>NC_054372.1:4228253-4539681 GCF_017654675.1 Xenopus laevis | reverse complement strand
AGTTTGGAATTATTTCTGTTTAAAGCCTCAGTTTTAAATTATATGTGTTTAAAGCCTCAGTTTGGAAATATTTGTGTTTCAAGCATCAGATTGCATTTATTTGTGTTTCAAGCCTCAGTTTGGAATTATTTGTGTTTCAAGCCTCAGTTTGAATTTTTTTGTGTTTCAAGCCTCAGTTTGAAATTCTTTGTGTTTCAAGCCTCAGTTTGAAATTATTTATTTCAAGCCTCAGTTTGTTATGATTTGTGTTTTAAGCCTCAGTTTGAAATTATTTGTGTTTCAAGCCTCAGTTTGGAATGATTTTCGTTACAAGCCTCAGTTTGAAATTATTTGTGTTTCAAACCTCAGTTTGAAATTATTTGTGCTTCAAACCTCAGTTTGAAATTATTTGTGTTTCAAACCTCAGTTTGAAATTATTTGTGTTTCAAACCTCAGTTTGGAATTATTTGTGTTTCAAGCCTCAGTTTGAAATTATTTGTGTTTTAAGCCTCAGTTTGAAATTATTTGTGTTTCAAGCCTCAGTTTAAAATTATTTGTGTTTCAAGCCTCAGTTTGAGATTATTTGTGTTTCAAGCCTCAGTTTAAAATTATTTGTGTTTCAAGCCTCAGTTTGAAATTATTTGTGTTTCACGCCTTAGTTTGGAATTAGTTGTGTTTCAAGCCTCAGTTTGAAATTATTATTTTTTTTTTTTGACCCTTTAAGTGCCACAGAACGTAGAATCTACGTTCTGTGGATCAAAGGACCAAAGTGCCACAGATCGTAGATTCTACGTTCTGCAGCACTTCCGGGTTTGCGAGCGGAGGAGCGGCTGTTAGAGCCGCTCGCTCCGCTCCTTCACGATCCCCTGCCCCTAGACAACGAGCAGAGCAGGGGATCGTGTGGCCCCTGGGGCGCGATCGCCCAGGGGCCCCAAAGCAGCAGCAGGGACGCGTTTCCTATGCGTCCTGCTGCTGCCTGCGCTGCACTTCCGCCCAGCTCCGCCCCCACATGGCTGATGACCGTTGGAGCTGCAGATCTGCTGCGTGGAGCCCTCTCTCATCGATCTGAGGCATCTACCCCAGGTAAGTGTAACATTTACACACACAAAAACACACAAACACACCAACACACACTTATTACAGTAATATACACTTACATTCACACTTACACACACTCACACATAGATTTTTGGGGATTGGGGGGTCACACACACTCACAGCACCCATGTACACTTGCACACGCGCACACGCGCAAATAACATGCAATTTACCCGTTGTGCACACGCATATGTACATATATGGCTTTGTGGCTTTTTTTTTTTTTTTTTCTTATCGCATCGTCTCTTTTTGGGCTAAAAAAAATGTTTTATTGCCGTTCCGAATAGCGTATTCGCTAACCGTACTGTGCAATAGCATTTGTATGTTATTTTGGTGGTTATATTGCAATTTTGGGTATTTTGGTGCATTTTTAGCCATTTTATTGAATTTTTTGCCATTTTATTGCATTTTCAGCTCTGCATTTGTGTTGTTCACTTGTTTCTGTCCGTATAATCGATTTGGCCCAGCTAAAATATTCAAACGGTAATTCTGGTGGCCGATTACACTAGTGTGAAAAAAAAAAGCATTGATTTTTGTGGTTTTATTAGTTTTTGGTGATTTATTTGCATTTCACACTGTTCTGTGTTATTTTGTTTTGCCTATGTAAATTTTATCTACTATATATCCATTTGTGGGTCTCTGTGCGCCACATAGTTTGGTATATCTATGCATATTGGGCATCAAAGTGTTCAGTAGACCCCTTACGTTCATATTTAGGATGTTTTATGCTGATACGTTACGAAATGTGGGGCACATAATGGGGTAAAATTCAAGCTTTGTGACGATTTTCAGAAATTTGATAAAAACCGTTATGTTCAGCATTGCTTTGCAGTTTGGCAGTTTGCAGTAGAAACACTTATTTACCCATATTGGATTCGTCAGAATGTGTACTTTCTGAAAATATATGGTTTTCTGGGAACTCTGTACTGTTAGGGGGATCTAATGTCGCATATTACACACACCAGGTGCTTATATTGCAGCAGCCAGCGCGTCAGCTGTGAAAATGTCTATACATATTGTCATTTGGGGGTCTCTGTGCGCCACATACTTTGGTATATCTATGCATATTGGGCATCAAAGTGTTCAGTAGACCCCTGGCGCTCATATTTAGGATGTTTTATGCTGATAAGCTACGAAATGTGGGGCATATAATGGGGTAAAATTCAAGCTTTGTGACGATTTTCAGAAATTTCATAAAAACCGTTATGTTCAGCATTGCTTTGCAGTTTGGCAGTTTGCAGTAGAAACACTTATTTACCCATATTGGATTCGTCAAAATGTGTACTTTCTGAAAATATATGGTTTTCTGGGGTCTCTGTGCTGTTAGGTGGTCTAATGTCGCATAATACACACACCGGGTGGTTATATTGCAGCAGCCAGCGCGTCAGCCGTGAAAATGTCTATACATATTGTCATTTGGGGGTCTCTGTGCGCCACATAGTTTGGTATATCTATGCATATTGGGCATCAAAGTGTTCAGTAGACCCCATGCGCTCATATTTAGGATGTTTTATGCTGATAAGTTACGAAATGTGGGGCATATAATGGGGTAAAATTCAAGCTTTGTGACGATGTTCAGAAATTTGATAAAAACCGTTACGTTCAGCATTGCTTTGCAGTTTGACAGTTTGCAGTAGGAACACATATTTACCCATATTGGATTCGTCAAAATGTGTACTTTCTGAAAATATATGGTTTTCTGGGGTCTCTGTACTGTTAGGGGGGTCTAATGTCGCATATTACACACACCAGGTGCTTGTATTGCAGCAGCCAGCGCGCATCAGCCGTGAAAATGTATACACTATTGTCATTTGGGGGTCTCTGTGCGCCACATAGTTTGGTATATCTATGCATATTGGGCATCAAAGTGTTTAGTAGACCCCTGGCGTTCATATTCAGGATGTTTTATGCTGATAAGTTACGAAATGTGGGGCATATAATGGGGTAAAATTCAAGCTTTGTGACGATTTTCAGAAATTTGATAAAAACCGTTACGTTCAGCATTGCTTTGCAGTTTGACAGTTTGCAGTAGGAACACATATTTACCCATATTGGATTCGTCAGAATGTGTACTTTGCGAAAATATATGGTTTTCTGGGGTCTCTGTACTGTTAGGGGGGTCTAATGTCGCATATTACACACACCGGGTGCTTATATTGCAGCAGCCAGCGCGCGTCAGCCGTGAAAATGTATACACTATTGTCATTTGGGGGTCTCTGTGCGCCACATAGTTTGGTATATCTATGCATATTGGGCATCAAAGTGTTTAGTAGACCCCTGGCGTTCATATTCAGGATGTTTTATGCTGATAAGTTACGAAATGTGGGGCATATAATGGGGTAAAATTCAAGCTTTGTGACGATTTTCAGAAATTTGATAAAAACCGTTATGTTCAGCATTGCTTTGCAGTTTGACAGTTTGCAGTAGGAACACATATTTACCCATATTGGATTCGTCAGAATGTGTACTTTCTGAAAATATATGGTTTTCTGGGGTCTCTGTACTGTTAGGTGGTCTAATGTCGCATAATACACACACACCGGGTGGTTATATTGCTGCAGCCAGCGTGTCAGCCGTGAAAATGTCTATACATATTGTCATTTGGGGGTCTCTGTGCGCCACATAGTTTGGTATATCTATGCATTTTGGGCATCAAAGTGTTCAGTAGACCCCTGGCGCTCATATTTAGGATGTTTTATGCTGATAAGTTACGAAATGTGGGGCATATAATGGGATAAAATTCAAGCTTTGTGACGATTTTCAGAAATTTGATAAAAACCGTTACGTTCAGCATTGCTTTGCAGTTTGACAGTTTGCAGTAGGAACACATATTTACCCATATTGGATTCGTCAGAATGTGTACTTTCCGAAAATATATGATTTTCTGGGGTCTCTGTACTGTTAGGGGGGTCTAATGTCGCATATTACACACACCGGGTGCTTATATTGCAGCAGCCAGCGCACGTCAGCCGTGAAAATGTATACACTATTGTCATTTGGGGGTCTCTGTGCGCCACATAGTTTGGTATATCTATGCATATTGGGCATCAAAGTGTTAAGTAGACCCCTGGCGTTCATATTCAGGATGTTTTATGCTGATAAGTTACGAAATGTGGGGCATATAATGGGGTAAAATTCAAGCTTTGTGACGATTTTCAGAAATTTGATAAAAACCGTTATGTTCAGCATTGCTTTGCAGTTTGGCAGTTTGCAGTAGAAACGCTTATTTACCCATATTGGATTCGTCAGAATGTGTACTTTCTGAAAATATATGGTTTTCTGGGGTCTCTGTACTGTTAGGTGGTCTAATGTCGCATAATACACACACCGGGTGGTTATATTGCAGCAGCCAGCGCGTCAGCCGTGAAAATGTCTATACATATTGTCATTTGGGGGTCTCTGTGCCCCACATAGTTTGGTATATCTATGCACATTGGGCATCAAACTGTTTAGTAGACCCCTATGTTTATATTTAGGATGCTTTATGCTGGTAATGATACATGGACAATACGATGCTGGAAAGTTGAAGCTTTGAGGCAATTTTCAGAATATTTTACCAAAACCGCCAAATTTGGCAAAGCCTTGCGACTCAGTAGTTTGGGGCAGAAAGGCATGGGTACCCATTTTAGATTCTGTATAATGTGTACTTTCCAAAAATATATGGGTTTGGGGGGTAAACATATATTTCTGTGTTTTTACCCCACAAAAATGCAGTCAATGTGTTGATTTTTCATTAGCTGAAGTTACCCACAGGACTATTTGTATGCGCTAACTTCATTTTGGGGCCTCTAACTGCCATATACTTTGGTAAACCTATGCACAGTGGGCACCAAACTGTTTGGAGGACCCCTGGCAATCATATTTAGGGTGTTTTTTTTTGGTGTGTAACGATACATGGGTGATATGGTGCTGAGAAGTTGAAGCTTTGAGGCAATTTTCAGATATTTCACCAAAACCGACAATTGTGGGAAAGCCTTGCGACTCAGTAGTTTGGAACAGAAAGGCATGGGTACCCATTTTAGATTCTGTAGAATGTGTACTTTCCAAAAATATATGGGTTTTGGGGGGTAAACATATATTTCTGTGTTTTTACCCCACAAAAATGCAGTCAATGTGTTGATTTTTCATTAGATGAAGTTACCCACAGGACTATTTGTATGCGCTAACTTCATTTTGAGGCCTCTAAATGCCAGATACTTTGGTAAACCTATGAACAATGGCCACCAAACTGTTTGGAGGAACCCTGGCAATCATATTTAGGGTGCTTTTTCTTGGTGCGTAACGATACATGGGTGATATGGGGCTGAGAAGTTGAAGCTTTGAGGCAATTTTCAGATATTTCACCAAAACCGACAATTGTGGGAAAGCCTTGCGACTCAGTAGTTTGGAGCAGAAAGGCATGGGTACCCATTTTAGATTCAGTAGAATGTGTACTTTCCAAAAATATATGGGTTTGGGGGGTAAACATATATTTCTGTGTTTTTACCCCACAAAAATGCAGTCAATGTGTTGATTTTCATTAGATGAAGTTAACCACGGGACTGTTTGTATGCACTAACTTCATTTTGGGGCCTCTAAATGCCAGACACTTTGGTAAACTTATGAACAATGGCCACCAAAATGTTCAGAGGAACCCTGGCAATCATATTTAGGGTGTTTTTTTTTGGTGCGTAACGATACATGGGTGATATGGTGCTGAGAAGTTGAAGCTTTGAGGCAATTTTCAGATATTTCACCAAAACCGACAATTGTGGGAAAGCCTTGCGACTCAGTAGTTTGGAGCAGAAAGGCATGGGTACCCATTTTAGATTCGGTAGAATGTGTACTTTCCAAAAATATATGGGTTTTGGGGGGGTAAACATATATTTCTGTGTTTTTACCCCACAAAAATGCAGTCAATGTGTTGATTTTTCATTAGCTGAAGTTACCCACGGGACTGTTTGTATGCGCTAACTTCATTTTGGGGCCTCTAAATGCCAGATACTTTGGTAAACTTATGAACAATGGCCACCAAAATGTTCAGAGGAACCCTGGCAATCATATTTAGGGTGCTTTTTCTTAGTACGTAATGATACATGGGTGATATGGTGCTGGGAAGTTGAAGCTTTGAGGCAATTTTCAGATATTTCACCAAAACCGACAATTTTGGGAAAGCCTTGCGACTCAGTAGTTTGGAGCAGAAAGGCATGGGTACCCATTTTAGATTCTGTAGAATGTGTTCTTTCCAAAAATATATGGGTTTGGGGGGTAAACATATATTTCTGTGTTTTTACCCCACAAAAATGCAGTCAATGTGTTGATTTCTCATTATATGAAGTTACCCACAGGACTATTTGTATGCGCTAACTTCATTTTGAGGCCTCTAACTGCCAGATACTTTGGTAAACCTATGAACAATGGCTACCAAACTGTTTGGAGGAACCCTGGCAATCATATTTAGGGTGTTTTTTCTTGGTGCGTAACGATACATGGGTGATATGGTGCTGAGAAGTTGAAGCTTTGAGGCAATTTTCAGATATTTCACCAAAACCGACAATTGTGGGAAGGCCTTGCGACTCAGTAGTTTGGAGCAGAAAGGCATGGGTACCCATTTTAGATTCGGTAGAATGTGTACTTTCCAAAAATATATGGGTTTTGGGGGGTAAACATATATTTCTGTGTTTTTACCCCACAAAAATGCAGTCAATGTGTTGATTTTTCATTAGCTGAAGTTACTCACGGGACTGTTTGTATGCGCTAACTTCATTTTGGGGCCTCTAAATGCCAGATACTTTGGTAAACTTATGAACAATGGCCACCAAAATGTTCAGAGGAACCCTGGCAATCATATTTAGGGTGCTTTTTCTTAGTACGTAATGATACATGGGTAATATGGTGCTGGGAAGTTGAAGCTTTGAGGCAATTTTCAGATATTTCACCAAAACCGACAATTTTGGGAAAGCCTTGCGACTCAGTAGTTTGGAGCAGAAAGGCATGGGTACCCATTTTAGATTCTGTAGAATGTGTTCTTTCCAAAAATATATGGGTTTGGGGGGTAAACATATATTTCTGTGTTTTTACCCCACAAAAATGCAGTCAATGTGTTGATTTCTCATTATATGAAGTTACCCACAGGACTATTTGTATGCGCTAACTTCATTTTGAGGCCTCTAACTGCCAGATACTTTGGTAAACCTATGAACAATGGCTACCAAACTGTTTGGAGGAACCCTGGCAATCATATTTAGGGTGTTTTTTCTTGGTGCGTAACGATACATGGGTGATATGGTGCTGAGAAGTTGAAGCTTTGAGGCAATTTTCAGATATTTCACCAAAACCGACAATTGTGGGAAGGCCTTGCGACTCAGTAGTTTGGAGCAGAAAGGCATGGGTACCCATTTTAGATTCGGTAGAATGTGTACTTTCCAAAAATATATGGGTTTTGGGGGGTAAACATATATTTCTGTGTTTTTACCCCACAAAAATGCAGTCAATGTGTTGATTTTTCATTAGCTGAAGTTACTCACGGGACTGTTTGTATGCGCTAACTTCATTTTGGGGCCTCTAAATGCCAGATACTTTGGTAAACTTATGAACAATGGCCACCAAAATGTTCAGAGGAACCCTGGCAATCATATTTAGGGTGCTTTTTCTTAGTACGTAATGATACATGGGTAATATGGTGCTGGGAAGTTGAAGCTTTGAGGCAATTTTCAGATATTTCACCAAAACCGACAATTTTGGGAAAGCCTTGCGACTCAGTAGTTTGGAGCAGAAAGGCATGGGTACCCATTTTAGATTCTGTAGAATGTGTTCTTTCCAAAAATATATGGGTTTGGGGGGTAAACATATATTTCTGTGTTTTTTCCCCACAAAAAATGCAGTCAATGTTTTGATTTCTCAGTAGCTGAAGTAAAGTCCTGAACAATTTGGATGCACTAACTTCATATTTGTGTCTCTAAATGCCAGATACTTTGGTAAACCTATGCATAATGGGTATCAAACTGTTCAGTGGACCCCTGGCAATCATATTTCAGGTGCTTTTTCTTGGTACATAATATAGTTTGGGATATGCGGAGCAGCAAAATAAAACCTTTGAAATGATTTTTCAAAATTTTGAATTTTATTTTGAAAAACCGCTATGTTCAGACAAGCTTTTCTGTTTGGTAGTTGGGAGTAGAGAGACATAGTTACCCATTTTGTAATCGGCAGAATGTGTACTTTTCAAAAATGTATGGTTTTCTGGGGTAAACCTATGGTTTCAGGATTTTTTGCCTTGGAATCTAAAGCATGCCGTTTTCTGCCTTAGTGCTTTCAAAATTCAGTAATATACTGCCGGGAGTTTTTGCTGTACAGAAATCCTAAATCTCCCTAAAACTATACATATCTGGTATTGGCACGTTCGAGAGACATAAGGCTTTCCAAATAAGTTGGATTTTCATCTGTAAAATGAAATATTTTTCTGGTATAAATTGATATACGATGAAAAATGGTAATTTTTCATTTTTTTTTGTTATTTAGCACTATAAATTTTTTTGCACAGGTGGAAATACATGAAAACTCAGGCAGATTTAGAAAGCTCAGTTTCTACCGAAAAAAACAATGTATAATTTTCCTAGGTAAACTATAGGTTTCCCCTCAGAAAATGCCCCTAAAGTGAGAGAGCACAAAATGCTTAAAAACGGCTGGCATTTCGCGTAACCAAAATGTGAAATTCTGCTGGCACTTAAAGGGTTAACTTGTTTTTATTAAAGGTCGATCATGTACATCAACGAAAATCGTTTGGACCTACCAGAGGTCCGAAATAGTAAATAAACAACATGGGGTAGTACGTACATGTGTCATAAAGTGAAAGAATAGATAAGGAAGAAAGGAGAAAAAGGAAAAAAATCAAGAAGTAAACAGATAAACAAAAACAATAAGCTCTGATATAGCAAATTACAAAGTATGGATCAGTTCCATAGGCCAAAGTCAATTACCTTAGATATGAGGCCAGAAGCCTGTTAGTCTGTTGAGTCCTGGGGTGCGATCCTGGAGATGGTACGTTCCCAGAAGGTAAACTTTGAATATATTGAAAAGTTTCTAGTAATAGTGAGTTACCTCTAAGACTTTCCAAGTCATACCAAGTGGTATTCCGAAATGTATATGCGGTCAGATACTTAACCCTTTAAGTGCCAGCAGAATTTCACATTTTGGTTACGCGAAATGCCAGCCATTTTTTAAACATTTGTGCTCTCTCACTTTAGGGGCATTTTCTGAGGGGAAACCTATAGTTTATCTAGGAAAACTATACATTGTTTTTTTCGGGAGAAACTGAGCTTTTTAAATGTGCCTGAGTTTTCATCTATTTCCACCTCTGCAAAAAGATTTTTAGCGCTAAATACAAAAAAAAATGAAAAATTTCTATTTTTCACAATATATGAATTTATACCAGAAAAATATTTCATTTTACGAATGAAAATCCAACTGATTTGGAAAGCCTCATATCTCTCGAACGTGCCAATACCAGATATGTATAGTTATAGGCAGATTTAGGACTTCTGTACAGCAAAAACTGTCGGCAGTATATTACCGAATTTTGAAAGCAGAAGGCAGAAAATGGCATACTTCAGATTCCAAGGCCACAAAATCCTGAAACATTAGGTTTACCCCAGAAACCCATATATTTTTGAAAAGTACACATTCTGCTGATTCCAAAATGGGTAACTATGTCTCTCTACTCCTAACTACCAAACATCAAAGCTTGTCTGAGCGTAGTGGTTTTTATAAAAATGTATCAAAATTCTGAAAAATCACTTCAAAGGTTTTATTTTGCTGCTCCGCATATCCCACACTGTAATAGGTACCAAGAAAAAGCACCCTGAATATGATTGTCAGGGGTCCACTGAACAGTTCGATGCCCATTGTGCATAGCTTTACCAATTTATCTGGCATTTACAGACCCCAATATGAAGTTAGCACATACAAATTGTCCAGGACTTTACTTCAGCTACTGAAAAATCAACACATTGACTGCATTTTTTGTGGGGTAAAAACACAAAAATATATGTTTACCCCCAAAAACCATATATTTTTGGAAAGTACACATTCTACCGAATCTAAAATGGGTACCCATGCCTTTCTGCTCCAAACGACCGAGTCGCAAGGCTTTCCCAAAATTGACGGTTTTGGTGAAATATCTGAAAATCGCCTCAAAGCTTCAACTTTCCAGCACCCTATCGCCCATGAATCATTACTTACCAAGAAAACGCACCCTAAATATTATTGCCAGGGGTCCACTGAACAATTTGGTGCCCATGGTGCATAGGTTTACCAAAGTATCAGGCATTTAGAGGCCCCAAAATGAAGTTAGCGCATACAAATAGTCCTGTGGGTAACTTCAGCTAATGAAAAATCCACACATTGACTGCAATTTTTGTGGGGTAAAAACACAGAAATATAGGTTTACCCCCAAAACCATATATTTTTGGAAAGTACACATTCTACTGAATCTAAAATGGGTACCCATGCCTTTCTGCTCCAAACGACCGAATCGCAAGGCTTTTCCAAATTTGTCGGTTTTGGTGAAATATCTGAAAATTGCCTCAAAGCTTCAACTTTCCAGCATTATATCGCCCATGAATCATTATGTACCAAGAAAAAGCACCCTAAATATGATTGCCAGGGGTCCACTGAACAGTTAGGTGCCCATGGTGCATAGGTGCAGCAAAGTATCTGGCATTTAGAGGCCCCAAAATGAAGTTAGCGCATACAAATAGTCCTGTGGGTAACTTCTGCTAATGAAAAATAAACACATGGACTGCATTTTTTGTGGGGTAAAAACACAGAAATATATGTTTACCCCCCAAAACCATATATTTTTGGAAAGTACACATTCTACCGAATCTAAAATGGGTACCCATGCCTTTCTGCTCCAAACTACTAAGTCGCAAGGCTTTTCCAAATTTGTCGGTTTTGGTGAAATATCTGAAAATTGCCTCAAAGCTTCAACTTTCCAGCACCATATCACCCATGAATCATTACTTACCAAGAAAACACACCCTAAATATTATTGCCAGGGGTCCACTGAACAGTTTGGTGCCCATGGTGCATAGGTTTACCAAAGTATCAGGCATTTAGAGGCCCCAAAATGAAGTTAGCGCATACAAATAGTCCTGTGGGTAACTTCAGCTAATGAAAAATCCACACATTGACTGCAATTTTTGTGGGGTAAAAACACAGAAATATAGGTTTACCCCCAAAACCATATATTTTTGGAAAGTACACATTCTACTGAATCTAAAATGGGTACCCATGCCTTTCTGCTCCAAACGACCGAGTCGCAAGGCTTTCCCAAAATTGTCGGTTTTGGTGAAATATCTGAAAATTGCCTCAAAGCTTCAAATTTCCAGCATCATATCGCCCATGAATCATTATGTACCAAGCAAAAGCACCCTAAATATGATTGCCAGGGGTCCACTGAACAGTTTGGTGCCCATGGTGCATAGGTTTACCAAAGTATCTGGCATTTAGAGGCCCCAAAATGAAGTCAGCGCATATTCAGCTACTGAAAAATCAACAAATTGACTGCATTTTTTGTGGAGTCAAAACACAGAAATATAGGTTTACCCCCAAAGCCATATATTTTTGGAAAGTACACATTCTACCGAATCTAAACTGGGTACCCATGCCTTTCTGCTCCAAACGACTGAGTCGCAAGGCTTTCCCAAAATTGGTGGTTTTGGTGAAATACCTGAAAATTGCCTCAAAGCTTCAACTTTCGAGCATCGTACCGTGCATGTATCATTACCAGCATAAAGCATCCTAAATATGAATGTGGCGGGGTCTACTAAACAGTTTGATGCCCAATATGCATAGATTTACCAAACTATGTTGCATACAGAGACCCCCAGATCCAAATAGGGCATATGAATTTTCATGTATGACACTCAATATAAGCACCCGGTATGTGTATTATGTGCCATGAGACCCCCTACCAGTATGTAGACCCTAGAAAACCATACATTTTCCAAAAGTACACATTCTGACGAATCTAAAGCAGGTAATTACATCTTTCTACTGCAAACTACCAAACCGCAAAGCTATGCTAAACATAACGCTTTTTTTGAAATTTCTAAAAATAGTCACAAAGCTTGCATTTTACCCCATTATATACCCCACATTTTGTAACGTACCAGCAAAAGGCACCCTAAGTATGAACGCCAGGGGTCTACTGAACAGGTTGATGCCTGGTATGCATAGATAAACCAAACTATGTCGCGCACAGAGACCCCCAAATGAAAATAGTACATATGAATTTTCACGTATGACACTCTGACTTCTACAATACAAGCACCCGGTATTTGTATTATGCACCATAAGACCCCCTAACAGTATGGAGACCCTATAAAACTATACATTTTCCAAAAGTACACATTCTGACGAATCTAAAGCAGGTAATTACATCTTTCTACTGCAAACTACCAAACCGCAAAGCTATGCTAAACATAACGCTTTTTTTGAAATTTCTAAAAAATAGTCACAAAGCTTGCATTTTACCCCATTATATACCCCACATTTTGTAACGTACCAGCAAAAGGCACCCTAAGTATGAACGCCAGGGGTCTACTGAACAGGTTGATGCCTGGTATGCATAGATAAACCAAACTATGTCGCGCACAGAGACCCCCAAATGAAAATAGTACATATGAATTTTCACGTATGACACTCTGACTTCTACAATACAAGCACCCGGTATTTGTATTATGCACCATAAGACCCCCCTAACAGTATGGAGACCCTATAAAACTATACATTTTCCAAAAGTACACATTCTGACGAATCTAAAGCAGGTAATTACATCTTTCTACTGCAAACTTCCAACCTGCAAAGCTATGCTAAACATAACAGTTTTTATGAAATTTCTAAAAATAGTCACAAAGCTTGCATTTTACCCCATTATATACCCCACATTTTGTAACGTACCAGCAAAAGGCACCCTAAGTATGAACGCCAGGGGTCTACTGAACAGGTTGATGCCTGGTATGCAAAGATAAACCAAACTATGTCGCGCACAGAGACCCCCAAATGAATATATAGCAGACAAAATTTCCATGGGCAAAACAAAGTAACAAAGAACAGAGCCAAATGGTATAAAATCAGTAAAATCCAACAAAAACACAAAAATCTATGGATTTTTTTTTAGCCTAATGTAATTAGCAGTCAGAATCAAAGTTTGATTATTTTAGCATGGCTAAATAGGTTTTACGGATAGAAATAAGCGAACAACACCTACACAAAACTGAAAATGAAATAAAATGGCTAAACATGCAATAAAATGTCTAAAAAATCACCAATATCACTGAAATTGCAATATAGTCATCGAAATAACATACAAAAGGTATTGCGCAGTGCAATTAGCAAATACGCTATTCGCAATGGCAATAAAACAGTTTTTTACAGCCAAAAAAACAGGCAATGCAATAAAAGAAAAAAAAAAACACAAAATAATGTATGTGTGCGTACAATATGCAAATTGTGTGTTGTATGTGTGTTGTATGCGTGTTGTATGCGTGTTGTATGCGTGTTGTATTCGTGTTGTATGCGTATGCAAGCGTGTGTAAGTGCTGCGAATATGTGTGACCCCCCCTGATCCCCCAAAATTGAATGTATGTGTGTGTAAGTGTGAATGTAAGTGTATTAGTGCAATAAGTGTGTGTTTGTGTGTGGGGGGGGCACTTACCTGGGGTGGCAGGCTGTAGGTAGTCCAGGAGGCTGACTTGGAACATTTGGAGACGTCTTCTTTTTTGGCCCTGGTGAGTAGGCGGGGCTTGATGCTCAGGAAGCGCAGGCAGCAGCAGGGCACCTCGATTTTCCTTGCCTGCTGCTGCCTTGGGGCCCCTGGGCGATCTCGCCCCAGGGGCCACTCGTTCCCCACTTCCGCTCGTTGCCTAGGGGCTGGGGGACGAGTTGGAACGGAGCGAGCGGCTTTACAAGCCGCTCCTCCGTTCAGTAAATGCAGGCAGCAGCAGAGCACGCACATTTCGCGTGTCTGCTGCTGCTTTGGGGCCCCTGGGCGATCGCGACCCAGGGGCCCATCTTTCCCCACCTAGGCTCGTTGCCTAGGGGACGGGGAAGCTACCTGGGCCACTAAGAACGGAGCGAGCGGCTTGTAAAGCCACTCCTCCGTTCTGAAAGTGCAGGCAGCAGCAGGGCACATATGCTGCACGTGCCTGCTGCTGCCTTGGGGCCCCTGGGCGATCGCGACCCAGGGGCCACTTGTTCCCCGCCTAGGCTCGTTGCCTAGGGGCTGGGGAACAAGTCGGAAACGGAGAGAGCGGCTTTACAAGCCGCTCCTCCATTCAGTAAATGCAGGCAGCAGCAGAGCACGCACATTTCGCGTGTCTGCTGCTGCTTTGGGGCCCCTGGGCGATCGCGACCCAGGGGCCCATCTTTCCCCACCTAGGCTCGTTGCCTAGGGGACGGGGAAGCTACCTGGGCCACTAAGAACGGAGCGAGCGGCTTGTAAAGCCACTCCTCCGTTCTGAAAGTGCAGGCAGCAGCAGGGCACATATGCTGCACGTGCCTGCTGCTGCCTTGGGGCCCCTGGGCGATCGCGACCCAGGGGCCACTTGTTCCCCGCCTAGGCTCGTTGCCTAGGGGCTGGGGAACAAGTCGGAACGGAGAGAGCGGCTTTAGAAGCCGCTTCTCCGTTCCCAAACCTGCAAATGCTGCAGAACGTAGAATCTACGTTCTGTGGCATTTCAAGTTACTTTGCCACAGAACGTAGATTCTACGTTCTGTGGCACTTAAAGGGTTAAGCGTTCGTGGGAGGCTATTGATATATGCTTGCCACACAGAGAAGAATTTATCTACCCGCTGTTCTTTTTTGACTGTGGCTTCCAGCCAATCCATGTGGAAGATGTAATGCAATTTTTGTTTAGTGAGTAGAAGGGATAGGCTGTCTTCAGAAAGAGTTTGAAATTATTTGTGTTTCAAACCTCAGTTTGGAATGATTTGTGTTTCAAGCCTCAGTTTGAAATTATTTGTGTTTCAAACCTCAGTAGGGATGTAGCGAACCGCCGATAATGTGTTCGCGAACGCCGTTCGCGAACACCGGCAAAAAATGCGAACAGTTCGCGAACAGTTCGCGAACTTCGAACATCCAAAAATCGTTCGATTCGAACGATCGAAGCCATTCGATCGAATGATTTCATTCAATCCAATGGCTTCGATCGTTCGATTCGAACGAAAATCCTTCGATTTTAGCGATCGAATGGTCGAATGGTCGAACGATTTTGACGAGAACGCCTATTGGCGAACGTCGCGCGACGTTCGCGAACTTGCGGCGGACGCGAACAGCCGATGTTCGCGCGAACAAGTTCGCCGGCGAACAGTCCGCGACATCCCTAAACCTCAGTTTAAAATTCTTTGTGTTTCAAGCCTCAGTTTGAAATTATTTATTTCAAGCCTCAGTTTGTTATGATTTGTGTTTTAAGCCTCAGTTTGAAATTATTTGTGTTTCAAGCCTCAGTTTGGAATGATTTTCGTTACAAGCCTCAGTTTGAAATTATTTGTGTTTCAAACCTCAGTTTGAAATTATTTGTGCTTCAAACCTCAGTTTGAAATTATTTGTGTTTCAAACCTCAGTTTGGAATTATTTGTGTTACAAGCCTCAGTTTGGAATTATTTGTGTTTCAAGCCTCAGTTTGAAATGATTTGTGTTCCAAGCCTCATTTTGAAATTATATGTGTTTCAAGCCTCGGTTTGAAAATATGTGTTCTTCAAGCCTTAGTTTGAAATTATTTGTGTTGCAAGCCTCAGTTTGGAATCATTTTTGTTTCAAGCCTCAGTTTGGAATTATTTGTGTTTCAAGCCTCAGTTTGGAATTATTTGGGTTACAAGTCTCAGTTTGAAATTATTTGTGTTTCAAGCCTCAGTTTGAAATTATTTGTGTTTCACGCCTCAGATTGGAATTAATTGTGTTTCAAGCCTCAGTTTGGAATGATTTTTGTTACAAGCCTCAGTTTGAAATTATTTGTGTTTCAAACCTCAGTTTGAAATTATTTGTGATTCAAGCCTCAGTTTGAAATTATTTGTGTTTCAAACCTCAGTTTGGAATTATTTGTGTTTTAAGCCTTAGTTTGAACTTATTTGTGTTTCAAGCCCCAGTTTAAAATTATTTGTGTTTCAAGTCTCAGTTTAAAATTATTTGTGTTTCAAGTCTCAGTTTAAAATTATTTGTGTTTCAAGCCTCAGTTTGAAATTATATGTGTTTAAAGCCTTAGTTTGAAATTATATCTGTTTCAAGCCTCAGTTTGAAAATATGTGTGTTTCATGCCTCAGTTTGGAATCATTTGTGTTTCAAGCCTCACTTTGGAATTATTTGTGTTTCAAGCCTCAGTTTGGAATTATTTGTGTTTCAAGCCTCAGTTTGAAATGATTTGTGTTTCAAGCCTCAGTTTGAAATGATTTGTGTTCCAAGCCTCAGTTTGAAATTATATGTGTTTCAAGCCTCAGTTTGAAATTATTTGTGTTTCAAGACTCAGTTTGGAATTATTTGTGTTTCAAGCCTCAGTTTGAAAGTATTTGTCTTTCAGGCCTCAGTTTGGAAGTATTTGTGCTTCAAGCCTCAGTTTGAAATTATTTGTGTTTCAGGCCTAAGTTTGAAATTATTTGTGTTACAAGCCTAAGTTTGTGATTGTTTGTCTTACAAGTCTCAGTTTGAAATTGTTTGTGTTTCAAGCCTCAGTTTGAAATCATTTGTGTTTCAAGCCTCAGTTTGAAATTATTTGTGTTTCAAGCCTCAGTTTAAAATTATTTGTGTTTCAAGCCTCAGTTTGAAATTATTTGTGTTTCACGCCTTAGTTTGGAATTATTTGTGTTTCAAGCCTCAGTTTTAAATTAGTTGTGTTTCAAGCCTCAGTTTGAAATTATTATTTTTTTTTTTTAACTTGTTTTTATTAAAGGTCGATCATGTACATCAACGAAAATCGTTTGGACCTACCAGAGGTCCGAAATAGTAAATAAACAACATGGGGTAGTACGTACATGTGTCATAAAGTGAAAGAATAGATAAGGAAGAAAGGAGAAAAAGGAAAAAAATCAAGAAGTAAACAGATAAACAAAAACAATAAGCTCTGATATAGCAAATTACAAAGTATGGATCAGTTCCATAGGCCAAAGTCAATTACCTTAGATATGAGGCCAGAAGCCTGTTAGTCTGTTGAGTCCTGGGGGGCGATCCTGGAGATGGTACGTTCCCAGAAGGTAAACTTTGAATATATTGAAAAGTTTCTAGTAATAGTGAGTTACCTCTAAGACTTTCCAAGTCATACCAAGTGGTATTCCGAAATGTATATGCGGTCAGATACTTAAGCGTTCGTGGGAGGCTATTGATATATGCTTGCCACACAGAGAAGAATTTATCTACCCGCTGTTCTTTTTTGACTGTGGCTTCCAGCCAATCCATGTGGAAGATGTAATGCAATTTTTGTTTAGTGAGTAGAAGGGATGGGCTGTCTTCAGAAAGAGTTTGAAATTATTTGTGTTTCAAACCTCAGTTTGGAATGATTTGTGTTTCAAGCCTCAGTTTGAAATGATTTGTGTTTCAAACCTCAGTTTGAAATTCTTTGTGTTTCAAGCCTCAGTTTGAAATTATTTGTGTTTTAAGCCTCAGTTTGAAATTATTTGTGTTTCAAGCCTCAGTTTAAAATTATTTGTGTTTCAAGCCTCAGTTTGAAATTATTTGTGTTTCAAGCCTCAGTTTAAAATTATTTGTGTTTCAAGCCTCAGTTTGAAATTATTTGTGTTTCACGCCTCAGTTTGGAATTATTTGTGTTTCAAGCCTCAGTTTTAAATTAGTTGTGTTTCAAGCCTCAGTTTGGAATTATTTCTGTATCAAGCCTCAGTTTGGAATTATCTGTGTTTCAAGCCTCAGTTTGAAATTATTTGTGTTTCACGCCTCAGTTTGGAATTATTTGTGTTTCAAGCCTCAGTTTTAAATTAGTTGTGTTTCAAGCCTCAGTTTGGAATTATTTCTGTATCAAGCCTCAGTTTGGAATTATCTGTGTTTCAAGCCTCAGTTTGAAATTATTTGTGTTTCAAGCCTCAGTTTGGAATTATTTGTGTTTCAAGTCTCAGTTTGAAATTATTTGTGTTTCAGGCCTCGGTTTGGAATTATTTGTGCTTCAAACCTCAGTTTGAAATTATTTGTGTTAGAGGCCTCAGTTTGGAATTATTTCTGTTTCAAGCCGCAGTTTGAAATTATTTGTGTTTCACGCCTCAGATTGGAATTAATTGTGTTTCAAGCCTCAGTTTGGAATGATTTTTGTTACAAGCCTCAGTTTGAAATTATTTGTGTATCAAACCTCAGTTTGAAATTATTTGTGCTTCAGACCTCAGTTTGAAATTATTTGTGCTTCAAGCCTCAGTTTGAAATTATTTGTGTTTCAAACCTCAGTTTGGAATTATTTGTGTTTTAAACCTTAGTTTGAAATTATTTGTGTTTCAAACCTCAGTTTAAAATTATTTGTGTTTCAAGTCTCAGTTTAAAATTATTTGTGTTTCAAGTCTCAGTTTAAAATTATTTGTGTTTCAAGCCTCAGTTTGAAATTATTTATGTTTCAAGCCTCAGTTTGAAATTATTTGTGTTTCAAGTCTTAGTTTGAAATCATATGTGTTTAAAGCCTTAGTTTGAAATTATATGTGTTTCAAGCCTCAGTTTGAAAATATGTGTGCTTCAAGCCTCAGTTTGGAATTATTTGTGTTTCAAGCCTCAGTTTAGAATGATTTGTGTTACAAGCCTTGGTTTGAAATTATTTGTGTTACACGCCTAAATTTGGGATTATTTGTGTTACAAGCCTCAGTTTGGAATTTTTATGTTTCAAGCCTCAGTTTGAAATTATTTGTGTTTCATGCCTCAGTTTGGAATCATTTGTGTTTCAAGCCTCAGTTTGGAATTATTTGTGTTTCAAGCCTCAGTTTGGAATTATTTGTGTTTCAAGCCTCAGTTTGGAATTATTTGAGTTTCACGCCTCAGTTTGGAATTATTTGTGTTTCAAGCCTCAGTTTGAAATGATTTGTGTTCCAAGCCTCAGTTTGAAATTATATGTGTTTTACGCCTCAGTTTGAAATTATTTGTGTTTCAAGACTCAGTTTGGAATTATTTGTGTTCAAGCCTCAGTTTGAAAGTATTTGTGTTTCAGGCCTCAGTTTGGAAGTATTTGTGCTTCAAGCCTCAGTTTGAAATTATTTGTGTTTTAGACCTAAGTTTGAAATTATTTGTGTTACAAGCCTAAGTTTGGGATTGTTTGTCTTACAAGTCTCAGTTTGAAATTGTTTGTGTTTCAAGCCTCAGTTTGAAATCATTTGTGTTTCAAGCCTCAGTTTGAAATAATTTGTGTTTCAAGACTCAGTTTGAAACTACTTCTGTTTAAAGCCTCAGTTTGAAATTATATGTGTTTAAAGCCTCAGTTTGAAATTATTTGTGTTTCAAGAATCAGATTGCATTTATTTGTGTTTCAAGAATCAGATTGCATTTATTTTTGTTTCAAGCCTCAGTTTGGAATTATTTGTGTTTCAAACCTCAGTTTGAAATTATTTGTGCTTCAAACCTCAGTTTGAAATTATTTGTGTTTCAAACCTCAGTTTGAAATTATTTTTGTTTCAAACCTCAGTTTGGAATTATTTGTGTTTCAAGCCTCAGTTTGAAATTATTTGTGTTTCAAGCCTCAGTTTGGAATTATTTGTGTTTCAAGCCTCAGTTTGAAATTATTTGTGTTTCAAGCCTCAGTTTGAAATTATTTGTGTTTCAAGCCTCAGTTTAAAATTATTTGTGTTTCAAGCCTCAGTTTGAAATTATTTGTGTTTCAAGCCTCAGTTTGAAATTATTTGTGTTTCACGCCTCAGTTTGGAATTATTTGTGTTTCAAGCCTCAGTTTTAAATTAGTTGTGTTTCAAGCCTCAGTTTGGAATTATTTCTGTATCAAGCCTCAGTTTGGAATTATTTGTGTTTCAAGCCTCAGTTTGAAATTATTTGAGCTTCAAGCCTCAGTTTGAAATTATTTGTGTTTCAAGCCTCAGTTTGGAATTATTTGTGTTTCAAGTCTCAGTTTGAAATTATTTGTGTTTCAGGCCTCGGTTTGGAATTATTTGTGCTTCAAACCTCAGTTTGAAATTATTTGTGTTTGAGGCCTCAGTTTGGAATTATTTCTGTTTTAAGCCTCAGTTTGAAATTATTTGTGTTTCACGCCTCAGATTGGAATTAATTGTGTTTCAAGCCTGAGTTTGGAATGATTTTTGTTACAAGCCTCAGTTTGAAATTATTTGTGTATCAAACCTCAGTTTGAAATTATTTTTGCTTCAGACCTCAGTTTGAAATTATTTGTGCTTCAAGCCTCAGTTTGAAATTATTTGTGTTTCAAACCTCAGTTTGGAATTATTTGTGTTTTAAGACTTAGTTTGAAATTATTTGTGTTTCAAACCTCAGTTTAAAATTATTTGTGTTTCTAGTCTCAGTTTAAAATTATTTGTGTTGCAAGCCTCAGTTTGAAATTATTTATGTTTCAAGCCTCAGTTTGAAATTATATGTGTTTCAAGCCTCAGTTTAAAATTATTTGTGTTTCATGCCTCAGTTTGGAATCATTTGTGTTTCAAGCCTCAGTTTGGAATTATTTGTGTTTCAAGCCTCAGTTTGGAATTATTTGAGTTACAAGCCTCAGTTTGGAATTATTTGTGTTACAAACCTCAGTTTGGAATTATTTGTGTTTCAAGCCTCAGTTTGAAATGATTTGTGTTCCAAGCCTCATTTTGAAATTATATGTGTTTCAAGCCTCGGTTTGAAAATATGTGTGCTTCAAGCCTTAGTTTGAAATTATTTGTGTTGCAAGCCTCAGTTTGAAAATATTTGCGTTACAAGCCTCAGTTTGAAATTATTTGTGTTTCAAGCTTCAGTTTGAAATTATTTTTGTTACAAGACTTAGTTTGAAATTATTTGTGTTTCAGGCCTCAGTTTAAAATTATTTGCATTGCAAGCCTCAGTTTGGGATGATTTGTGTTTCAAGCCTCTATTTAAAATTATTTGCATTACAAGCCTGTTTGCAATTATTTGTGTTACAAGCCTCAATTTGGAATTATTTGTTTTAGAAGCCTCAGTTTGAAATTATTCGTGTTTCAAGCCTCAGTTTGAAATTATTTGTTTCAGGCCTGAGTTTGAAATTATTTGTGTTTCAAGTCACAGTTTAAACCTCAGTTTGGGATGATTTGTGGTTCAAGCCTCAGTTTAAAATTATTTGCATAAAATGCCTGTTTGGAATTATTTGCCTTTCAAGCCTCAGTTTGGAATGATTTGCCTGAGGGGGCAATTGACGGGTAGCTGTGTGGGCAAAGTATGTTCATGTTTCCTTATTAATATGAAGAGTGGGCGCATATTGGATTTGTGATTATATATTATTATCCCCAATATAATCTGTACCTGGGGGATTTTGGGAGGAAATCCTTTATCGGCGAATAAAGTGAGAGTAGAGAGTGGAGCGGCTCCTACAAAGCAAACTAAAAAGACACGTTTAATAGTAATACAATGGGTGCGCCCCTCACGTCACGTGTAGCCATTTGGTTCGGATGTTCTACAGCTGCGAAAAACTACACTACCCAGCATGCAGTGCGCATGAGCAAGCGGGACAGTCTGCGTGCGGGGTGACGCACGGAGGGGCGGGGCAAAGAGTAGAGTTCCGCGGACATGGCGGAGTTGGAAACAGCAGCTGAACATGAGCGCATTCTGCGGGAGATTGAGAGCACGGAGACCGCCTGTATCGGCCCTACACTGCGGTGAGAGGCACCCGGGGCTGGGGAGGAATGTGTGAGGAAATGGCGGGGGCGTTTGGGGAATGGGAGTGTCTGTGAGTGACAGGCGGGGCAGTGCTGAGAGACACCCGGGGCAGGACACACAGGGGGGACCGGTGAGACTGACATGTACAGGGGAACCTCAGAGACTGTTGTGTCCCAGGAAATAAGCGAGCGAACAGGGGTCAGACTGTGAGGGGGGAGATGTGAGGGAGTAGAAGTGAGGGGGGGAGGGGAGTATAAATGAGATACAGGAAGAAGCAGAACAGAGAGGGAGTGGGAGGTAAATGACACTTGTAGAAGTGACAGTGGCAAGTTCTTGTGTTCTCAGCTGTTGTTTGACTGAAAGAGCCACTAACTCATGACTTTGTGTTTATACAGGATGCTGAGACTTGTAGTTCACTCTCCTGGTGCAGAATAAGTGAGTCACGTGGGACAGGCAGAGGAGACCAGGCACTGGGCAGTGTAATTCAGGGTAGAGACTGTGTCTAATAGAGAAGTGAGACACCTTGTTTATAGGAGAGACTGAGTCACGTGATACTGACTGGGGAAGGAGGAGGAACAACGTTGAGTATTTGCCCCTCTCAGAAGTGGTATCTGCGGTTGTGTTGCTGTTCTGGCAGGTGTGGGGCAGCCTGAGGGTGGAGCCTGTGAGTACATGGGAGGAGTCATATGCACAGACACATCCCAGCTTGTTTCACACTCACCTTCCAGTGTTACAAGAATTGAGAGTATTACTACTGATTACTATTGATATTACTATTACTACTTATTACTATTGATATTTCTACTGATTACAATTACTATTGATTTTACTATTGATTACTATTACTATCGATATTACTATTACCGCTGCTGTGGTGGGAAGTCGGAACAGACCTGATTTACCCCTCCAGCCAACACTAATCATTGTATTATAACTGCACATAATGCCACTTACCTGAGAACTGGCTTCATGTATGTATGTATGTATGTATGTATGTATGTATGTATGTACAGTGTATACACCCATCTATTGTACAGTGCTGTGACGTATGTTGGCACTTTATAAATCCATGATGATGATAATAATAAGCAGAAGCTGATGCTTTGGAGACTGGCGGGCCCACTGATCCATGGCACAGAACTTGGGGGGTAAATCTTAATGATTGCTGCAGACAAATAATACAGAGGGTTTTTTGGGGGGGGTAGAAGAGGACTTTTGGCCCGTGGGCTGACTATTTCTTTCCTATACAGTGAAATTCACTGCTCATAGATATAAACAGATGTAAGAGGAAGACACACATTTTCCTCCCTTTCCCATTGAGAGTCACATGACTTGGGGCAGCTGGGAAATTGACAATATGTCTAGCCCAGGGGTAGGCAACCTGCGGCTCTTCAGCCTGCTTGCTGAGGCTCAGTCTTGAGGCTTTGCCTGTCATGTCGTCTATACAGCCCTTGCACCTGATGGTGGCTTCTTGAGTGTGCGACCGCGGTAAACTAATGGTTAGCTTACTACGGTCACTCACTCAGGAAGCCGTCAGCAGGAGCGAGAGCTGTATAGATGTCCCAGGAGTGACAGGCAAGACCGAGCTGCAGCAACATGATTCATCATGGTCCTTACCGCGGTCACACACTCAAGATCAGCATGGAGCTTCAGTAACAGAAGTCTCAGATGAGAACACGAGCATTTAATAGGGCAATTCAGTGGTTCATTTATTTCAAAGTAGCCCTACACTGCACTTCTGTTTGTTGTATTCTGTTGTTTTAACAGTTAAAATTAAAAAAAGGTTCAAACTTTTTAAAAGTTTATAAGCTGTGTTATGTTTTGCAGCTCCAGGCTATTTATCTTTAGTGGAAGAGGGGGGCAAAATGGCTCTTTTGATAGTAAAGGTTGCTGACCCCTGCTCTAGCCCCATGTCAGATTTCAAAACTGAATATAAAAAAATCTGTTTGCTCTTTTGAGAAATGGATTTCAGTGCAGAATTCTGCTGGAGCAGCACTATTAACTGATTCATTTTTTTAAATGTTTTTTTTTCCCCATGATGGTATCCCTTGCTCAGAACCACTGCAAGACTTTTTTGTTGAGCGGCTGAAACGAGCACCTTTGCAATTGGTCTTTTTTTAATTTTTCAAGGCTTTCAAGTTGACTCCCTTGATTGCCCTACTTAATATCACACTGCTGCTACCTGTTAAAGGCGTGTGTTCCCCTCATTTCATGTTTTTCAGCAACTTGATATGAAAACATGGAAAATATACAGTAGAATGTGATTTGTGTTGTGTGATTATCAGGGTTGTGAGCTGCACTGTGTATAACAATCAGAGCCGATGTGTGAGTTGGTCATATTTAGGATATTTAGCCTTTGCTTCTCAATAGATAAAGGGCCAGTGATCAGGCTGTTTGATCAAACATGACTCTTCCCTTCATTCTTCCCTTCATTCTTTTGTGCTCGTTCTGATATAACCCAGTCGTCTCCTCTTGTCTCCTGGAAATTACTTTTTTAAAAAAGATTTACTTTTTCTGTGTAATAATAAAACAGTCACTTGTACTTGATCCCAACTAAGATATAATTAATCCTTATTGGAAGCAAAACCAGCTTATTGGGTTTATTTAATGATTGAAATATTTTTAAGTAGACTTATATGGTATGAAGATCTAAATTACAGAAAGATCTGTTATCTGGAAAACCCCAGGTCCTGCGCATTCTGGATAAAAGGTACGATACGTGTAATAATAAAACAGTCGCTTGTACTTGATCCCAACTAAGATATAATTAATCCTTATTGGAGGCAAAACCAGCCTATTGGGTTTATTTCATGTTTATATGATTTTCTAGTAGACTTAAGGTATGAAGATCCAAATTACCTTCTGAAGATCTGTTATCTGTAAAGCCACAGGTCCCGTGCATTCTGGATAACAGCTCCCATACCTGTACTATGTTATCGAATGACTTATTCTTAGCATCTTTTCAACTTTTTTTTTTTTCTGCCACATCTTCTACCTCTTTCTAGCTGACCCCAGCAACCAAATAAACTATTTCTCTGCAAGGCTTCAATTTTAACTTTTATTACAGGTATGCGACCTGTTAACCAGAGTGCTTGGGACCTGGGGTTTTCTAGATAAGGGATCTTTATCATTTAAACGTTAAATAAACCCAATAGGCTGATTTTGCTTTCAATAAGGAATAATTATATCTTAGTTGGGATCAAGTACAAGCGACTGTTTTATTATTACTAAAAAAAAAATCTAAACAATTTGAATTATTTGACTATAATGGAGTCTATGGGAGATGACTTTTCTGGAATTCTGAGCATTTTAGATAAGGGATCTGCTTCCGGAAAACTCTTATCTGTACTTGTGTTTCTGCTCAGACCCTCTCCTATTTGTATTCAAGTCGCTTACTGAATGCGCTACCTGGTTACTATGGTAAACTGGACCCTAGCAACCCGCTAGCTGCTGAAGTTCCACATTCAAGAACGGCTGAACAAAAAGAATTGGAATGTGGTTGTCGACACCATGCTAAAAGTGAAGTAAAAGGTGAACCATCCCTTTAAGAATTGTCCTGCACTGTCAGGGTCTTAGACCCTTACCATTCATGTCAATGGTGGGGCAATAACAAGCTGTCTACCAAGCTGGAAATTGCCCCAAGTACCATAGCCCATAGCGCTCACACCTGTAGTTTGTGTGTACCTACCCAGTTTGATTCATCAGATTTAAAAGATAAGTAAACCTTTAAAATAAGTGAATGTGAAATTGATGAGGGGGATATTCTAAGCACTTTTTGTCATTTACATTCATAGTTTTTTTTTTCAATTCCAAGATATTAAAGGAGAAGGAAAGCTACTGAGGCAGTTTATTGCCAATAGATTAGCCACAATAGTACAAGCTATAACACTATATTTATTCTGCAGAATGCTTTACCATACCTGAGTAACCAGCTCTAGAAGCTCTGTTTGTTTAGGATATCAGCTGCCATATTAACTTGGTGTGACATCACTTCCTGCCTGAGTCTCTCCCTGCTCACTCATAGCTCTGGGCTCAGATTACAGCAGGAAGGGGAGGGAGAGAGGAGCAAACTGAGCATGCTCAAGCCCTAGCCCTGGAGGTTTAAGATGAAAACAGTTAGTCTGATACAGAAGCCCATGAGTACACAATAGAAGGAAAGAAATGTGCTGTTTCTTTTGACAGAGGACTCAGAGCAGCATTACTTTGAGGGTTTACTGGTGTATTTATATAGACCTTTCTGATAAAGCTTACTTAGTTTTAACTTTTCCCTCTCCTTCAAGGGATACATGTACTGTTAATATGAATGAATTTTGTTACAACAGCGCCACCTGCTGGTCAGTTTCCCACCAGTCTGACCAGCAAGTAGTCAAGGAAGTTGTCAGGAGAATGAAAGAGGCTGCTCTGATATTCTTCTGCTTGGGAAAACAATTAGAAACCTTACTCTTAATCTTTCCTAAGCAGAAGAACATCAGAACAGCCTCTTTCTCCTGACAACTTCCTTGACTTGAAATGCAATATAAAACATTATAGAGTAACATCGTTCACTAATGACTTAGGGGAGGGGATTGTAAGTAATGTATCAGTGTTTGCAGATGACACAAAACTATCAGCCCAATTAATTCCATCCAGGATGTGGCACTTGCAACAGGATCTTGACTAACTGGCAATCTGGGCAGCTAAGTGGCAAATGAGATTCAATGTTGATAAATGTAAAGTCCTGCACCTGGGATGTAACAATATCCACTTATACCCTTAATGGGACTGCACTAGGCAAATCCATAATGGAGACGGAGCTTGGAGTCCTTGTAGATAATAAACTTGTCTGTAGCAAGTAATGCCAGTCAGCAGCATCAAGGGCAAATAAGGTCTTGACTTGTATTAAATGGGACATAGAGTCACGGGAGGAGGGGGTCCCACTGTATAGAGCACTGGTAAGGCCCCATCTAGAATATGCCGTACAGTTTTGGTCTCCATCACTCAAACAGGACATTATTGTATTAGAGAGGGGACAGAGAAGGGCAACTAAGCTGGTAAAGGGAAAATCTTAGCTATGAGGAAAGACTGGCCAAATTGGGGATGTTCACTCTGGAGAAGAGGCGCTTAAGGGGTGATATGATAACTATGTATAAATATATAAGGGGATCATATAATAATCTCTCTAATGCTTTATTTACCAGTAGGTCTTTCCAGCTGACACAAGGTCACCCATTCCGATTAGAAGAAAAGAGGTTCCAGCTAAATATTGGGAAGGGGTTTGTTACAGTGAGAGCTGTGAAGATGTGGAATTGTCTCTCTGAATCAGTTGTACAGGCTGATACATTAGATAGGTACAAGGAAGGGTCGGATGCTTTATTCACCAGTAGCTCCTCCCAGCAGACAGGAGGGAGCCAATGAGATTAGAGGAGGGAAAGGGGTGTTACAGGGAGAGCTGGGAAGTGAATCAGGGGTACAGGCTGATACATTAGATAGGTATAAGAAGGGGTTGGATGGTGTTTAGCAAGTGAGGGAATACAGGGATATGGGAGATAACTCATAGTACAAGTTGATCCAGGGACTGGTCCCATTGCCATTTTGGAGTCAGGAAGGAATTTCCCCCTCTGAGGCAAATTGGAGAGGCTATAATGGGTTTTTTTGCAGTTAGGCAGGTTATATATAGACTTAAAAGGTTGAACTTGATGGACGTGTGTCTTTTCAACCTAACTTACTATGTTACTTATGTACATTCAAATAGGAGGAGAGAGGACAATATGCAGGATGACTGCCAATGTGCAATTTATTGCTATCCACACGACATGTTTCGGGCGTCACAGGCCCTTTTTCAAGTGTGATGTTACTTACTTATGTATTAGTGGTGTGCTATTCTAAGGCACAGCCGAGGGGAACTCTCATAAAGGTTTAAGTGTTTGATGTGCTTTCCTATTGTGAGACATCCTATGCCGGACTGCCGGGTCCCAGGGGGCCACGTTTATTCTTTGTCCTGCACAGGAAAGCAGATCTACAGTATTTTTTCCTCTCGGCTATCACACTGTGTGTTTATTTGCCAGCTTGGACTCTTAGCCCCTAGGTCCGGAGCGTGGGACGCAGAGATTAGGAGCGGCGCCTTGAAAGGAAAATCCTTTGGCTCTTTATTAATGGGTTACTGTCATGGGAAAAATGTTTTTTTCAAAAAGCATAAGATAAAGGAGTTGTTCACCTTTTGGACAATAAAATCTAATCAATAGCTTCTGTGGTATGTATCTCTGAAATCAAACATTTTAGGTAAAGATAAATTACAAAATTTTTTTTTATTACAAGGGCTGTTAAATTAGCTTCATTGTTCAAAAGGTGAACAACCCCTTTAATAGTGCTGCTCCAAATTTTTCTGCTCTGAAATCCATATCTCAAAAGAGCAAACAGATTTTTTTTATATTTAATTTTGAATTCTGACATGGGGGCTAGACATATTGTCCGTTTCCAAGGTGCCCCCACAGTCACGGGACTTGTGCTCTGATAAACTTCAGTCACTCTTTACTGCTGTACTGCAAGTTGAAGGAATATCACCCCCTCCCCCTTCCCCCCCCCAGCAGCCAAACAACAGAACAATGGGAAGGTAACAACTGCCTGGTAAATCTAAGAACAACACTCAATATCCAGGTCCCACTGAGACACATTCAGTTACATTGAGTAGGAGAAACAACAGCCCTCGAATTCGACCCTTGAAGTAAAAATCCTTTGAATCCGATTTACCGCAAAAGCTTTGATCAAATAAAAATCGAACAATGAAAACGTTCAAATCGAACAATGAAAACGATTTTAATCGATCGCTCTAAGGATTTTTATTTGATCAAAAAAAAAAAAAAAAACAACTTAGAAAAGACCCAGATTGAAAGGTCCCCATAGGCTAACATTGCACCTCGGTAGGTTTAAAGTGGCGAAGTATGAAGTCAAAGTATTTTTTACCCCCCAGTGACTTCTGATATCCTTATATCATGGATATCCTTATTTAACAGTAGGGGGCGCATTATCCAGCCTGTATATAGTAGTATATGTGCAGTGTGACACCTCTGTGACCCCTGTAGTTTCTGTGAGTGTATTTCTCAACAGTGAAAAGAACTTTATTGCTGTTTATCATGTCAGTGGTGCATGTGTTTAGCATCTTCCCTGTCTAATAATGTTCTTTATATAACACAGGGGCCCGGGGGGGGGGGGGGGGAGGCTGGCACACGCTGATGGCTGGTAATTGTGGCTCATATACAAATAGTGAGGAGCAGATTAGAAGCAGTTGTTGGCTCAGGGCACAGCTAATGAAACAAACAAGTGCTATTCTTTTATTATAATCCGTTCCATGGATGCCGAGTAGCAAACCAACCTCTCTCTCCATCAGCCGTGTCATCACTAACATCCTCACTCACAGCTTCACTCTGTCCCTTAAGTGAACCCTCTGCCTCTACTGATATCAGCTACACATATACATATACATATACATATACATATACATATACATATACATATACATATACATATACATATACATATACATATACATATACATATATATATATATATATATATATATATATATATATATACTCGGCACATACACAAACTTCGTTCAGGACACTGTTGGTTAATATCTTCTACATAACTTGTATATAACATACATAACTCAAGGTAAGTTAGGGAGAGATTTGGGGTGAGTGCTTATTTGTACCCTGGGTACCCCTGGAACTATAGCAGGGTGACACCCCAATGTTTCTATATATCTGTAACCTTGTTATGAGCTAAGGGGGCCCTGTCTGAAGGTCAGTTAGGGGGAGATTTGGGGTGAGTGTTTATTTGTACCCTGGGTACCCCTGGAACTATAGCAGGGTGACTGTTACCCCAATGTTTCTATATATCTGTAACCTTGTTATGAGCTAAGTGGGCCCAGTCTGAAGGTCAGTAAGGGGGAGATTTGGGGTGAGTGATTATTTGTACCCTAGGTACCCCTGGAACTATAGCAGGGTGACACCCCAATGTTTCTATATATCTGTAACCTTGTTATGAGCTAAGGGGGCCCAGTCTGAAGGTCAGTTAGGGGGAGATTTGGGGTGAGTGCTTATTTGTGCCCTGGGTACCCCTGGAACTATAGCAGGGTGACACCCCAATGTTTCTATATATCTGTAACCTTGTTATGAGCTAAGGGGGCCCAGTCTGAAGGCCAGTTAGGGAGAGATTTGGGGTGAGTGCTTATTTGTACCCTGGGTACCCCTGGAACTATAGCAGGGTGACACCCCAATGTTTCTATATATCTGTAACCTTGTTATGAGCTAAAGGGGGCCCTGTCTGATGGTCAGTTAGGGGGAGATTTGTGGTGAGTGTTTATTTGTACCCTGGGTACCCCTGGAACTATAGCAGGGTGACTGTTACCCCAATGTTTCTATATATCTGTAACCTTGTTATGAGCTAAGGGGGCCCAGTCTGAAGGTCAGTTAGGGGGAGATTTGGGGTGAGTGCTTATTTGTGCCCTGGGTACCCCTGGAACTATAGCAGGGTGACACCCCAATGTTTCTATATATCTGTAACCTTGTTATGAGCTAAGGGGGCCCAGTCTGAAGGCCAGTTGGGGGAGATTTGGGTTGAGTGTTTATTTGTGCCCTGGGTACCCCTGGAACTATAGCAGGGTGACTGTTACCCCAATGTTTCTATATATCTGTAACCTTGTTATGAGCTAAGGGGGCCCAGTCTGAAGGTCAGTTAGGGGGAGATTTGGGGTGAGTGCTTATTTGTACCCTGGGTACCCCTGGAACTATAGCAGGGTGACACCCCAATGTTTCTATTTATCTGTAATCTTGTTATGAGCTAAGGGGGCCCAGTCTGAAGGTCAGTTAGGGGGAGATTTGGGGTGAGTGTTTATTTGTACCCTGGGTACCCCTGGAACTATAGCAGGGTGACACCCCAATGTTTCTATATATCTGTAACCTTACCCTACATGTGGGATGTAAGTCTGTTAGGGGTTTGTTAGCATTTGGAAATTGTTCTTATGGGCCCCTAAGGTGATTAATCATGTGTTGGGGGGTTGTTGTATTATTCACAGGGGAGGATGAGACATATGGATTTAAGGGGATGTTTTTAACGTGACTTCAATTTCTCACATATGAGTGATGAGGGATTTCCCTGCAGTGAGCACCAACCATTTGGTTTTTTGGTATGTTACCACCGTTAATGTGGATATGATCTTAAACGTTCTTGTGGTAATATGGCTGTGTTTTACAGTGGGTGTGGTTTAAAAGGGGAGTGGCCAACACTGCTTTCCATTATCGGCTCTCCTCCACATAGGACAGTAACATTTTGGCCCTCGGTACCACAGAATTTGGACAGCACTTCTCTACATCATACTAAAAGTTAACTCATATTGGAACAACCCCTTTAAAGCAATGAGTTTTGGTGAATTTCATTTTCAAGGGATCACGGAAAGTATAGAAAACTAATGCAAGTGCTCATAGAGACTTCTGGAGATATCTTCTCAGTCGTACCTGTTATATTGCTGTTATAATGCCCTCAGTTGAACATGGGTGTAGAACCATTTGCTCTGAGATATCTGTGGGACCTACCAGACATTCCAGACTCAGGACTCCCCTGGACCTTGCCTGGTGACTTGCCCCCAAATATCTCTGTCTGTTGATGGAGCTTCTTGTTGAGTTGTCATATCTTGTTCTTGTAGGAGCAAGCAAATATGGAGCAGGGGGGCATTAACATTTGATTACTATAACGGATGATGCCGGAAAGTATTTATGAGGAGCAACTCTGATCCTGTCTCCTTCTCTTCTATATGTTGAGATTTATGTTTGCACAAATCTGGTGAGGTTGGATCATGGTGGAAGGAACCTTCAGAAGGAAGACACTTATTAAGGAGGACACATTAAATGCTTCTTCTATACAAGCTGAAAACGTAAACATGGAAGTGGAACTTGGCGTGTTCCATAGCACACAGCTTTGATGCTGCTCCTTCTTCTGAACTAAATGTGGAAGCCTAAGAATAATGGGTAGGTCTGTTCCATGTCCGTTGTGGAACAACTCTTGCAAAATGTCTTACCATGAGTTCCACAGATGGGTTCTACTAAAAACAGAAATTCAGAGTGGCACCTGCAAATAAGAAAAAGCTCCATGTCCTCTTTCAAGTGAAGCTCTGCTAAGGATTTCATCTTAAGCAGAACCTTTTGGAGATAATGCTACTAGTATGCTCTGACCTAAACACATGTCATGGTCTCTTTCATCTTTATTTAGAGTTTATATTGAAACTAGGGATGCACCGAATCCAGGATTCGGTTCGGGATTCGGCCAGGATTCGGCCTTTTTCAGCAGGATTCGGATTCGGCCGAATCCTTCTGCCCAGCCGAACCGAATCCGAATCCTAATTTGCATATGCAAATTAGGGGCGGGAGGGAAATTGCATGACTTTTTGTCAGAAAACAAGGAAGTAAAAAACGTTTTCGCCTTCCCACCCCTAATTTGCATATGCAAATTAGGATTCGGTTCGGTATTCGGCCGAATCTTTCACGAAGGATTCGGGGGTTCGGCCGAATCCAAAAAAGTGGATTCGGTGCATCCCTAATTGAAACCACTTGTCTAAACAAATAAGACAAGAATGTCAGTGGATGGGTTATAGGTCTGTAATGTTGGTCAGGTCTGTCCAAGTCTTAAATGGCCAAGTGTTTGGACCTTTAACAGGGTATGTATCAGTAAAGACTTTGATCTGGTCTTTTGTTGAACAGCAAAAACAGACCTGAACAGGGATCCAGTCTCTCCATCTGACTGGAAATGTTTTTACAGTAGCCAATTGGATTTACCAGTATGCGAAGTCATAACAAGCTTGAGGTCAAGCAGAATTTGGTTGGAAGCTTGATTAGTTTGATGATATCACTTGGGCAAATTGTTTCCAATCCGGTTGAATATCTATTGCTCTTGTTTAACTTTTCTAGTATAGTGAATTTGTGTTGACTCTGCATTTACCCATCTACTTAAAATGGTCATACACCGGCCGGTCATGTACCATATCCAACAGAATGCTCTGTTATACAGATAGCTAGAATCTCAGCTGCCATAAAGCAGGACAGGACTGCTGCTTACAATGGGGATCAGATAGGATCTGTGCAGCCACTGGGACAGAATGTTCTGTTATACAGATAGCTAGAATCTCAGCTGCCATAAAGCAGGACAGGACTGCTGCTTACAATGGGGATCAGATAGGATCTGTGCAGCCACTGGGACAGAATGTTCTGTTATACAGATAGCTAGAATCTCAGCTGCCATAAAGCAGGACAGGACTGCTGCTTACAATGGGGATCAGATAGGATCTGTGCAGCCACTGGGACAGAATGTTCTGTTATACAGATAGCTAGAATCTCAGCTGCCATAAAGCAGGACAGGACTGCTGCTTACAATGGGGATCAGATAGGATCTGTGCAGCCACTGGGACAGAATGTTCTGTTATACAGATAGCTAGAATCTCAGCTGCCATAAAGCAGGACAGGACTGCTGCTTACAATGGGGATCAGATAGGATCTGTGCAGCCACTGGGACAGAATGTTCTGTTATACAGATAGCTAGAATCTCAGCTGCCATAAAGCAGGACAGGACTGCTGCTTACAATGGGGATCAGATAGGATCTGTGCAGCCACTGGGACAGAATGTTCTGTTATACAGATAGCTAGAATCTCAGCTGCCATAAAGCAGGGCAGGACTGCTGCTTACAATGGGGATCAGATAGGATCTGTGCAGCCACTGGGACAGAATGTTCTGTTATACAGATTGCTAGAATCTCAGCTGCCATAAAGCAGGACAGGACTGCTGCTTACAATGGGGATCAGATAGGATCTGTGCAGCCACTGGGACAGAATGTTCTGTTAAACAGATAGCTAGAATCTCAGCTGCCATAAAGCAGGACAGGACTGCTGCTTACAATGGGGATCAGATAGGATCTGTGCAGCCACTGGGACAGAATGTTCTGTTATACAGATTGCTAGAATCTCAGCTGCCATAAAGCAGGACATGACTGCTGCTTACAATGGGGATCAGATAGGATCTGTGCAGCCACTGGGACAGAATGTTCTGTTATACAGATAGCTAGAATCTCAGCTGCCATAAAGCAGGACAGGACTGCTGCTTACAATGGGGATCAGATAGGATCTGTGCAGCCACTGGGACAGAATGTTCTGTTAAACAGATAGCTAGAATCTCAGCTGCCATAAAGCAGGACAGGACTGCTGCTTACAATGGGGATCAGATAGGATCTGTGCAGCCACTGGGACAGAATGTTCTGTTATACAGATAGCTAGAATCTCAGCTGCCATAAAGCAGGACAGGACTGTTGCTTACAATGGGGATCAGATAGGATCTGTGCAGCCACTGGGACAGAATGTTCTGTTATACAGATAGCTAGAATCTCAGCTGCCATAAAGCAGGACAGGACTGCTGCTTACAATGGGGATCAGATAGGATCTGTGCAGCCACTGGGACAGAATGTTCTGTTATACAGATAGCTAGAATCTCAGCTGCCATAAAGCAGGATAGGACTGCTGCTTACAGTAGGTTTGATTACATTATTCAGTGATCTGTGTTCCAGATATACTTAATTATCTTTACTAGTATCCAAAAAGCAAATGTATTTGCTTGTTAAAATAAACCAGCAGTCACTGTTGGCAATATTTCAGGGTGAGCAGAGCTGGGAAAGTCGGTTAGTTAAATGAATGTATAACAATTCCATAGTTTATGATTTTTTTTTTTAAATTATATTAATTACAACAATGCCAAGACATTTTAATACATTTTAATACCATATTTACGTAATAAAGATTATCAAAGGACTGTATTATACGGTGCTAATAAACTACATGAAGCCGTTTATCATGTGCAAGGGCTACCCAGATTAATGTTCCAGTAACATTTCCCTTTAAATTAAAGTATTTTTTCTCTGTTGTAAAACACATGTTGGGGGGGAATGGAAATTTGTGTTCTTTTCTAAATAACACCAAAAAAGTCTCTAATTAAATTTTTGCTGGAATGTGGCTCATTTCCAGCTCTGTAGAGTGGAGTTTGGTTGTGTAAAATCTATTACATTACTGGGGAAGGTTGGGGGATTTTTGCTACAGAGGGGTCCACATGTGTGCAAGAATACACACTTCATTTTCCATAATTCAGCTCAATTGTTTTTCAGACTGTCCATGAAGAATAGAATAGATTTGTATATTTGGTGAGGACGCCAGATGAACAAAATCTGTGGCCCGTTTGGTCACTATTGTGCACAGCAAAATTGTCTGAGATGGTTGATTTACATTGATGTGTAACATAATAGCCAGAACACTACTTCCTGCTTTTCAGCTCTAACTCTGAGTTAGTCAGTGACTATAAGGGGGGCCACATGGGACATAACTGTTCAGTGAGTTTGCAATTGATCTTCAGCATTCAGCTCAGATTCAAAAGCAACAGATTTTATCCATGTCACCCCCCCTTCAAGTGTCTGATTGGTTACTGCCTGGTAACCAGTTAGTGGAAACCAAGAGAGTTAAAAAGCAGGAAGTTGGGCTGTGTTCTGTTATGTTAGACATCCAGTCATTCCAGTCTTTATACATTACATTTTTGTCTAACTAACTATATTAGATACATTTATTATTTTGCACAGCCTATTTATTTACCCAGTTTTTATTTTTACACTGAACAATTCCTTTAAACTGCTGACTTGGCCTGGAGGGGCCAATTATTGCTAGTTTTGCTAAAGTTAAATTAAAGCCACACCTTTAGTAATTGTCAATATCTAACTGTCCACATATGTATGGTTATCTTCATTAAATCTAGCAGAAATCCAAACAAGAAAGTAAAAAATTTTAACCGTGCGCTGCACACACTGTCCTCTTCGTCCTTTCCAAGTCTTAATTTGCATATAAGGGCTCAGATTCGGTTCTGTATTCGGCTGAGTCTTTCACAAAGCAATCAGGCCGATTCCAAAATAGTGGATTTGGTGCTTTGCAGGATATTCTATTTTAATCCACCTATTCAAATCTGAGTTTATCACAACTCGACCATGGAAACAGACCTAATTCGAATATTCATGACCTAAATCCTTCATTGAGCCGTTTGAATATGTTAATAGCCTTCCTGACATTTAAGGGTTTTTTATTTTCTGAGAAAAACGCAAAACTCAATATACCCCAGGCAGTGCATTTTTTAGTGAAGAAGAGCTTGAGGTTCAAGGTTAGTAATTGAAATTTACTGCTTCTAGCTTTTAGCCACATACCTTGTCCTGTAACAAATTTAGAGGATCTTAAGTTAAACTATATATGTGTTATTGCCCGGGTATGTATTGTATTTTACTATTGGGTCATCCCACCCTGACAGGGAGTGGCTTTCCTTATTGCTGTTTATTTAGCTATGGTCATTGTCACTTTTTGTTAGGTCCTAATAAAGATGGACTCTACATGCAGGAGACCCATCTAGTGTATTGTGGTTTACCTGCCATGGTTATTGCCATTCATTCTTCTGTCTACATTTTAAACTAAATCTAGAACTGGGAACAGGTTCCATTGGTTTCCATAGATGTAGATTAATCATAAATCCTTTGGAATTGCAGATCAGTATCTACTGGTGAAGGGGGGTAAATGTTTCAAATCATTGAATGATGCTCCCCATCCGGGGCCCATAGAGGTTTGACTCTTCATTGGGTGTGAGAATTTATTTTTTGGTGTCTGTGTACGGGCTTCGTGGAAAACCCAATCTGAACAAATGCTACGGGATGGAAAAGTTATAGGAAAGCCAACAAACACGTTGTCCAGTTGGAATGGAAACAATCCCGAGTGGACAACTGAATTCTACCGACTTCCCACAAGTAAGACTTGGCTGAATTGGGCAGAGCTGCTGATGTCCTGTAGTGACCAGGGCCGGATTTACATAGTGGGCACCCCTAGGCCCACTACCGTTTGTCGCCCCTGTCCCCTCCAGGGGGACAGGAACAATGGGGATTGGCGCACGGCATATTTAAGAAATTATTGTATCTCCAGCGCATCCCCAGTGTTTTTGAACCAATGTGGGTGTGGTTGGGCAGCATGCCGCCCCCCTAAAATCCTGCCGCCCTAGGCCCGGGCCTAGGTGGCCTTTCCACAAACCTGGGCCTGGTAGTGACAGCAACAATCGGTATTAATGTGGTTTTGCCTTCTAACGAGGGGAAGATGTCTTCAGTCACCAGAAATCTCAAACATCCATCCAGACAAAAGTTGTTCCCCCGTTCCCTCATGTGCTGTCTTTAATTGAAACCAACAGCTTCTATAATCGAAAACAAAAATACAGGGATCTTTTGTTTCATTACCACCATCAAGAGTCATGCACTGTTCAAGCTGATGTATTTCATTTAGTGTCTTGGGTTTAGCCCTGTTCCTAAATAGTTTTTTCATGGGGGTCCTAATAGCTTTAGCGGTTTGGCACGTTGATCTAGAACTTATTTACTCCGGTCATTCGTTCTTTATTTTGTTTTGATCTAAACTAAACAATCCCATGAAGAGCCTTGTAGAATCCGTTCTCCTTTGATTTGCCAGAAGGATAGATGTCTGCTTTCCCACCACAGACAGCAACATCCTTTTTCTTGCATATTGTTTTGCTCTTAAGAGGCTGTTCCAAGGCAATACAACAAGGTCACCTACAGTGCCTCGCCTAACTATTCACTCCACATTTTGTTACAATCCTAAAAAAAGGATTTTATTTGGAATTTAGCCATTGTTACCATAATTTTCAAGGCTTGCCACATATTCCCATTCTGATCAAGCTTTGACTGCACCATCCTAAAAAATCACGTTCTGTATTTCCATATAACTTTTGGGGGTGTTTAGGGTTATTGTCTTTGTGCAATTTGAACCTCCAATACTGACTCCAGTCTGTTTCAGACTGACATGGGTTTTCCTTTAAGATTGTTCTGTATTTGTCTCCATTTTTCTTGCTTTCGATCCTGCCGAAAGCAAAGGATGACATCCCCACAATATACCAGCATGCTTCATTGTGAGGTTGGGGTTCATTTTGACCTCACTCCTTGTGCTGTCCGGACACCCCCTCATGACCTGTGTTATAGAGAGAACCTTTCCAGAACTAAATATACATATTATACATTTTGTAAGTGTTGTTTGGAAACACACCTGTTGCAGAATTTAAGTAGGTCACTTTAGTCAAGAAGGGTTCAGAGACCTTTCTATAGCTCTACTCAAGTAGACCTCAGTAACTACTTTATCCACAACCCAAGCCACTACTTGGTGACCACCATAAAACCAAAAGTGAATCATTGTAGACTGGAAGTGATGTAATCAGGAGACAGGGAAAACTAATGTGTAAAAAAAAATTTTTGTATTGTAGCTCATCACCTGACCCGCTGATTTACATCACATTTTTGTGTTTAACGTGGGACTGCAGGACTGTACTCCAGGTGGCCTTAGTATCTTTGTTTTTATGTAGGGAGGGAAAATATTTATTATACACAAGTTTCCGTCATATAAGTGACATCACTAAGCGCCGATTATATCTTATGACCTAATTTGGGACCATTTATAAGGCTAATGTTTATAGGTTATATGTGAATCCTCTTGTGTTATATCAATATTTTACTTTGTGGCAAAACTTGTAATATAGGAAGGAGTTATTCACCAGGTATGTCAATGCTATAAAACAGATGTGCAACATTCAGTACTTCTTTGTGTAGGCTTATCATAAAATCATGAGATTATTCTGAGGTTATGTGCAGCTGTTGGAAATTGTTCCTATCCTTTCCTATAGCCACTTGGTCTCTTTCTTAAGGTACCCCAAACATTCATTGTCCTCCCCCTCTTGCTCTCCCGTTTCATAGTGCCTCTTCCTAAAGTTGGGCACTTGCTTAGGACCAGTTGTTTGACTTGCGAGCTGTACATCTTGATTTATGGCTTATATAGAGTCGGACTTTTGAAGGAGAACCAACTGATATTTCTGAGAGACAACAGTTCTAACACATTCCGTTTATCAGTCACCGGCAATATTAAACCAAAAACACATTGTTTTGGCTTGTAGAACTGTTGTCCAGTTTGAATAACGTAATGTACCCTTGTGTGGTCATCTAATTTCTCATATATTCTTTGGTGTATTTTGACTTCTTTGCCTATTAGCATTTATTCGCTTGTTTTGATTATTGTTCAGATGAGTGGATGCCCAGCCAGGTGCTACTAGGAGGACTCGGCAGACAAGAACTCAAGGGACCAACTTATACAACCAGCCTTTGACCTATCACATGTATTTATCCTAAATCTGGCTAATATTGTCGCACATATGTAGCACCTCGTAAGTCGGAGTTTTATGGTTTTGTGTGAATAAGAATAGCTGCCCCCTTTCCCCTTTGAGTTTGTTGAGTACACGTTGTTCTTCTGTGCTACTTAGTGAAAAATCCACCCCCAGTTGCACAACTTGGAATTGTCCTTAATTGAATGCAGGCTAATTTTATTTGAATGTCATGCAAAGTGCATGGAAACATCTAATATTATTTTAGCTCTGTGCTATGCACTAACCTGGAGAGTCGTGGGCTCCTCCATACTGGAAAATTTTATTCCCCGTCAAAGGGAAAATAATTTGAGACTGTCCCGTAGCTCCTTAGACTGACTCTCTGCAGCTCCGTCTTTGCTAGAATGGGTACAATGTATTGGGGAAAAAATACATGCCCATTATTAATTCATTTTATTAACATTTACAATGGGGGAAAAAAGGAGAACAGATTAAGAGAAGTGAAATTAGGCAGCGGCCAGGCCCAGCAACCACTACTACATCATTGTGTTCCAGCAATTGCTAGATTGGGTGCCATGGGATGCAATTACGTAGTTACAAGTCCAGGGTTTCCATAGTTGGTTGAATAAATTCAAAGGTTTTAGTATCTTGATGGCTGTCCAATCGGTAGTCCATCTTTAACAATGGGATTACCACGAGGAAGAGTATGGCAAAGCCCAGGAGACAGTGGGTCGAGGGTCCTATACATCTCCTGGAATTTGTCCAGTCTGTTCCAGTGTGGCTACAAGTACTCCGTTCTTCTCCAATTTAAATGCAGTGAGATTAAGGGGGTTATTTATCAAAGGTAAATTTCGACTATATGTGAATTTTTTTTGACTAATAAATTTTAATGTACTCAAAATGTGAATGGGAGGTTATTTATGAAAAACTCGAACGTCTAATATCCGATCTAAGAGTCCCGATCTGAAAATTTGAATCGTGTTTTTTTTTTTCCGGAGGAAAGCTCTATTTGAATTTGATTCAAAATTTCGGGTGGGGACTTGGACGTTCAAGTTTTTTCATAAATAACCTCCCATTTGAGTTGAGTACATTAGAATTTATTAGTCAGCTTCAAAATTGACCTTTAATAAATAACCCCCTTAATTTCAGGAAGGGAATTAACATATTCAAATGGTTCAACCTGCCTTTGACTTGTAAATTAACTCGGCAGGTTTATTCGAATTAGAACTGTTTCCATGTTTGAGTGGTGATAAATCTCACATTCGAATTTACATTGGAGTTGGCGCTTTTAAATTCGAATTTGTGAGTTTTGACATGCACAAAAAAAAAAAATCGAAAATTCTAATTTACCATTCGAACCTTAATAAATCTGCATGTAAAACCAGGCTGGAATTGCCAATTCTACGACTACTAAGCCGACAAAGATGTGGCATATTTTATTTCCTAAATATATATGGGGTGGCAGGCTAATACTGCTGCTCTGTTGTATGTTTGTGTGCATATTGTCATGTATATAGTGCTATTTGCAGGCTTGGACCGACAATGTGGTGCTGCTGTAAGATACCATAGATACTCACTATTTATTGGGCTGGTGGGGCTCTTTGGGCCTCTGTTTACTTGAAATGCCAGCATCTTTATTAAATCTCAGCCCAGACTTGACTACTTGTATTTACAACACTGGACATTCCCTTCCTTAAATCCCCCTCCCTGACAGTTTGCTCCAGTGTCCAGCAGGCACTTGGTTTAAATGAAATGTGGGCATTTTATTGGTCTAATGCAGATGCTACCATTCCTAGTCTTGAGACACCTTGTGGTCTATAGGTCTGGCTCATAGGGTAGTAGCCATTGGGCTCACATTGGGATCTGCTCAGTGAGTTGCTGCTCTCTGTCTCATGTTAGGAGTTATGGTTGCCAGGCTAACATTGTGATTTGCTCTTTGTCGTGGTGTTTGTCACCCACTCTCAGGCTCCTAATAGGATTGGCTCAGTCTTATTGTACTCTCAGGCTCCCAATTTGATTGGTTTAGTCTCTGTAAGGGAAACAAATCACCAACGCCATTCCTCGATCCAAGATGGTGGCGCCCTGTCTTTCCACGTGGTTCCTCCTGGTCGTAGTGCTGTGACGCCAGCGCCATCTCGCCAGCGGATTGGACGTCAGCGTCGGAATGGACGCCGGCGTCAGAACAGGCGCCGGCGTCAACGCGCCAGCGTAGTGACGCCACTGCGTCCATTTTGGTGCCAAAGGAGGCCTTTTTAAGGAGCCTGTGGACATGTAAACATTGCCCAAATATAGGTTTCACTTTGTGTATTCCTGGGTGTGATTTATAGTCTTGTTATATTTATTCCTGTGTACGACTTCTGCCTGTTTATCGTATTGACCCTTTTCTGCCTGGGTTGACCCCTCTGCCTGGACTTTGACCCCTCTATTGCCGAACCCTCTTGTTACTGTGAACTTTGGTTTGACAAACTGCTTCTTCCTTGGTCCATACTGAGCTTTCGGGCCCTTACAATCTCATCCTACTCTCAGGTTTTCAATGGGATTGTCACAGTTTTATCCAACTTTTATGCTCCCAGTGGGATTGGCTCAGTCTTATCCTACTCTCATGCTCCCAATGTAATTTTTTCAGTCTTAGCCAACTCTCATCTTTCCAATGGGATATGCACAGTTTTATCCTACTCTTTGGCTCCCAGTGGGATTTGCTCAGTCTTATCCTACTCTCAGGCTCCCAATGGGATTGGCTCTCCAGTTTCCAATGAGAGATGCTTAGTTTTACCCTACTCTCAAGCTCCCAATGGGATTGACTCAGTCTTTTCCGACTCTCAGGTTTCCAATGGGATATGCTCAGTTTTAGCCTACTCTTAGGCTCCCAATGTGATTGGCTCAATCATATCCTACTCTTAGGCTCCCAATGTGATTGGCTGTCTTATCCTTCTCTCAGGCTCTCCGTGTGATTGGCTCAGTGGAGTCCTGCTCTCAGTTTCACACTGGGATTGGCCCAGTACTATACTACAGTCATTAGCACTGGGATTAGCTCAGTGAGGGTGGTGTTTTTGGGTTCACACTTGGGTTGGGGGCTCTCAGGCTCATTTTGGGCATGTCTCATCCTGGCAAAACATGAGAATGATACTTGGATTGGATCCCCATTTTGGGAGCTTTCATTATAAAAAAAAAAAATCAGCTGTTGTTGCTGCTTATGTAACATTAACTTTCAACTACCGTATGTTAATCTTTTAGGTCTGTGTATGATGGAGAAGAGCATGGACACTTCATGGATAAACTGGAGCTGCGGATAAAGAACCATGACCGTGAGATTGAGAAAATGTGCAACTTCCATTACCAGGGATTTGTGGACTCCATCACTGAGCTGCTGAAAGTGAGGGGCGAGGCAGAAAAGCTGAAGGTACAATAAAAATCTGCCGTTGCACCCCATAGTGTTACCCTTTCAATTTACGGAATAAGCTAAAATAGGGATTTTTCCATTAAATGCAATTATTAAAAAATGATCCGTAGCCGTCTGCTGTATAACCATAACCAACTGCTTGTCTTGGTTTAAACATGGTCACAATACAATACAGATAATTAAATACCAACGTGTATTTATTTTTGTGTCCACTGGCACAGACCAGAACATTTCTTTGGTATCTGAGCATAACGTTGTTTTACATGATACTCATTCTGATTTTGCTAATAATATGCCTGTCGCCCTCAATGCTTAGTGGCTGTGCACCTATTGTATTGTTCTTTTCCCTGTTACAATGTGGAGAGTGAGGTGGACATCTGCTTTGCCCTTGTCAGCAGTCTGATCTACAATAACTTGCAGTCAGCTCCATCTTTAGTTTGAAAAACCTGCGTTGTTTTCTGTTATTATATATACTGTATATCCATGTATCCATGTGTGTGTGGCCTCTAAATCCTATACAATGCTCTGTTATATAGATAGCTTGAACCTCAGCTGCCATAAAGCAGGACAGGACTGCTGCTTACAATGGGGATCAGATAGGATCTGTGCAGCCACTGGGACAGAATATTCTGTTATACAGATAGCTAGAATCTCAGCTGCCATAAAGCAGGACAGGACTGCTGCTTACAATGGGGATCAGATAGGATCTGTGCAGCCACTGGGACAGAATGTTCTGTTATACAGATAGCTAGAATCTCAGCTGCCATAAAGCAGGGCAGGACTGCTGCTTACAATGGGGATCAGATAGGATCTGTGCAGCCACTGGGACAGAATGTTCTGTTATACAGATAGCTAGAATCTCAGCTGCCATAAAGCAGGACAGGACTGCTGCTTACAATGGGGATCAGATAGGATCTGTGCAGCCACTGGGACAGAATGCTCTGTTATACAGATAGCTAGAATCTCGGCTGCCATAAAGCAGGACAGGACTGCTGCTTACAGTGGGGATCAAAATCTGTGCAACAGTGACTAAATGCTCTGTTATAAAGGATTTTGATTATTTTCTATTTCTGTTTCAGAACCAGTCGACTGATACCAACAGAAGACTCCAGCTGGAAGGGGCTGAGGTATGGATTCCATTGAAGCTACTATCCCTTTTATTTCTTCATCAATATTTATTGATGGTTTAAATGATGTTTTGAGTGCAGTGCTGGCACAGGTTTCTACATTGGTCTTTTCCCAGTCTATTACAGTTTTCTTATATAAACAGAGCCCTTATCATAGAGATATAGTGCATTAGCAGCTCAATGCGGGCGAGTGGAAAGTAGTGGGCAGCGAGGGTCTGCTGCAGTAACAATTGTATGTAGCCATGATATATTTGTCTATGTTCTTCAAGATGCATAGATGTTCCTTCACTTCCTTCACATGGAAAGAAGGAAAGGCTAAAACTGAGTAAGATTTATCAGGAAGGTCTATAGACATACACCAGTAAACCCTCAAAGTAATGCTGCTCCGAGTCCTCAAAAAAACACCACATTTCTTTCCTTCTATTGTGTACTCATGGGCTTCTGTATCAGACTTCCTGTTTTCAGCTTAAACCTCCAGGGCTTGGGCTTGAGCATGCTCAGTTTGCTTCTCTCCCCCTCCCTGCTGTAATCTGACCCCAGAGCTATGAGTGAGCAGGGAGAGACTCAGGCAGGAAGTGCTGTCACATCAAGCTAATATGGCAGCTGCTATCTTAAACAAACAGAGAGAGCTTCTAGAGTGGTTTACCCAGGTATGGTAAGGCATTCTACAGAATAAATATAGTCTTATAGCTTGCACTACTGGGGCTAATCTATTGGCAATAAACTCTGTTGGTACCTTTCCTTCGCCTTTAAATTAAAGGGAACCTGTTAAATTTTAAAGAACAGTTCACTGTAAAAATAAAAAATGGGTAAATAGGCTGTGCAAAATAAAAAATGTTTCTAATGTAGTTAGTTAGCCATAAATGTAATGTATAAAGGCTGGAGTGAGTGGATGTATAACTTAATAGCCGGAACACTTCTTCCTGCTTTTCAGCTCTCTAACTCTGAGTTAGTCAGTGACTATAAGGGGGGCCACATGGGACATAACAGTTCAGCGAGTTTGTAATTGATCCTCAGCATTCAGCTCAGATTCAAAAGCAACAGATATGTCTCATGTGCCCCCCCCTCAAGTCTTATTGGTTACTGCCTGGTAACCAATGAGTGGAAAGCAAGAGCTGAAAAGCAGGAAGAAGTGTTCTGGCTATTATGTTGCACATCCAGTCACTCAAGCCTTTATACATTACATTTTTGGCTAATTAACTATATTAGAATTTTTTTTTACTTTGCACAGCCTATCTACCATATTTATACAGTTTTTATTTTTATACCTAACAATTCCTTTAAGGTTTATTTATGTAATTTCACTACTATATGTACAGTGGCCTGTGCTCTGCTCTTCAATTCTTATGTTACTGTAAGTTCAGCTGCCTGTTGTTTAGTGCTCTCAGTAGCACTTCAATTTGTTTTATTGGGAATATTAGTATTTATTGGGTGGTTTAGCAGTCACGTTGGGTTGATTTTACAACTTTTTCCCCCATCAGAATGGTTTCTGTGTCATGCAGAGAGAACAGCAGTCTCTTTGGCATGTGAGTTGCAATAAATTGTCCTTTTCCTTTGTATTTGTATCTAGTTAATCTCCTCAATGAAAGAATTACAGCAGTGCCGAATTCAGCAGAGGAATATTGCAACCACGGTGGATAAGCTGAACATGTGCTTGCCAGGTAAGTGCCAGTATTCACTCTCAGGCATAGACAATCCTTAGTGCTACACACTGGCAATAACCTACACCAATAAACCTACACCAATAAACCTACAGCTAGACGCGCTTACACCCCCATCATTTACAGGCTGTCCACCCCTTACCTGCAAGGAGGCTTATATTTATAGTTGCACCATCTAAGGGGGTAGAAGGCACTTGGAATTTTCTGTGGGTTATCACCCTACAATCATTAATGATGTATGATAATAGCCCACAGAAAATTCCATTTAGGTATATTTATTGATAAGTTAGAAATCCTATCTACTGCACAAGCATCTGTTCTGGGAATGTGAAGAAAGAAGAAGTGGGAAGAGGATCGCTTTGTGGTGCTCCCTGGAATAACCCCGGGCGGTGCAGTTTTCTCCTGATAGGAGCACCAGCCTGGGGTTTCAGTAAGTAAAAGCGATCAATTAGGGGTGCCTAAGTTCTGGCAACCCAAGTAAAAATGAATTTCCTTCTACTTTAAGGTTTAAAGGAGAAGGTAAGCTACAGAGGCAGTTTATTGCCAGCAGATTAGCGACAATATTACAAGCTATAACACTATATTTATTCTGCAGAATGCTTTACCATACCTGAGTAACCAGCTCTAGACGCTCTCTCTGTTCGTTTCTGATACAGCTGCCATATTGGCTTGTTGTGACATCACTTCCTGCCTGAGTCTCTCCATGCTCACTCGTAGCTCTGGGCTCAGATTAAAGCAGGGAGGGAGGGAGAGAGGAGCAAACTGAGCATGCTCAAGCCCAAGCCCTGGAAGTTTAAGCTAAAAACAGGGAGTCTGATACAGAAGCCCATGAGTACACAATAGAAGGAAAGAAATGTGCTGTTACTTTTGACAGAGGACTCAGAGCAGCATTACTTTGAGGGTTTACTGGTGTATTTATATAGACCTTTCTGATAAACCTTACTTAATTTTAACCTTTCCTTCTCCTTTAATTTCTTTAAGTACACAAAATCTGGGCTTACATCCCCTTTAAAGGTTAATTGGCAGGAGGGCAGTATTTGTCCCTGAGAGTGTATAGTTATGGAGATAGTCCACACATTTGTCAGTCTAATATTGTCTATATGGGTAATGGGCAGTGCTCTGCTTTCCTTGTTTAAACCTTTATTTGCCCAGAGAGACCTTAGAGATAATGTTTTTTCTTTTTTACCATCAGTGTTGGAGATGTACAGCAAGCTGCACGCTCAGATGAAGTCTAAAAGGTAAGTGGTTGTTTTTAGTGGTACCCTTAGGGCTATGGTGGGGAGGGGGTGAAGGGTCCCATATTCCGTGTATAGGGAAGCAGGCTGTTAATGGGGTTAATGCACGGGGCCGTAAGTGAATTATCTGCATATCGCAGCTCCATCCCAGACTCTGGCTCCTTTTGGATGAAAACATCACTTCTATTGAAATCCTTCAGCAAACAGAGGCGCTGCCAAGCCAAACAGTGAAGTTCACACAGAGGAACTGTTGAATGGAGCTTGCGGTTTTGCACTCCCGTGTTTCAAACCTGTGTAATCAGATCACACCTAATCTGTCCTGTCAGGCCGCTCGCTGCACTGTTTACATTCCAAATGGTTTTAGGCTACTGTAAGGGGCACCCCATGCCAAGCTCCAGCAGACTTATTTACCCATTGCCCCCACATTCATCTGCCAGTGACCCCAGGCTAAGTGACCTGTAATTAAAGCACAACCCTAGTGGAGGGTAGGACCCATGCAAACACACAGATAAATATTGTTCTAGGATAAGTTAACCTTTTAAATAAGTGAATGTAAAATTAATGAGGGGGCTATTCTTAGCACTTTTGTAATGTACATTCATTATTTATTCTTTTTTCATTCCAAGATATTAAGGGATACATGTGCTGTTAATATGAATGAATTTTGTTACAACAGCGCCACCTGCTGGTCAGTTTCCCACCAGTCTGACCAGCAAGTAGTCAAGGAAGTTGTCAGGAGAAAGAAAGAGGCTGATGTTCTTCTGCTTAGGAAAGATGTGAGGAAGGTTTATAATTGTTTTCCTAAGCAGAAGAACATCAGAGCAGCCTCCTTCTTTCTCCTGACAACTTCCATGACTACTTGCTGGTAGAGTCCTCCGAGGAACCAATTTGTTAAACCCAAACTGGACCTGCAACGCATACTTACTCCCTTGGACCCGCTACCCGACCCGCAAGTACCTTAACCGCAACCCGCTCCGCGACCCGCTGACCATCAAGAAACAAGTCCTGTCATTGTAAATCAGAAGTGACATCATTAGCAGTTGGCGTAATCAGAAAAAAAGTAAAACAGGAAGTGCTGTCGTTGTAAACCAGAAGTGACATCATTGGAAAAAAGGGAATACAACTCACTATTGAGAAGCCCCGCAAACCGCCGACCCGTGTCTATACCTGCTCCGGAAACTTCTACCTGCAACCCGCAAGGTACCTGACCCGCTGCAGGACTCTACTTGCTGGTCAGACTGGTAGGAAACTGACCAGCAGGTGGCGCTGTTGTAACAAAATTCATTCATATTAACAGTACATGTATCCCTTAATATCTTGGAATAAAAACAAAATAAATAATGAATGTACATTGCAAAAGTGCTTAGAATAGCCCCCACATCAATTTTACATTCACTTATTTTAAAAGTTTACTTATCCTTTAACCTGTTTATGAGAGAATAACTGTAGCCAGTTACACAGTCCAAGCAAATAATCAGAACTGACCAGGGCTCCCCATTAGGTAGAAAATGTATCATAATTGATAGTGTTGTTGGAAGAGGAAGCACTGAATATAATTTGATACATTATTATATTTAGCATCATTTATCATCACATTCTTATTTCCATTGGCAACCGCCAACAACTCGTCCTTATCTGTAGCCTAAACCAGAGGCAGCAGTGAGTGGAAGGGATTCAATGGCTTCTTTAAATGCAGTCATTCAAGGGGAGTGGGGGGGGGGGGGGGCTTAATGGTTAAGTAAATGGATATTGCTCTTAAATATAATTTCTGACCTTTTAATAATCCTTGTCCCTTCTCTCTCCATAGGCATTACCCAGCACTGAAAACCTTAGAGCAGTTGGAGCATTCGTTCCTGCCCCAGGTCAGCCACTACCGATTCTGTCAGGTCATGGTGGATAATATCCCAAAACTGCGTGAGGAGATCAAAGATGTTTCTATGTCAGACCTGAAAGATTTCCTGGAGAGTATCCGCAAGCACTCGGAGAGAATAGGGGAGACTGCCATGAAGCAGGTACCAATATTGTGTGTGTGTGAGGGGGGGGGGGGTTACCATTGTATGTGAATATCCCAAAGCTTAGTACAGAGGAATACCTATGCTGCCATAGTTTTATGGGATCTCTCTGTACAGACTATGAGCAAACTTAGGGGCTGTTCCTGCTGAATTGTGCTTAGTACAGGGAATACCTATGCTGCCATAGTTTTATGGGATCTCTCTGTACAGACTATGAGCAAACTTAGGGGACTGTTCCTGCTGAATTTTGCTTAGTACAGGGGAATACCTATGCTGCCATAGTTTTATGGTATCTCTGTACAGACTATGAGCAAACTTAGGGGCTGTTCCTGCTGAATTGTGCTTAGTACAGGGGAATACCTATGCTGCCATAGTTTTATGGGATCTCTCTGTACAGACTATGAGCAAACTTAGGGACTGTTCCTGCTGAATTGTGCTTAGTACAGGGGAATACCTATGCTGCCATAGTTTTATGGTATCTCTGTACAGACTATGAGCAAACTTAGGGGCTGTTCCTGCTGAATTGTGCTTAGTACAGGGGAATACCTATGCTGCCATAGTTTTATGGGATCTCTCTGTACAGACTATGAGCAAACTTAGGGACTGTTCCTGCTGAATTGTGCTTAGTACAGGGAATACCTATGTTGCCATAGTTTTATGGGATCTCTCTGTACAGACTATGAGCAAACTTAGGGACTGTTCCTGCTGAATTGTGCTTAGTACAGGGAATATCTATGATATGTTTATGGTAACTCTCTGTAAAGGCTGTTGTATTTCTCTATAACATAATGTGTTATCACTGCCCATTTTAGTTCTTTCCAAGTGATTATACCTCCAATGACGTTATAGCACTAGCCTAGATCACTAGACTTCATCCCATTCTGGTTTCTTGTAATGGAATTATAACACAATGGGAGAACCGCAGAGAGTTATTAGCAAATTTCTAGAAAGCCTGTAATTGTCTAGTCTGAGCTTGTTGTGTAGATCAGCCATGTTCCTAGTCACACAGCCCAAAGAATAGCCTAAGCCAACATCATGTTGAACTACACTGTGTTTTCTTGGCTGGTTCCTCTGACTCAACCACAGTCCTGTTGCACAGTCACACTGTCTGACTGTGTATTAAGCTCTGCAGCAGTCTATACATTTAGTGATTCAACTTATTGGAGGGTATAAAAATGTTCCCCCTGTAAGTAGTTACTCTTGAAGCAATGCAGCAAAAAACCAACAGCAGTAGCTTGTACTTGATCCCAACTAAGATATAATTAATCCTTATTGGAAGCAAAACCAGCCTATTGGCTTTATTTCATGTTTATATGATTTTCTAGTAGACTTAAGGTATGAAGATCCAAATTATTAAAAAGATCCATTATCCGGAAAGCCCCAGCATTCTGAATAACAGTTCCCATACCTGTATAAGAGCGTTAGAGGGTAAGAGCGTTAGAGGGTAAGATCGCATCTTGGAAAGTGTCTGTGACACTCACATGCTCAGTGGGCTCTGATTGGCTATTGAGAAGCTAAGCTTAGGGCTCGTCACTAATTATCCAGCAGAAAATGAGCTTCCCTGGCTGTAATATAAGCTGATGCTACAGGTTTGCTGATTATTCAATTCTGATGCTAATTGCACTGGTTTCTGTGCTGCCATGTAGTAATTATGTGTATTATTTACTAATCAGCCTTATATTGTGACATTTCTATTCTATGTGTACTGTATATTGTGAGTGGCTCCCTAAACTCAGTAAGTGACAGCAGCACAGAGCATGTGAATCAGTGAATCAGCAGAAAAGAAGATGGGGAGCTACTGGGGCATCTTTGGAGACACAGATCTTTACTGCTAAAGGGCTGTGTTGCCTTAGGCTGGTACAGAAGCACAAAATATCATGTAAAACATTTCTAGCTACTTCTTTAGTTAGGCTTTAGTTCTCCTTTAACCCTATGACCCGCTCCGGGGTAAGTCCATGCCTATGATTTATGCCATTGCTATTGTGAACCCCGTGCCAATTGAAGGCCACTTGGAACTGGCTAAACCCTGACTTTCAGACGTAAGAACCCGGCACTTTTCCCCCGATTGGCAGTTGCTGTGGTGTTGACATGTCTGGCGGTTCAGCCAAAGTTGAAGAGATAATTAGGAGCAAGCGGAGGCTGTGGACGGGATGTCTTCTCAAACCCAGCCTCCCTGGAGGCAACCCTCCCTCGCCAGTCTGGTGCAGATTTCAAAGCATGTGCTAAGCATTTATGTGATACTGATTAAACCCGAGGGCTCCGGGGTGAATTGGCACCGCCTCCAAAACAAAATATGTGCCAGGAGACACGGAGCAAACCATTGCCAGACACCAGAGGGGGATGCATGCGCTCTCTATACAACAAAAGGTGAGTATGGGAATCATCTGCTGCTTTGTGACATCACTTTTCAGCACTTCCCCATGTCTTTTGTTCTATATTTAAATTTAGGAAGAGAAGCGTCTGGTCCTGGGAAGCCCATATGGAAATAATTGCCGGGACCAGTGCAAACCAATTCCCTTCCATTACGCAACTGATGGAGATTAGAATCCATCATTAAAGGTATAAAGAAAGACTATAACTCTCACCGAAGCCAAGTTAAATTTTTCTAATGGCATTAAGCCAGTAAAAGCTATGGATATGGTTGCCATGGGTTACAAGACCCTTGCAAACTCTGCCCATTGTTCTTTGTTTCCATGCAATTTGAACTTCTGATTTCAAAATCCTTTAGCTGGCCATATACAGGAAGATCAGGAAAGACCCAATTGATTGAACCACTGGGGCAGAAACTGGATCACTTTCCTTGTGCAACAGGATTATCCAACATCAGCTGTCATTGGTCTTGTCACACGAGCCAATCAGCTCCCAGCTTGTTCAAAATTCGCCACTATTGACTTGTGTGTGTTCAGCTTTGTCATATTGGATCTTTCCAACCCAACTTGAAAGTCAGAACCCACAGAGCAGTCTGAGGTCCATAGTGGTTCTGTTCTGTTTTGTACATCATTTCTTAAAGGGGTTGTTCACCTTTAAATTAACTTTTTTTGTATGATGTAGCGAGTGACATTCAAAGACAATTTGCTTTTTGATTTTCATTTTATATTATTTGTGGTTTTTGAGTTATTTTCTTTTTTTTGAGTTTTTTATTCAGCGGCTCTCCGGTCTGCAATTTCAGCAATCCCCTAGCAACCGTGCATTGATTAGAATAAAAGACTGGAATATGAATAGGAGAGGCCTGAATAGAAAGAGGAGGGATAAAAAGTAGCAATAACAATACATTTGTAGCCTTACAGAGCATTTGTTTTTTAGATGGGGTTAGTGACCCCCATTTGAAAGCTGAAAAGAGTCAGAAGAAGGAAACACATTCAAAAAAAAAAAAAAAAAAAAAAAAAAATGAAGGCCAGTTGCATAGAATTAGCCATTCTATAACATAGTAAAAATTAACGTAAAGGTGAACCACCCCTTTAACAATTCAGCTGTGGGCTGCTGGGTAATAGGTTCTGGTATTGGCATCGACTCAGTACTGACCAGTCGTTATAGTCCAATGAGTCTAACTGGGCTATAGAGACATAAAATAGATCCGTGACCAGGCGGTGACCAGTTTCCATTGAGTTAAAGGGGAAGGCTGTCGTGATGATGGAAGCTGAAGGCCTGTAGCAAACCGTTATGTTTGCTGGGACTATTTACAGGGTTAATCGCACATTGCAGGTGAATCACACCTGTAGGACTTGCTGTACAAAGTTACCCTGGAGTGCGGGGATGTGCCCTAGAAACCATTTCTAGTTGTGTGTTTTGTTGCAGGAGCTAAAGGTAAAGTGTTACTTCACATCTGGGTAATGAGTGTACTGATAACTGTAGAACCAGCAGGGGGCGCCAATGGATCATTATTGTTTAGTCTCCTGGTTCTATATCAATCTTATAAAATAATGGCACAGAGTGATGGTATCGCTCTCTGCTTAAAGGGAAACTAGAGACTAGTGTATCTTCCATGTCTTCTCTCTGAAAACTTTGTTTATACCAACAAGTGACTGTATTTAAATTATGGTATGAAACTATAGCTTATTGTGTGCCCAGAACATTCCTTCTCTGTATATTTGTATTTATACATATGGGAGGAGGAGGTGCCATATTGATTCCCTTAGACAGTACAGTATGAGGGTATAGCTTATTGTGTGCCCAGAACATTCCTTCTCTGTATATTTGTATTTATACATATGGGAGGAGGAGGTGCCATATTGATTCCCTTAGACAGTACAGTATGAGGGTATAGCTTATTGTGTGCCCAGAACATTCCTTCTCTGTATATTTGTATTTATACATATGGGAGGAGGAGGTGCCATATTGATTCCCTTAGACAGTACAGTATGAGGGTATAGCTTATTGTGTGCCCAGAACATTCCTTCTCTGTATATTTGTATTTATACATATGGGAGGAGGAGGTGCCATATTGATTCCCTTAGACAGTACAGTATGAGGGTATAGCTTATTGTGTGCCCAGAACATTCCTTCTCTGTATATTTGTATTTATACATATGGGAGGAGGAGGTGCCATATTGATTCCCTTAGACAGTACAGTATGAGGGTATAGCTTATTGTGTGCCCAGAACATTCCTTCTCTGTATATTTGTATTTATACATATGGGAGGAGGAGGTGCCATATTGATTCCCTTAGACAGTACAGTATGAGGGTATAGCTTACTGTGTGCCCAGAACATTCCTTCTCTGTATATTTGTATTTATACATATGGGAGGAGGAGGTGCCATATTGATTCCCTTAGACAGTACAGTATGAGGGTATAGCTTATTGTGTGCCCAGAACATTCCTTCTCTGTATATTTGTATTTATGGGAGGAGCTGCCATATTGTTTTCCTTAGTACTGTATGAGTCTGTAGGTGTATACTGTGTGTGTGTGTATATATATATTTATATTATACTGTATATACACAATTTCTGCATATGGGCTTTTTTTTTCCTCTTCATATTACATTATAACATATATATATATATATATATATATATATATATATATATATATATATATATATATATATATATATATATATATATATATATATATATATATATATATACACTGTATATATTTATCTTCATACCTTAAGTCTATTAGAAAATCATATAAACATGAAATAAACCCAATAGGCTGGTTTTGCTTCCAATAAGGATTAATTATATCTTAGTTGGAATCAAATACAAGATACTGTTTTATTATTACACAGAAATAGGGAATCATTTTGAAAAATTTGCATTATTTGATTATAATGGAGTCTATGGGAGACAGTCTTTCTGTAATTTAGAGCTTTCTGGATAACGGGTTTCCGGATAATGGATCCCATATATATATATATATATATATATATATATATATATATATATATATATATAGCTCCAATATTTTAATATTTTAAGATTCTGATTTGTTTAATGTGGTTGTTCACCTTTGAGAGAACTGTTAGATAACTGTTTAGAATTGGCCGTTCTATAACATAACAGTTACCTTAAAGGTGAACCACCCCTTTAAATCCCTGATTGGAATTGTCAATCTTCCCTCCCCTTTTTCCTCATTGGTATTTGGGTCATCAAAATACTGATTTTGTGTTGTAATTATTTTAGCCTATGATTAAGTGTCACGAAGGCTTGAGATGATTTTCTACTTTTTAATCAACAACTTTTTGGTGTGATCTACATGTGACTTGCTAGTGTGCCCTAAACCTCTTATATTTGTAGCTAAATACAGCTGCCGTGTAGCTTTCCTGGCTCCACCATGTAATGATATTGTGTTGAGATCCATGTGTTATGCGCTTATTATTCCTACTATATCTGTATTGTCCCTTACACTTGGTGCTGAGTCGGGTGTTGGAATTACTGGAGATCGCTTCCTTTATTCCCCACGTAATGTTTATAATATTGCTAATTAATATATTTAGATAACGAGACTTTTCGCTTGTTGTGTCCGGAATCAAAGAGCTGGTGATCAGAAGGGGACGTTCCTGCCCTGAACCAGAAATTCAAACAGAAAAGATGAAGCGGAATGGAGATCGGGGTCGGTTCGGTTGCTTAATTAAAACCTACAGAGGTTTAAGCACATGAATATTTTGGCTTCAGCTTCTGTTCCTAATTATCTAAATGATTATTTTGTGTGCCGGAGGGCAGAGACGGGTTGAATTTGGGTGCATACAAAGCGCGACGAGGGAATGGTAATGAGTGTATTTATTACTGTCTGGCTCATCTATTGATGTGGCACATGGATATTTATGGAGATGCTAAAAACTTGTTTAAAAAAATATAATCGACTGATTTCAATGAAAACAGATGCGCGGCTTGGTGGGCCCGTGGCTTTTTAAACCTTGTCTGCCTTAAAGCTTGTGTCTGGTTAATGTTTATTATTCATTGTTATTATTATTATGATGTAATTATAAGGCACCAACATGTCCTGCAACGCTGTGTATAAAGCTGTGTATAAACACACCAAACCTACAAATCACACGACATACTGATCAATACAGAAGGTAAATCTGACCCTGCCCCACAGAGCTAACAATCAGCACAGAGGGACAGTGAGCTGTAGGTTTGTAATAAGGCATTATTTCAGGCAGCGGTGTATCTAAGCTACTCTAGCCATGCACATAAACCAGTATCCATGGCAGTTAATAAGTGAACAGTATGTGTGAATCTTTTTATTGTCCCTTTTTAGATTTCATATTACTAGTGAATCCCCCAGTACAGGTATAGTCCACCAAGAGCGAGCACACTGTGAAGTATAGACCATCATGAGCAAGCAGCACAAGTAGAGTACAGCAGGAGCAAGCAGACAGTGAAGTATAGACCATCACAAGTTAACAGGCAGCACAAGTAGAGTCCAGCAGGAGCGAGCAGGCAGAGTCCAGCAGGAGCGAGCAGGCAGAGTCCAGCAGGAGCGAGCAGGCAGAGTCCAGCAGGAGCGAGCAGGCAGGGTCCAGCAGGAGCGAGCAGGCAGGGTCCAGCAGGAGCGAGCAGGCAGGGTCCAGCAGGAGCGAGCAGGCAGGGTCCAGCAGGAGCGAGCAGGCAGGGTCCAGCAGGAGCGAGCAGGCAGGGTCCAGCAGGAGCGAGCAGGCAGGGTCCAGCAGCCACTACTAGTATCGAAAAATGTCACTATGATCAGCTTGGTTTTGTTTCTCACTCACTCACTCTATCTGGTTGGCAGGATCAGCAATGCTGAGAAACCAGAAAGCAGGAGGACGTGTTATACTGTAATAACGATGTTGTGCTGAATATAATACAATTGTTACACCATAATATGTATGTAATGTTTCCACTGATAACTTTTGTTGGCCACGTGTGTTTCTCTCAAGTTGGGCCCCTGGCTAAATGCCCTTTCTGCTCTCTCTGATAATGAATCTGGCTGTTTGTGCTTCCACTTCTCATACTCAGTGTAGATCTGCTCCCAGGCTGTTGTCTATTTCAGTTCCCTGTCAGGCCTCTAGGGGGAGCTGCTTGTCCATTCTTTATCGGTGAAAGAGAAATTGGAGCCCAGAGTGAAGATTAGAGTTCAGAGCATTTGTATCCATTACATGACTGGTGTATAGCAGATTATACTCCCTATTTACAACTGCCCCTGTGTATTATATGGATTCTTTCTCTTGAATTCACAGTAGGACATTCCATCTTTGTTTTTATACGGGTAGGAGCTGCCATACGTTTTCCTTACACTGTATGAAGGTGTTGGGCATAATGCAGAAATCCGTGTGTGTAATAACAGACAGGCCCTGCTGGGGGCAGCCTCACCTTGTTCTCTGCAGAGCTGACACTTAGTTTGTGGTCAGATGTCAGAATGATGAAGAGCCAGAGCAGTTAGAGCCGGGGCCCTTCTCTCATCTTCACCTGGAGGGGTTTTATTCACAGTATGAGAGACCTGCAGGGAGATTGTGTGCACTAAATGAGCCCTGTATATTGTTTTTATATAGCAGATTCCTTGTAATCTCCTGCCACCTTGCCTTAGCCGTCAGACTGCAGAGCTGGCACTTTAAAGGAGAAGGAAAGGCTAAAATTAAGTAAGCTTTATCAGAAAGATCTATATAAATATACCAGTAAACACTCAAAGTAGTGCTGCTTTGAGTCCTCCGTCAAAAGAAACACAGCATTTCTTTCCTTTTATTGTGTACACATGGGCGATCTGTCACATAGGAGCCAATCTGGGTACAAATGTGAGACTAGGTTGTGGGACTGCGGGGCAACCTGATGCAACTGGGACCATATAAAGGCACAAGGCTGAGTTATACAGGGAACTCTGAGTATCACTCATGTATTATAAGGGATAATGTATCCCCTACTGTAAATGATAAGGATATTAGAAGTCACTGAGGGGTTGTTCTGTGACCATATAAAGGCACAAGGCTGCAGGCTGAGTTATACAGGGAACTCTGAGTATCACTCATGTATTATAAGGGATAATCTACCCCCTACTGTAAATGATAAGGATATTAGAAGTCACTGAGGGGTTGTTCTGTGACCATATAAAGGCACAAGGCTGCAGGCTGAGTTATACAGGGAACTCTGAGTATCACTCATGTATTGTAAGGGGCAGCAGGGACTGTTCCTGCTGAATTGTGCTTAGTACAGGGAATAACTATGCTGCCATAGTTTTATGGGATCTCTCTGTACAGACTATGAACAAACTTAGGGACTGTTCCTGCTGAATTGTGCTTAGTACAGGGAATACCTATGCTGCCATAGTTTTATGGGATCTCTCTGTACAGACTATGAGCAAACTTAGGGACTGTTCCTGCTGAATTGTGCTTACTACAGGGGAAAACCTATGCTGCCATAGTTTTATGGGATCTCTCTGTACAGACTATGAGCAAACTTAGGGACTATTCCTGCTGAATTGTGCTTAGTACAGGGAATACCTATGCTGCCATAGTTTTATGGGATCTCTCTGTACAGACTATGAGCAAACTTAGGGGACTGTTCCTGCTGAATTGTGCTTAGTACAGGGAATACCTATGCTGCCATAGTTTTATGGGATCTCTCTGTACAGACTATGAGCAAACTTAGGGGCTGTTCCTGCTGAATTGTGCTTAGTACAGGGAATACCTATGTACCATAGTTTTATGGGATCTCTCTGTACAGACTATGAGCAAACTTAGGGACTGTTCCTGCTGAATTGTGCTTAGTACAGGGAATACCTATGCTGCCATAGTTTTATGGGATCTCTCTGTACAGACTATGAGCAAACTTAGGGGCTGTTCCTGCTGAATTGTGCTTAGTACAGGGAATACCTATGTACCATAGTTTTATGGGATCTCTCTGTACAGACTATGAGCAAACTTAGGGGACTGTTCCTGCTGAATTGTGCTTAGTACAGGGAATACCTATGCTGCCATAGTTTTATGGGATCTCTCTGTACAGACTATGAGCAAACTTAGGGGACTGTTCCTGCTGAATTGTGCTTAGTACAGGGAATACCTATGCTGCCATAGTTTTATGGGATCTCTCTGTACAGACTATGAGCAAACTTAGGGGACTGTTCCTGCTGAATTGTGCTTAGTACAGGGAATACCTATGCTGCCATAGTTTTATGGGATCTCTCTGTACAGACTATGAGCAAACTTAGGGGCTGTTCCTGCTGAATTGTGCTTAGTACAGGGAATACCTATGTACCATAGTTTTATGGGATCTCTCTGTACAGACTATGAGCAAACTTAGGGGGCTGTTCCTGCTGAATTGCTCTCATTATAGCGGGAGACGTATGCTGTCAGTGCATGAATGAATCTAGCAGATCATACATGAATACAATAATATACATTTTATCCATTTCCATGTTGTCCGTACTCCATGCTGTGAATGTGTAAGCTCTGCTGGCTAGAGACTTAATGTTCCCGACAATTCAAACTAAACAGATCAATTACAAGTGTGTGTTAATGAGTTATGACCTTCAGTCTCCCAGGCTTGTGCATGTGAAGTGGCAGCGTTCCTCCCCTAGTTGAGTGCCAGCGAGAGGATTACAAGTACTTTCATATCGTATGTGTTTATTTTGGCTCAGTCACTGATTACAGAGGGGCAGTTTCCATGTGCCGCCACTTCTCCACATATTTCAGCTACTGCCTAATCCCCTTATTCACATAGACCAGCGACCCATTTGTTTGTCAGGCTGATGAGTTGTTTTCTTTTCCCTTTCAAAGTAAATGGGATCTGCACTGAGCCTGAAAACTGTCACCCAATGCTGTGATCCATTACCAGCAGCAAAGTGGCACACCATGAAATGCAGGACAGGACTGCTGCTTACAATGGGGATCAGATAGGATCTGTGCAGTCACTGGGACAGAATGTTCTGTTATACAGATAGCTAGAATCTCAGCTGCCATAAAGCAGGACAGGACTGCTGCTTACAATGGGGATCAGATAGGATCTGTGCAGCCACTGGGACAGAATGCTCTGTTATACAGATAGCTAGAATCTCAGCTGCCATAAAGCAGGACAGGACTGCTGCTTACAATGGGGATCAGATAGGATCTGTGACTGAATGATGTGAATATCTTCACTAACAATATGATTTCTGTTTCTCAGGCTCAGCAGCAGAGGACACTGGACAACATTCTGTCTGTACAGGGCAAGCGAGGCCTCGCCAAGAGACCTAGAAAATGCCCAAGCCCAGAGCTGAATGGCACTAGCCCTATGTCTGAGCAGGATTCTGGCATTTTGGATGTGGAGGATGAAGAAGAGGAGGAAGAGGTAATACCATTGGTATAAAGGTCCAATAGAATTCAGTGATAAGAAGGCAAATCTTCATTAACGTTTACTTGGCTGCACAGTGAAATATTTAAAAAGACAATATTATTAGATTATTTCTACTTTTAAGTTACTGATTGTCTTTTGTCTCCATTTGTCCATCACACTCCCCTGTCTACTCAAGTTCCCTGAGACATTTGCTCTCTCAGTTTGACATTACAGTTCTTTTATTTTTCTCTTTCCCTGGCAGGCCCCCGGGACACAGGATTTGGTTGATTTTTCTCCTGTATATCGCTGTTTGCACATCTACACTGTACTGGTGAGTAGATATTTAAAATATGTAGGCAAACTGACAGTGGTGGTAAAAAAAAATTATGCAGAGTATTTCTTTTCAATACTCACCCCAAATCTCCCCCTAACTGACCTTCAGACTGGGCCCCCTTAGCTCATAACAAGGTTACAGATATATAGAAACATTGGGGTAACAGTCACCCTGTTATAGTTCCAGGGGTACCCAGGGTACAAATAAGCACTCACCCCAAATCTCCCCCTAACTGACCTTCAGACTGGGACCCCTTAGCTCATAACAAGGTTACAGATATATAGAAACATTGGGGTGTCACCCTGCTATTGTTCCAGGGGTACCCAGGGTACAAATAAGCACTCACCCCAAATCTCCCCCTAACTGTGCCCCATAGCTCATAACAAGGTTACAGATATATAGAAACATTGGGGTAACAGTCACCCTGCTATAGTTCCAGGGGTACCCAGGGTACAAATAAACGCTCACCCCAAATCTCCTCCTAACTGACCTTCAGACTGGGCCCCCTTAGCTCATAACAAGGTTACAGATATATAGAAACATTGGGGTGTCACCCTGCTATAGTTCCAGGGGTACCCAGGGTACAAATAAACACTCACCCCAAATCTCCCCCTAACTGACCTTCAGACTGGGCCCCCTTAGCTCATAACAAGGTTACAGATATATAGAAACATTGGGGTGTCACCTGCTATAGTTAGACAAAGTACAGTGTGATGCTATTCATCATGCTCATGGCTATTAGTAGATTGGTATGCAGTGATTGGCTGAGGGGTGCCACACAGAGCTGCTTTACTTCACATTATCCACTGGGACACGTCTTTTGTCAGCAACATCTCTCCCCGCTTCCCTCGAGTATTCTGCTCCCCCTGCTCTCCGGTATTTGGAGTTGTCTTTTCACTGGAATGACAGGACCTATTCTTTTCATTCTCATGTAGGGATATTTGAGTATCAGGAACACTCGGTGGCCTCTGACATGTCCCCTCTTCTCCCTACAAATGTTTATGTTGTTGCAGTATTGTCTAGAGCTCTGTATTTAGTTCCACCATTATTGTTCTGCTTATTTCATTGGTATCAGTTGTAAGCAGGTTCTGTTGCCCAAAAAGCCATGATTCTAATATTCCTTCCATTGTAGCACAGGTATCCCTGCTCTTCTACCACTCATATCCCACCCATTGTACCACTCATATCCCACCCATTGTGTCACCAGCACCCCTGCCCTTTGTCCTGCCGGTATCCCTGGCCTGGAGCCACTGATATTCCATAGGAGAGTTGTGTGGCCACTGTACAAAAGACACCCGCAACCCCGGGCCTTGATTCTCTGGGGGGTTTCTGTGCGACCCCTTGTGACCCGCAGATAAGGCAAGTGCTGAGCGATGGGTCAGATCCTGTTTGCAGCTAAAGGAAATGTTCTCCTTTGTTTTGTATAGGAAACATCATAGCCCCCTACTATCCACATAATATTTAAAATCATGTGTACAGCGGCTGCTTCCTAATGCCGTCACCTGAACTCTTAGCCCCCTCTTTGCATAAACACAGCAATATTTATTATTCTTTACATCCCCCAGTGACCGACCCTGCTTTCAGCTTGAGCTTTATGAGTGAGACGCTAGTGTGTTCCCCCGAGGAATGATATGAGAGGGGCAGATCTGGTGAGCTTATCAGCGGGACACCACTTCACATATTGTACTGGGGGGGGGTCAGCGGTCGGTCAGACTCCGGCAATCTTGGGCACGGCACCTACAAATACGGCACTTAGTATTATCACACAAATATGGCACTTAGTATTATCACACGGGTCGCCCGGACGGGTCGCCAGGAAGAGCTGAACTCTCTCAGGAAGGTTACTGACGGGAAAGGAGAGTGACGAGAGGGTCAGGATCAGGTTAATGATTGCGGCTCGCTGAACTTGGGAAGCGCATTTAGGACCACCAAGTATAATAGCCAGAAATGGACAAGGGGAGTCTCACCCTTTCAGTTTTGGGGGAGAAGCTGCTCTTCTTCTATGGAAATATATTCCTAAAGCCTGTCCTCAGCTGACCTGATCAGTCATGGTTATTATTAGACTTATCCTCAAAATATTCCAGGGGCCCATGCGGCCGGGCAATTGAACCCTTGGCTAGAGAGCAGTGTGCCACTTACACGTGCAAACTCACTGTCATACGTGTAATATATTTGGTGCCACTTACACATGCAAACTCACTGTCATACATGTTATATATCTGGTGCCACTTACACGCGCAAACTCACTGTCATACGTGTAATATATCTGGTGCCTCAGGGCTGCTGTCCAAGGTGCTGCTTCTGATAGCAGATCAGTGATTTCCTTTGCACCTCTAGTAGTTTATATATCAGAGAATTCCTCTGCACCTCTAGTACTTTATATATCAGAGAATTCCTCTGCACTTCTAGTAGTTTATATATCAGAGAATTCCTCTGTTTCAGTAGAACCTTACTGGTACTTTCTATTTCCTGCTCTATCCCCATTAGAAACTTACTGGTACTTTCTATTTCCTGCTCTATCCCCAGTAGAAACTTACTGGTACATTCTATTTCCTGCTCTATCCCCAGTAGAAACTTACTGGTACTTTTTATTTCCTGCTCTATCCCCAGTAGAAACTTACTGGTACTTTTTATTTCCTGCTCTATCCCCAGTAGAAACTTACTGGTACTTTCTATTTCCTGCTCTATCCCCAGTAGAAACTTACTGGTAAAATCTATATCCTGCTCTATCCCCAGTAGAAACTTACTGGTACTTTCTATTTCCTGCTCTATCCCCAGTAGAAACTTACTGGTAAATTCTATATCCTGCTCTATCCCCAGTAGAAACTTACTGGTACTTTCTATTTCCTGCTCTATCCCCAGTAGAAACTTACTGGTAAATTCTATATCCTGCTCTATCCCCAGTAGAAACTTACTGGTACTTTCTATTTCCTGCTCTATCCCCAGTAGAAACTTACTGGTACTTTTTATTTCCTGCTCTATCCCCAGTAGAAACTTACTGGTACTTTTTATTTCCTGCTCTATCCCCAGTAGAAACTTACTGGTAAAATCTATATCCTGCTCTATCCCCAGTAGAAACTTACTGGTACTTTCTATTTCCTGCTCTATCCCCAGTAGAACCTTACTGGTACTTTCTTTTTCCTGCTCTATCCCCAGTAGAAACTTACTGGTAAACTCTATATCCTGCTCTATCCCCAGTAGAAACTTACTGGTACATTCTATTTCCTGCTCTATCCCCAGTAGAAACTTACTGGTACTTTCTATTTCCTGCTCTATCCCCAGTAGAAACTTACTGGTACATTCTATTTCCTGCTCTATCCCCAGTAGAAACTTACTGGTACTTTCTATTTCCTGCTCTATCCCCAGTAGAAACTTACTGGTACTTTCTATTTCCTGCTCTATCCCCAGTAGAAACTTACTGGTACTTTCTATTTCCTGCTCTATCCCCAGTAGAAACTTACTGGTACTTTTTATTTCCTGCTCTATCCCCAGTAGAAACTTACTGGTACTTTCTATTTCCTGCTCTATCCCCAGTAGAAACTTACTGGTACATTCTATTTCCTGCTCTATCCCCAGTAGACTCCCATTTCCCACCATTCCCATGAGATGGGCTTGTGGCTAAATCGTCCCCCCTCATGTCCGTATTCTCCTGAGGCCGTAGCATGAACTTGTCTCCCACTTACCAGCTGACCCAGTGTATGAGATGGGACAAAACTCAGTATTAATGGCTCCAGGGCTGGTTTATTTAACCATAGTTACTGACTTCCTGATGCTATTGGACTCCCAGCAACACTTGATAGCTTTTGGAAATCCTGTGCATTCCAATAGGTATTAGTGTCATGTCTCTGTAACTGCCCTGAGGGGGAAAAAGATCTTGACTAGCACTGGGCATAGTCCCCCAGATGCCTTCAACTGTCACATATTGACTAGTGCACATATTTTGGGTGTCATTTTCCTGCTTCCAGTTAAAAGCAGTGCATTTGTTGCAGTGATGTGATTCGAACCTGCACTGCTCCGTAATATGAGTCTCCTGTAGGTTCCCTCCAAGGAATTCCTCTTTTTTGACTTCCCGCTCCCAACCAATTATTGATCATTTACTGGAACTCACATCTCTGCTTAGAATATGGAACCGGTTTCAGTTTTAAATTTCAGCTTTGATTTTCTATAATGACGACACATGTTTTGTCTGTAAGTCAAATCAATACCCGCTGGCTCCAAGCTATCTAGGCATCTGCCCTGTGCTCAACAGGATAAATCACACCATACTGATATACGGATTTGGAATAATCACCCATTTTACAGTGGGGCACAGGGAGAGGCCAGTTTACGTTGGGGCACAGGGAGAGGCCAGTTTACATTGGGGCACAGGGAGAGGCCGTATATCAGAGGTCAGCTTACGTTGGGGCACAGGGAGAGGCCAGTTTACGTTGGGGCACAGGGAGGGGCCAGTTTATGTTGGAGCACGGAGAGAGGCCAGCTTATGTTAGGGCACAGAGAGAGAGGTCAGCTTACGTTGGGGCACAGGGAGAGGCCAGCTTACGTTGGGGCACAGGGAGAGGTCAGTTTACGTTGGGGGGCACAGGGAGAGGCCAGTTGACGTTGGGGGGCACAGGGAGAGGCCAGTTGACGTTGGGGGGCACAGGGAGAGGCCAGTTGACGTTGGGGGGGCACAGGGAGAGGCCAGTTGACGTTGGGGGGCACAGGGAGAGGCCAGTTGACGTTGGGGGGCACAGGGAGAGGCCAGTTGACGTTGGGGCACAGGGAGAGGCCAGTTGACGTTGGGGCACAGGGAGAGGCCAGTTTATGTTGGGGATGTAAAAAAAAAGAGGTTTTGTATATTTTAACATTATATTATGTGGAAGAGTAATGCTGGGAACGACATCTAGTGCCTGGGAAGCTGGTACAGTAAGTCTTGTAGTACTAATATGCTGAGACCCTGCAAGTTCTCTGATTTCTTTAAAAAAAAAAAAAAAACTCCAGACATTTTTAAGGCAAACCCAATAAAGGCCATTCCACTACTAATCTGTACCTCAGATTGAGTTAAAAATTCCCACCCATAAATCTTATTTTATTGTTCTAGAATGTACCAAAACCCCACTGACTTGTCTTTCACTCGTTAGCTGATCATGTGGGGCTTGCCACGTAAGTTTTGTAATGACGCAGAACGACTGTGTTTATTATACCGACCTTTCATCTGATTTCAGGGTTCAAGGGAGACCTTTGAAAACTACTACAGGAAGCAGAGAAGAAAGCAGGCAAGGCTGGTCTTACAGCCGCCATCCAACATGGTAGGTCCCTTCATTTCTTTTGATCAATATTTAAATTTACCACTATCCCAGTAGCAAAATACTGTCCTGTGCTAAGGGCCAGTAACCTAAATAATGCCTCGTATACACCATGTATCCTTTCATGTGCCCTTGTGGAACCATTGTTTGTGCCCAAGCAACTGGAATCTAATTGATATTGCTGGGTAGGCTTTATTGTGAGGCTTTATTTGGATGACAGATCACATATAAGACATTGAGGATTTGGAAGTGTGGCTGTATAAAAGTTAGATGATTGCAACAAAGCAATTTGGCCTCCTCGTATCTGGTGCTTTTTCTGCATATGGCAACTTTACCTTTTGCTGCCCCCCCCCCCCACTGGTACAGAGGAGCTTACTAGAAAGTTATGATTAGAAATAAGAATTAAAATGCATCAGTGTGTTTTGTACATTACACCTTTGCTTCTCATTCCAGCATGAAACATTGGACGGATACAGAAAGTACTTCCACCAGATAATAGGGTAAGTCATTCTCTTACATAAGCTTCAGGGGCACGTTTATGCATCAGGCATATAGCATATTATGATTCTGATATATGATTGTTGTTTCTATATGTAACTTACATACTCTTTCTCTCTCCTCCTCCTCCTCAGCTTTTTTGTGGTGGAAGATCACATCTTACATACAACACTTGGCCTCGTCAATAGAGCCTACATAGATGAACTGTGGGACTTGGCCTTGTCCAAAACAATGGCAGCCCTGCGGACACATTCGGTAAGTAGATAACCCACCATAAGCTGGAAATGTCTTCTAAATGGCCACTGTCCTTTGTTGTAATTCAGTGTACACTGGACAAATATGCAGGGTTAGCCCCTATGCTGGCATTAGCTGCCTGACCTACCTAGCACACGCAATGGATTTTGCCGAAGAAACTGAAGAGTTTGAATCCACTGCATGTGCCTGTACCTGGGCCAAAACAAATGTTCCCTGTGCATGCTTGACAAAGGGCTCCGCCCGAAACGTTGCACTGCACTCCCCAATAAACTCTTGAGGTGTTTCATCAGACCTGTGTGCCATTGGATTTTTTCTATTGGAGCCATGTGCGTGCAGGACAGAAGACTAATAATAGTGATGGGGTTGATTCTTTTCACCCCCATGTGGCAGTAGTATAAAGTTGGCCATATAAACACAGATAATATCTTATCAAACTAATTTTTGTACGATTTTCGGTGCTTGTATGAGGGGAGATGAGCCGACCGATATTGGCATAAGACTTGCATATCGACAGAAGACTTGGGTGTCGACAGAAGACTTGGATATCGGCTCGTCGATTGGGCTGGTCGGAAAATTTTGATCAGGCACCTTTGAAGGCAACCAAAAATCGGCCATTGTTAGTGCTGAATGGTCAGATACAGGTAGAATTCTATGGTTTCTATATGTATATCTGACCATTCAGCTCTACACGTGTGTATTGAAACAAACAATCTTTCTTGGAAAGATCGTAATTCTAACATCTATGGCCACCTTAAGTCTTGCCCACTACTAGATTTTTTAGGTGGATCATCACTGCATAAACTGCATCTAGCCAGCCCAAGAGACAATGGCTAAAATGGCAAACTGGGCTAGGAACAGCTTCATAGAAGCTTGAGGGGGGGGGGGGAATCAAAAAGGAAAATGTACAGCGAATAAAACAAGTGCAAATAAAGTGATTTTATATGATAAAAATCCTGATTGTGTCTAGGACAGCGAGCTTCGTCCTAACTTGTGACTCTCTTAATAGTTGCCACTAGGGTTGCCACCTGGCCGGTATTTTACTGGCCTGGCTGGTAAAAATGATGGCTGATCCCAATGTTATTAATAGGGAATAAAGATAAATATATAGGAAGGTCAGTGATCCCAATGTTATTAATAGGGAATAATGATAAATATATAGGAAGGCCAGTGATATGATCCCAATGTTATTAATAAGGAATAAAGATAAATATATAGGAAGGTCAGTGATCCCAATGTTATTAATAGGGAATAAAGATAAATATATAGGAAGGTCAGTGATCCCAATGTTATTAATAGGAAATAAAGATAAATATATAGGAAGGTCAGTGATCCCAATGTTATTAATAGGGAATAAAGATAAATATATAGGAAGGTCAGTGATCCCAATGTTATTAATAGGGAATAAAGATAAATATATAGGAAGGTCAGTGATCCCAATGTTATTAATAGGGAATAAAGATAAATATATAGGAAGGTCAGTGATCCCAATGTTATTAATAGGGAATAAAGATAAATATATAGGAAGGTCAGTGATCCCAATGTTATTAATAGGGAATAAAGATAAATATATAGGAAGGTCAGTGATCCCAATGTTATTAATAGGGAATAAAGATAAATCTATAGGAAGGTCAGTGATCCCAATGTTATTAATAGGGAATAAAGATAAATATATAGGAAGGTCAGTGATCCCAATGTTATTAATAGGGAATAAAGATAAATATATAGGAAGGTCAGTGATCCCAATGTTATTAATAGGGAATAAAGATAAATATATAGGAAGGCCAGTGATCCCAATGTTATTAATAGGGAATAAAGATAAATATATAGGAAGGTCAGTGATCCCAATGTTATTAATAGGGAAAAAAGATAAATATACAGGAAGGCCAGTATTTTTTTCCAGAAAAGGTGGCAACCCTAGTTGCCATGCTACACTTTGGAATGCTGGGAATTGTAGTTCCACCCACAGCTGCAGATTTGGCTCATGTTTTATCAGTTTCACTTTTCTCCTGCTTTGCTTGTAGTCCTACTGCTCCGATCCCAACCTGGTGTTAGATCTGAAGAATCTCATAGTCCATTTTGCTGACACACTGCAGGTAGGATGCCATGCTTGTTTCTTTTAGCTCCCTACCTAGTTGTCTGTCTTTCCTGTAGACCCCTCTCTGTCTCCGTTATGACCTCCCTGTAGCCACCGTACCAATGCCTTTTGTGTTGCCAATTCCTGCAGGGTTATGGTTTCCCAGTGAACCAGCTGTTCGACATGCTGCTAGAGATCAGAGACCAGTACAGTGAGATCCTACTGAAGAAATGGGCTCTATTATTCAGGTGAGTAAATATTTACTACCCCCAAGTCTTCAGCTTTCTACACAACACTGGCTTGTGTTCCATCTCCTAAATCCAGGCGGAGCTACTTGCAGACATTTGTGGTGTAGATGGTGTCACCCAGAATTGGTGGCTTCCACATTGACAAGTGACACCATCAAAAGTGTTGGCAACTCCTTTCCCATCATTGGAGAGGATCTTCCTGCTGGGAATGGCATGTTCTTTGATTTCATCCTTAGTGATACCAAAACCCTTTGTGCCTTAGAACACCCATTATTAATATGCCTCTATCAATGCACGATCCTTTAATTTATACTTTAATGGCAATATCATTTTTCCCTGGAGGATCTAGTGAGCACATGACTGATGGCTCTCATCCTGTAAGCTATTGATTTGTGTCTCATTATCTAGAAATATACTAGACACAGACAACTACAGCCCCATCCCGGTGACTGACGAAGAAACTTACCGGAAGTTGGTAGGGCAGTTCCCTTTCCAGGACTCTGAAGTAGAGAAGGTAAGCGGACATCTGAGTGCTCCAACCACACACTTCTCTGTTGCATTTATTCCTTGAATAAGATTCATATTTGGACCCTGTTAAAAAGATGGCGGACATGTAGGGCTCTGGTGCTCAAGGAGTGGTCCTTCGGGTGAACCAAACAGGGCTGAATCATTGTATTTTTAAATTGGTAATGAAAGCAATAGTTATATACAATGTTTTTTCTGTCTCCTACATTTCCTAAATGTCTCTATTTTTTGCTTTGCAGCAACAGTTTCCTAAAAAGTTTCCCTTCTCGGAATTTGTACCCAAAGTGTACTGTCAGATCAAGGAGTTCATCTACGCTTGTCTGAAGTTCTCTGAGGATTTGCACCTAAGGTAAATGTGCCTTTTTATTATCCTGATCTTCACGTGTCTGGTAAAGTGGTTGCCCTTTGCCCTCTTGGGACCAGAATGAGACTTTATCTGCCCATGCTATTTCTGCAGTGCTAGTTACTTTCAGCTGTTGCTGAGAGGGATCCACCACCTACTTGCTGGACCATACTATTCAAAAAGAGGGAGAGAGGCTTCTTGTGTTTTAGCTGGTCTTATTCATCCCCATAAACTCTTGCCTTTCTCAATCTGAAGAGGATAAGGAGTGAAAAGGTCAATGGAGCAGACTGACCCGCAGGCCCCCACGTTTGCAGTATTAATGCCTTTGAACCTTCCCAAGTGTAACCTGCACCCATCTGTCACTCTGCCCTAGTAGATAACAACCCTTGTCCTTTTCAACCTTATAGATGGCCACTGACAGATAAAAGGCACGTCCATTCAGTAGCACGGCTTGCAAAGATAGTGCTATTAGACCTGGGGTGTGTTAGGATAAACTCCAAATCACTTTCCATGTGTAGAGATTCAGCAAGAATTATAATTTAGTCCCTCACCCAGCCAGTGGTGTATAGGGAGATTCAAGGTATTAGAGCGTGTACTTTGGGCATCTCAGGGATTGCATCATGCAAACTGCATTTTAATGGAGAACAAAACACTAAAAATGAATGTGGCTAAAAATGGCATGTTTTATATTGTGAACTTATTGCACAAGGCTAAAGTTTGAGCTTGTCAATAGCAGCAATGATCCAGGACTTCAAACTTGTCACAGGGGGTCACCATCTTGGAAAGTGTCTGTGACACTCACATGCTCAGTGGGCTCTGATTGGCTGTTGAGAAGCTAAGCTTAGGGCTCGTCACTAATTATCCAGCAGAAAATGAGCTTCCTTGGCTGTAATATAAGCTGATGCTACAGGTTTGCTGATTATTCAATTCTGATGCTAATTGCACTGGTTTCTGTGCTGCCATGTAGTAATTATGTGTATTAATTACTAATCAGCCTTATACTGTGACATTTCTATTCTATGTGTACTGTATATTGTGAGTGGCTCCCTAAGCTCAGTAAGTGACAGCAGCACAGAGCATGTGAATCAGTGAATCAGCAGAAAAGAAGATGGGGAGCTACTGGGGCATCTTTGGAGACACAGATCTTTACTGCTAAAGGGCTGTGGTTGCCTTGGGCTGGTACAGAAGCACAAAACATCATGTACAACATTTCTACCTATGTCTTTGCTTATTAAGTTTTAATTCTCCTTTAAGCAGAGGGGTGTCCTGCACATTGTCTTTCTTGGTACAGTGGAAGGGGGCCTTGTAGACCAGTACCACGAGGAGTAGGAGAGAGTTTTGTTAGCATTGTACTCATTATGTGAGAAGGTGTTCTGCAGACTGTCAGCAATACACTGTTCATTGCTCCTAATGAAGGGAGTCACCAAAGGGGGCCTAATAATTGGTCTCCATATTCCCCCATTACGATCCAGTTATTGTCTGATTTGCAGAATAAGCAGCTCTGCCTGATTTGGCCCAGCCGATTAGTGACCAAATTGGGTTAATATCCATTTATTTAGAAACTGAGCCTAACGAGTAGTGTTTAAAGTAGACGGCCAGGTATACAGTTCAGCCCTCCAGACACAGAAGAGCTATAGGATCAAGTGTTGTTTCACACTAATGCTTATAGGTTCAGGTGCTTTGTCATACTGGTGCTCAATTGTAATCCGTGTGAATGCCCATCTTCCCCTGTTCACACAATAGTATATTTTAAGGCTGGGGCTAGACAGGGCCGAAATCAGCCTGCTGAAATCTGCAGCATTCCAGCCCCTCGCTGCTAGCAGTATCATTTTCTTGTGTTCGCACCAGGAAGCCTTGTGTTGTCTCAGCCAATTGTGTTGGCACGGGAGCTGACACAAGTCTCCCAGACATGAACACAAGAAGAGGATACTGCTAGCAGCGAGGGGCCGGAATGCTGCTCATTTCGGCCCTGTATGGCCCCAGCCTAAAGGGCAGCATAGAAGATGTGTTTGCTCGTTTGCAAGCTGAAAATTCTGAATAGTAACATTTTCAGCCCAACCAGTTTCACATCCGGTGCAGCAGATACTTATTGATATGCATGGGCTCATTTGTGCAGTTGAAGAATAAATCATGTACTGTAACGGTTCTCTTCTCTCCCTGTAGTTCCACAGAAGTGGACGACATGATTCGGAAGTCCACAAACCTGCTGCTCACTCGAACACTAAGCAACTGTCTGCAGAATGTCATCAAGAGAAAGAACGTTGGCCTTACAGAGGTAAGGGGCTCCCACTATGAGTATAAGCAGTCAAGCTTCTAAAGGTGGCCATACACGGGCCGATAAAAGCTGCCGACAGACCGTGTCGGCAGCTTATTGGCCCGTGTATGGGGGCCCCCGACGGGCTTCCCCGATCGAGATATGGCCGAAAGTCGGCCAGATCTCGATCGGATGGGACTAAAAATCCCGTCGGATTGCGGGTCGCATCTGTTCGTTGATGTGGTCCCGCTATCCGACCGCCCGTTCGTGTTCGATAGAATCCGATCATTGGGCCCTAGGGCCCACGATCGGATCAGCCCGATATTGCCCACCTCAAGGTGGGCATATCGGAGGGAGATCCGCTCGTTTGCCAACATCGCCAAACGAGCGGATCTCTCCATGTATGGCCACCTTAACACAACTGATGTTGAACAACTAATCCCAGTGCCAACGGATCATGGTTGATGTTTACACTTCTACCCTATGAAACCAGCAGAGTCCCTGTCTGAGGGGAGAGATTTCAGTCTCTTTCATTGGAACAGCTTGAGTTGTCTGCTCTAAGACATTTCATCCAGGGGTTTAATTTCTTGCTTTACAATCCTCTCTTTCCATGCTGTTTATTATATGAGCAATATCTCATATCTGTGTGTGATGCACCATAGCTGCATACTTAAGATACTTGCACCATATGGGTTCAGAGAGCAGGATTAACATTGTTTCAGGTGATGGATTTCCCCCAGTGAAAGCTGTAGACACCCACTCCTGTTTTCTACAAGACTTATTCAAAACATCCTGCTGAACGTTTGCCAACACAACAAACCAAGTGTGTGACAGATACGGGTCAACTGTCGGCCATGAACCTTTAGTCACTAAGGAAAGTGTATTCTTAATTCTGCCCACACCAGCACGTCTAAACTCCACGCACTCTAGCTAGGATCATATTTGGGCAAAGATAGCGTGAGAGGGGCCAAGGAATCTCTTAGACTTTCATGGGGCACCAGCCTTCTGTGTTTGTTCTGCAGTCAGACGGTCATCTAGAATTCTTGGTACAGGACTAAGGAGACGGCCCTGCATGAACGTGCAGACGCTCTGCTGGAATCTTCTAGAATCTGACTTGCAGAAGATCCGCTGTGTGTTTGTAAAGTGCAGTCCCCGGGCATATGAGCTGCACACGGGGAAATGCATTTTTACCCATAAAAGATATGCAGAACAATGTGCGCTTAAATTGGCCTTAGAAGAGACGTGGGTGCCCCAGTTTGAAAAAAAAAAAAAGGGAAGATTTGCTGTGTGATTAAAAGGATACTGTCATGGAAAAAAAATGTTTTTTTTTGTTTTTTTTTTCAAAACATATCAGTTAATAGTGCTGCTCCAGCAGAATTCTGCACTGAAATCCATTTTGCAAAAGAACAAACAGATTTTGTTATATTTAATTTTAAATCTGACATGGGGCTAGACATATTGTCAGTTTCCCAGCTGCCCACAGTCATGTGACTTGTGCTCTGATAAACTTCAGTCACTCTTTACTGCTGTACTGCAAGGTGGAGTGATATCTCCCCCCTCCCTTCCCCCCCAGCAGCCTAACAAATAGGGATGCTCCGAATCCAGGATTCTGTTTGGGATTCAGCCTTTTTCAGCAGGATTCGGCCGAACCGAATATGAATCAAGGAAAGCGCGTGACTTTTTGTCACAAAACAAGGAAGTAAAAAATGTTTTTCCCTTCTCACTCTTAATTTGCATATGGAGGTTCAGTATTTGGCCGAATCTTTCATGAAGGATTCGGGGGTTCGGCCGAATCCAAAATAGTGGACTCGGTGCATCTCTTCTAACAACAAAACAATGGGAAGGTAACCAGATAGCAGCTCCCTAACACAAGATAACAGCTGCCTGGTAGATCTAAGAACAGCACTCAATAGTAAAATCCAGGTCCCACTGAGACACATTCAGTTACATTGAGTAGGAGAAACAACAGCCTGCCAGAAAGCATTTCTCTCCTAAAGTGCTGGCTCTTTCTGAAATCACATGACCAGGCAAAATGACCTGAGATGCACCTACACACCAATATTACAACTAAATACACTTGCTGGTTCAGGAATGACATTTTATATTGTACAGTGAATTATTTGCAGTGTAAACAGTGTCATTTAGGAATAAAAACTACACCATAAAAATCATGACAGAATAAAGTTGTTTTAGTCCCCTCCTTGACTTAATGCAGGGACCCTATAATAGTCCAATATATCTATATTACTTTCTCAGTTGGTGCTTCGGAGGAAAAAGAGCCACAGTCACTTGTTTTATCCAACTAAGGATCTACCTGTTGAGGTTCAGTAGCAGCTCCCTGGATAGTCCGGAGTCGTATGGAACCAATGAGCATATCTGCACCTGAGCAGTAACCTCTATCAACCAATCAGATCAGTGTGCTTGCATTGTTCTGCCTGCCGCTGGCCGAAAAAGTCTATTTATTCATTGGTTTGGATGGGTAACTGCCCAGGTGTACAAATGTGTCGAGTGTTTAATAATGGGGCCGCAGCTTTTGTTGTTACAGCGTGTGAAATAAAGAGAGAATCATTTCTGCCACTGGAGATTTGCTGTGTTGGTGGCTGCTGGGGCCCTGCAGTTAAAGTCATGGTTGAAACTTGGGTAAAACACAAGTGGACGGCTGCAGATGAAGGGATTTTTAAGGACTTAGTTCTGTTGGGTGCTGGAATTGTTCAGAACCAGCTGGAGTATGGGCAATGTTTAACCCTGTGGTTTTTCTCCAGTTTAAATGATTGAGTAACTGTTTGTTTTCCCTGTGTATATGCCAGTAGAATCCTAGGTACATTAATTCTCGTATAGGGACCTTTATATGTAACATTCCTGTATAGAACATTTCTAAGATGTGCAGACCTTTCTGTGATCCTTATTGCCTTCCTCTCCTCGTAGCTTGTACAGATCATCATCAACACCACCCACCTGGAGGTCTCCTGTAAGTACCTGGAGGAGTTTATCACCAATATCACCGGCGTGCTGCCGGATACAGTACATACATCCAAACTCTACGGCCTGACAACGTTCAAGGTGAGTTGACCCTTTATGATGAGCTAATTCTGTGCCCCTATTTGTTCCTATTGGCCAGCTGCTCCCAGTCTACTGTCCAACATGGTCCTATTATACTGTTAGTAACACACAGCACCCCAGGCACACTTTGGATCTTAAAGGGATACTGTCATGGGAAAAATGTTTTTTCAAAGGGCATCAGTTAGTAGTGCTGCTCCAGCAGAACTCTGCACTGAAATCCATTTCTCAAAAGAGCAAAAAACTTTTGTTATATTTCATTTTGAAATTTGACATGGGGCTAGACATATTGTCAGTTTCCCAGTTTCCCCAGTTATGTGACTCTGATAAACTTAATTCACGCTTTACTGCTGTACTGCAAGTTGGAGTGATATCACCTCCCTCCCTTCTTACCCACAGCAGCCAAACAAAAGAACAATGGGAAGGTAACCAGATAGCAGCTCCCTAACACAAGATAACAGCTGCCTGGTAGATCTAAGAACAGCACTCAATAGTAAAATCCAGGTCCCACTGAGACACATTCAGTTACATTGAGTAGGAGAAACAACAGGCTGCCAGAAAGCAGTTCCATCCTAAAGTGCTGGCTCTTTCTGAAATCACATGACCAGGCAAAATGAGCTGAGATGCACCTACACACCAATATTACAACTAAATACACTTGCTGGTTCAGCAATAACATTTTATATTGTACAGTGAATTATTTGCAGCGTAAACAGTGTCATTTAGAAATAAAAACTACATCATAAAAATCATGGCAGAATCCCTTTAATCTGCCCACTCCCTGTTCCAATGGGACATAGCCATGGCCTGGATAAGCTTATCATGGACTTAAGTGATCTTACACAGCTTGATCAACTCTGCCATCTTGTTCCTAAATAAGTTAACAACTTATTTTCCAGTAAATATGACAGAAACCCCCAGAGTCTCTATTTCCACAATCCCCAGTAGTTGGCGGTAAAACCTCAAAACAGCTGTGGCCATGCGTCTATTTTCCCAATTTGTGCTGAAGTTGTGATGCTGTGTAACCTGCTCTACTGTCCTGCTGGTTTTTAATTGGCCAAAGACTGTTGTTGCCCAGAAATGATTGCACACAGTTGTCTCGCTGCTTTGCACTGCTATTAGGTGTATTTTGAAAGCAGTGTCTATTCACACAGCACATGTTTTACTATGTAGAATGAGGTAGAAATAACAAGTGTTTGCAGTGCATTGTGGGCTAGATCAGCTTTCATGTTGTGGAAACACCGAAACCTGAGAATTTAAGATACAGAATGGCAGAAAAGAATCAGTTTCTCTGTATAATGGGCAATGATTGGCTTAAATGCACCTCCTTCTTTGTTACCGTTGATTATTGTGGACTCTGATGACGGACATCAATGAGAAACAAGAATCATTAGGGCTGGGCTAGGTGTGCTTGTTCTAAAGCAGGCGGGGAAAATGGTAACTAGGGGTTACTGACCCAAGAAACCAATGAAGACTGCGCTTGCTCTATATTATGCAGCTGATACTGGCAGGACCGAAAACGTTCTTGATAAGTCTTAACATAAGTTTGTTATGGGCTCCAGCAAGATGTGCCCCCTCAATGGCATTGTCAGTAGTCTATAAAATGTTCTTTATATTGGATTCAATATGGCACCCCTGCTGCTGCCTTTCTTCCAGCAAACACTTCATCCGTGTCCACTAGTGATGAGCGAATTTGTCCCATTTCACCAAAATATTTGCAAAACTTCCAAAAAATTTGTGAAACCGCAAAATTTTGCAATACAAATTGACGTCAATGAGTGGTTTTGTGCTTGACATATTTTTTCACGCACAACAATTTTTCTTGCTCCAAATGCATTAAAGTCAATGGGCGTTTTTTTTAATGGTATCTTTTTTGTCCTAATGCATTAAAGTCAAGGGCCTTTTTTTTCTAATGGCAATTTTTTGTCTGAATACATTAGTGGATCTGTCCCCTACACATAAAAAGCTGCATAATGAAGTCATTTGCAAATTAAACATGGAACACAAAATGTTGTAATTAAAACATCCATTCCTGTTGTAAAAGTGTTTAAATATCTGAGCTGTCAATCAAATATTATGTGCCCCGCCAATATGCCTGAGGCACAGAGGTGGGGCAGTCACTTTAATTTTCCATTCAGCTCTTCTACATATCACTGCACTTCTCACATTGCCACTTACTGCCTCAGGCTCCAAAAATGATGTAGGGCACGTTGCATGGGCATTAGGTCCCCCATTCTGGTGCTTACACAAGATTTTGAGGTGATACACAATTTATCTTAATAAGTGTCCACAAAATGGCTCCTGCTTGCTTGCTGTGATTCTGTAATTCCAAGACTGAAGGAATCAAAATTTAAATAATAAATATAGTGGAAGTCAAGTTAATTTTGTTCAACTATGATAGAAAATAATTTGGAATTCTTTTTTAGGGTGACAGGTCAACCTTCAAAGTGAATGGGTGTTTTTTCTTATGGTGACTTTTTTCTCCAAATGCATTAGGGTGGTGGCAGACGGGGAGATTAGTGACAAATCTTCACTACTTCAGAAATGGCGAAGTTGCCTCATGAGGAAAGTTCAGACAAATTGATTAATATGCCATCCCGCAGGTGATTCGATTTCGAGGAGATTAGTCTCCCGAAGTAGTGAAGATTTGTTGCTGGGTGACCACCACCCTTAAAGGAGAAGGAAACCCCCAGGGCGCTAAACCCCTCCCCCCCTCCCCTGTGCTGCCCCCCCTCCCTCCTCCCCCCTGGCCTACCTGTCCCCCTGGGCAAATGCCCCTAACTTTTTACTCACCCCTCTGCGCAGGTCCTGTCCACGGAGTTCGCAGTCGCCATCTTCTCCCACGCGCGTCTTCTTCCTGCTCTGACCGGCGTCTTCTGGCGCATGCGCAGTAGGAACAGGTACCGGTACAGCTCTACTGCGCATGCGCCGAATGTCACGAAGGAAAACGAATCGGAAAACTTCGTGACATTCGGCGCATGCGCAGTAGAGCCGTACCGGTACCTGTTCCTACTGCGCATGCGCCAGAAGACGCCGGTCAGAGCAGGAAGAAGACGCGCGTGGGAGAAGATGGCGACTGCGAACTCCGTGGACAGGACCTGCGCAGAGGGGTGAGTAAAAAGTTAGGGGCATTTGCCCAGGGGGACAGGTAGGCCAGGGGGGAGGAGGGAGGGGGGGGCAGCACAGGGGAGGGGGGAGGGGTTTAGCGCCCTGGGAGTTTCCTTCTCCTTTAAAGTCAGTGGGAGGTTTTTTTTCTTATAGGCGTCTTCTTGGCGAATTTTCATAGCAGTTCCGTGAAAAAATTTGCACATGGGGAAATTCGGTATTTCGACGTGAATCCATGGCTGCCGAATAAATTCACTCATTACTAGTGTCCACCAGTCCTGCCCATGTAGCAGACCATGTGGCCTATAACTCTTGAGTTGCTCTGTTCCCGTAGGACGCTCGCCAGGCTGCAGAAGAAGAGATCTACACCAATTTGAACCAGAAGATTGACCAGTTCCTGCAGCTAGCCGATTACGACTGGTTGGTATCTGATCCCAGCACGCAGGCCAGCGACTACCTTGTAGACCTTGTTGCCTTCCTCAACAGCACCTTTGCCGTCTTCACCCACTTGCCAGTAAGTGACCTGCCAATCTCCATCCAGAAGGGAAATGTTATGGTTTTATTACTGTCGCTGATTGGATTGGGTGGTGCAGGTTTATATATATTTAAAATTAACTCAACGACCCATTACATGAATTGGGAAATGACCGCAGCATCCTTATACTTGATGGCAGAATCAGAGAACCCCCACAGCTCCATAGGAAATCCCCAATAGCAGAAATTATATCTGATCCATCTTGTGAGCATGGTGGATGCCAGGACCTTTCCCTCCAACCACCCTTTTTATTGAACCTACATTTCTGCCCCCAGGCTACTTCAGACACCCACTCCAGAATGCCGGTAAGTAGGTTATATATCTTGCCAGTGTTTGGCACCAGGAGATCTTAGACCTAAAGGCCACACTTTAACGAGGAAGGGGAATATTCTAGCACGAGTGAGCTTACTACTAAAAGCAGAGCTGTTCTGCTCGTTGGGCGCATGTTTTATAAAAAATAACCTTACTTTTAACCAACAGCCTAAAATTTGATTTTGTTTTGCATGAAGTGTGTGGTGTGTACATGTTTTACTTGTGTTTTAGAGTAGAGAACAGCTTGGTTGATAGACTTTCTTTTTTCACCAACCAATCCACAGCTGCAAGTCTATATGTGTGTTGGAACTTGGGTATCATCTCAAAGTCACATGACATGGTAGGTTGAAAAAAGACAAATGTCCATCAAGTTCAACCTCTTTCGTTTATATATAACCTGCCTAACTGCCAGTTGATCCAGAGGAAGGCAAATAAAAAAAAACAGTTGAAGCCTCTCCAAAAATTCCTTCCTGACTTCAAGATGCAATGGGACCAGTCCCTGGATCAACTTGTGACATAAAGGCTAATGGTACACGGGGGCAGTTTGTCCTTCCAGTGGTTATTTATCAAAGAACCTTGGTGCACACAAGGGCAGTTACAGTTGGTCCTTTGTGCTCTAGTGTTTCTATGGGGTCGAACGTTCCATGTGACAAAAGCCTGACGGCTCAATATGTTCTTTAAAGGGGAAGGAAACCTAGTTGGTCGCAAAAACCCTCACCCCCCTCCCGTGTATTGCCCACCCTCCCTCCTCCCCCCTGGCCTACCCGTCCCGCTGGGCAAATGCCCCTAACTTGTTACTTACCCTTCTGTGCAGGTCCAGTCCAGGGAGTTCACAGACGACATCTTCTTCCACGCGATCTTCTTCCTGCTTTGAACGGCGTTTTGGCGCATGCGCAGTAGGAGCATTTCGCAGGTACGGATCTACTGTGCCAAAACGCCGGTCAAAGCAGGACGAAGATTGCGTTGAAGAAGATGTCGTCGGTGAACTCCCTGGACTGGACCTGCGCAGAAGGGTAAGTAACAAGTTAGGGGCATTTGCCCAGCGGGACGGGTAGGCCAGGGTCGGAGGAGGAAGGGTGGGCAACACACGGGAGGGGGGGGGGGATTTTTGCGCCAACTAGGTTTCCTTCCCCTATAAGGGCTCAGCCAAGTATGAATCTGACAAATCCTGGTGAAGTCCCAAACTGGATCATGGATTTAGTGCATCTCCGATAAAGTCTTTCCTTCCTTGGTTCCACATCTCTTACCTTTTATCTCCCAAAACGTTCATGCATGTCCTCCTCCACCAAAAGTTTAATACATAGCGGAAGAGTGAGTGGCCTGTCAGGAAGGAAGGGGGGGGCTGCTAATTAAGTGCTTCTTTGTTATTGTTGTCAAACAAATCAGAAATAATATAATATTCAGTAATGGTCCCATGGAGAGCTCGTATGGACTGCTGAAGCCCTGCAGGAAATGATTATTAACTGATAATGAATAGAAGCTTAGTGGGTCTGTATGGAAAGGAATCTAAATTTGCACTGATTCATTCCTTATACCTTTGATCCTGTTATTGCTTTGGCCAAAAACATTTAATAAGCAGTCTTTATACATCCTTCTAGAATGAAGCTGCCTGCTATGGATACAGTTGGAACGATACAATAGTAGGGTGTTGCCACTTTGACCATTTCATTGGCACTTCTCAGTAGGGTCTTTAGGGCTCTTGTTTTAAAGGAGAAGTAGTAATCCTTATCAGAAAGGTCTCTATAAATACACCAGTAAACCCTCAAAGTAATGCTGCTCTGAGTCCTCTGTCAAAAGAAACAGCACATTTCTTTCCTTCTATTGTGTACTCATGGGCTTCTGTATCAGACTTCCTGTTTTCAGCTTAAACCTCCAGGGCTAGGGCTTGAGCATGCTCAGTTTGCTCCTCTCCTCCTCCCTCCTCCCCTCCCTGCTGTAATCTGAGCCCAGAGCTATGAGTGAGCAGGGAGAGACTCAGGCAGGAAGTGATGTCACACCAAGCTAATATGGCAGCTGCTATCCTAAACAAACAGAGAGAGCTTCTAGAACTGTTTATTCAGGTATGGTAAAGCATTCTGCAGAATAAATATAGTGTTATATCTTACACTGTTGTGGCAAATCTATTGGCAATAAACTGCTTTGGTAGCTTTCTTTCTCCTTTAACCCAATACAAAACTGACCATTTCAGGGTCATTATTCTTGGCAAGTGAAAATAAAACAAACATCGGCGTAGAATTGGTGGCCCTTGTATATTTTTGTACAAGTGAGAGCCCAGGGCATCTAGTACTGGAGAGTATAACTCCCAGGCTTTGTTTATAAACGGAGAGTCTGGATGTTGACACGGCAGAATGAAGAGAAACGGCCGTCATTACCAACACCCTGTGGCGTCTTTCTCCTACTTATTTCCATCACAACTCACTTCCGCCGAGGCTCTTGATGTGAAGCACATGCAACACTTCCCATGTAGGAATAAAATAATGGCACACACTGGTGCTTAACTCTGATTATTGCAGCGTCTGAAGGAATGGTTATGGGCCCGACGCTCCGTAGACTTCTTATGACATCTCAATTCTAAAGATTAGCGGCATGATTGACTTTCTTTATGGAACCAGTTGAACAACATTTATCTGATGCTTCAACTATGTGTAATTATACTGCTTCAAAGTCCTAGGACAATATAGGTGTAATTCATTGTCCTAACAAAATCACAGGTTATTGCTTTTAGGCCCATGGAATATGGGCCCAAATGTAGCACTGCAGAATGCAATCAATCGTTCAATCACTCGCAGCCTAGCCAATACATTATCAATCCAGGCCTAGCCTTGCCAGAGTTGAGAAGGGACTCGACTGCTCAAGCAAAATCTGCCCTTTATAATAACATCAGAGATGATGTCAAAAGGAGGCCGACTCTGTGGTTATGTCGCCAACGAAAAAGAGAGGAATAGGCTGCCCAGTGCAGCGCCAGTGGCATATACGAGAATATTTTACACCGCCAAAGAAGCGCCCAAATGTAGCTCTGCAACCTGCCATCACCCAAATAGAATTCTTATCGCCACGTCTTTTCTCAACTGCCTCAGCGTTTTTTCCCCATAGGCTACAGCGCAAAATCGCCTGCGCTAATGCACACGCGGCGATGCGTTTTCAATAGTCGCCCAAAGTTGCCTCACTGAACAGTTAGTGTTTCAATAGGTATATCCATTTTCAGGGAATATCATATAGAAGCCATTTTGGTCTCTGTCATGGGAAAACATGTTTTTTTACAACCCATCAGTTAATAGAGCTGCTCCAGCAGAATTCTGCACTGAAATTCGTTTCTCAAAAGAGCAAACAGATTTTTTTATATTGAAATCTAACATGGGGCTAGACATATTGTCAGTTTCCCAGCTGCCCCCATTCATGTGTCTTGTGTTCTGATAAACTTCAATCACTTGCACTGCAAGTTGGAGTGATATCACCCCCCTCCCCCCCCAGCAGCCCATCAGCAGAACAATGGGAAGGTAACCAGATAACAGCTCCCTGACACAAGATAACAGCTGCCTGGTAGATCAAAGAATAGAATTTAATAGTAAAATCCAGGTCCCACTGAGACAAATTCAGTTACATTGAGTAGGAGAAACAACAGGCTGCCAGAAAGCATTTCCATCCTAAAGTGCTGGCTCTTTCTGAAATCACATGACCAGGCAAAATGACCTGAGATGCACCTACACACCAATATTACAACTAAATACACTTGTTGGTTCAGGAATGACATTTTATATTGTACAGTGAATTATTTGCAGTGTAATCAGTGTCATTTAGAAATAAAAACTACATCATAAAGATCATGACAGAATCCCTTTAAGGAGGATGGATCAGCATTGGGAATGGCCAAGTGTCAGTCAGCATTAGAGGGTTGATTGCAGCAGGAAATATTAGACTAATAAAACTAAGTCGAGTGTGGATTCATTTTATTGTCGTAATTGGTCCCCGGTATTTGAAACTTGAGTCCAAGTGTTATTGCCTCTGCTTGTGGGTATGGAGATGTGTAATGACGGGCTTTCTCCTTTCTATTCCAGGGGAAAGTGGCTCAGACTGCCTGTATGTCGGCCTGCAAGCACCTCTCCACTTCTCTAACGCAGCTGCTGCTAGAGGCAGAAGTCAAACAGATCACCATGGGGGCCCTTCAGCAATTCAACCAGGATGTCAAGGAGTGTGAAAGTAAGAACCCCAGTTACTATCAGATACTACCTGTCATCTGAAAATCAGCTGCTTAGGAGTTGTGCCCCCGCATATATAACCTGTTAATCTACTCTCCTGTCTATATAAGGTGTCACCAGCTTTTTTTTATTTATTTTTTTACCCATTAGCCACAATTTTAAAAACACAACACGTGATGTGCCAGTGTGATGTGCACTGGAAGCCGAAAGGAGGTTCTGTTTGGCAGTACTTGGTTTATCCCAAAAAAACCCGCTTCCAATTCAAAAATTCAAAAATAATCTCCTGCTTTGAGGGTACTGGGAGCAACAGTCAAGTGGTTGGAGAGTAACATGTTACTCACAAGCCAATGGGTGGGGATCACTGCTGTAAGGAGCCCTATATGTGAAATCCAAAGTCAATATTCACATATTTCATCATCATCATTTATTTATATAGCGCTGTCAAGATACGCATATATATATATATATATATATATAGATATATATATATATATATATATATATATTTCCAGCTTAACAGCTCTTTATCAAGTCACTTGATGGTTAGGATGTGTGTCACAGTATATATAACCTGGTTATAATTTAAACCAAGGATCGGATCCTAATTGGGTCTTACATTGACCAGTCAGGTGAGGACATTATTAACAGGCTGATGCAGTCCTCCACCAAAAGGATTTTTTTAAATGACTGATAGCTGACCAGATATCCTAAAAAATGTCACGACATAATCAGGGGATAGTGCTAGTGGGACATGTTTGAAACACTACATCAGCAGATGGAAAACCAGAGTTGAATGGTGGCTGTTGGAGAAGGCTGGGATGTGTAGTGCACAACAGCTGAAGGTGCATAAGTGGAAATCGGCCTGGCTGCTCAGTGGTGGCAAAATACAAGGTTGCTCCGCACTCAGACGGTGCATGACCGGTGTCGTTGACCTGCTCAGCATTAGCCGTGACCTTTCCTGCCCAGCCAAGGCCTTTGGTGCCACCCTAATCACCGGGATGAAGACGGATGTGAGGGCTGAAGGCTGCCAATTCATCACTGTCAGGCCCTTCCACATGAGCAGTGAATAGAGAGTGCAGATAAAATGCCTGAGCCTTTTCCTTTGGGAAGCTGATGCTTTGTTGTCTGCCAGCTTCTGTCTTGTAATCTACTTCTTTAAGGATTTACAGACTTGCTGCCCTGCTGGGGGTGGAGAGGGCAGGGAAAGTCAGTCTGCCCTGTGGTGTTCAAAGGCATCCCTACCCTAATGGCAAATACATCCTCATGTCAACAGACCTGAACCCATGGGCCTTCCCAAAGAACATTCCTTCATATGTGTCTAATTTAGCCCCAGCCTCTCCTTCCTCCAACCTGAATTATCAACAGAAATTTCAGTCTTTACGGCTTCTGTTTGTAGCTTAACTGTTTTCCAATGTGTCTTTCATTAACCAACCAAATTTAACCTGCCGTGCTTCACATGGTTCACATAAGGGCTATAAGAAGCCAATAAACTCTATAAAAATGGTGTTCAGTCTCATAGTCAGAACGCACAGTGTTTGGGTAAAGCTTGTGTGCCCAGAACATTCCTTCTCTGTATATTTGTATTTATACATATGGGAGGAGGGAGGTGCCATATTGATTCCCTTAGACAGTACAGTATGAGGGTATAGCTTATTGTGTGCCCAGAACATTCCTTCTCTGTATATTTGTATTTATACATATGGGAGGAGGAGGTGCCATATTGATTCCCTTAGACAGTACAGTATGAGGGTATAGCTTATTGTGTGCCCAGAACATTCCTTCTCTGTATATTTGTATTTATACATATGGGAGGAAGTGTCATATTGATTCCCTTAGACAGTACAGTATGAGGGTATAGCTTATTGTGTGCCCAGAACATTCCTTCTCTGTATATTTGTATTTATACATATGGGAGGAGGTACCATATTGATTCTCTTAGACAGTACAGTATGAGGGTATAGCTTATTGTGTGCCCAGAACATTCCTTCTCTGTATATTTGTATTTATACATATGGGAGGAGGAGGTGCCATATTGATTCCCTTAGACAGTACAGTATGAGGGTATAGCTTATTGTGTGCCCAGAACATTCCTTCTCTGTATATTTGTATTTATACATATGGGAGGAAGTGTCATATTGATTCCCTTAGACAGTACAGTATTATTAACATGTATTTATATAGCGCTAACATATTGCGTAGCACTGTACAGTATGAGGGTATAGCTTATTGTGTGCCCAGAACATTCCTTCTCTGTATATTTGTATTTATACATATGGGAGGAGGTACCATATTGATTCTCTTAGACAGTACAGTATGAGGGTATAGCTTATTGTGTGCCCAGAACATTCCTTCTCTGTATATTTGTATTTATACATATGGGAGGAGGAGGTGCCATATTGATTCCCTTAGACAGTACAGTATGAGGGTATAGCTTATTGTGTGCCCAGAACATTCCTTCTCTGTATATTTGTATTTATACATATGGGAGGAGGAGGTGCCATATTGATTCCCTTAGACAGTACAGTATGAGGGTATAGCTTATTGTGTGCCCAGAACATTCCTTCTCTGTATATTTGTATTTATACATATGGGAGGAGGAGGTGCCATATTGATTCCCTTAGACAGTACAGTATGAGGGTATAGCTTATTGTGTGCCCAGAACATTCCTTCTCTGTATATTTGTATTTATACATATGGGAGGAGGAGGTGCCATATTGATTCCCTTAGACAGTACAGTATGAGGGTATAGCTTATTGTGTGCCCAGAACATTCCTTCTCTGTATATTTGTATTTATACATATGGGAGGAGGAGGAGGTGCCATATTGATTCCCTTAGACAGTACAGTATGAGGGTATAGCTTATTGTGTGCCCAGAACATTCCTTCTCTGTATATTTGTATTTATACATATGGGAGGAGGAGGAGGTGCCATATTGATTCCCTTAGACAGTACAGTATGAGGGTATAGCTTATTGTGTGCCCAGAACATTCCTTCTCTGTATATTTGTATTTATACATATGGGAGGAGGAGGTGCCATATTGATTCCCTTAGACAGTACAGTATGAGGGTATAGCTTATTGTGTGCCCAGAACATTCCTTCTCTGTATATTTGTATTTATACATATGGGAGGAGGAGGAGGTGCCATATTGATTCCCTTAGACAGTACAGTATGAGGGTATAGCTTATTGTGTGCCCAGAACATTCCTTCTCTGTATATTTGTATTTATACATATGGGAGGAGGAGGTGCCATATTGATTCCCTTAGACAGTACAGTATGAGGGTATAGCTTATTGTGTGCCCAGAACATTCCTTCTCTGTATATTTGTATTTATACATATGGGAGGAGCAGGTGCCATATTGATTCCCTTAGACAGTACAGTATGAGGGTATAGCTTATTGTGTGCCCAGAACATTCCTTCTCTGTATATTTGTATTTATACATATGGGAGGAGGAGGTGCCATATTGATTCCCTTAGACAGTACAGTATGAGGGTATAGCTTATTGTGTGCCCAGAACATTCCTTCTCTGTATATTTGTATTTATACATATGGGAGGAGGAGGTGCCATATTGATTCCCTTAGACAGTACAGTATGAGGGTATAGCTCAGGGTTCCGCAACCTTTACTATCAAAAGAGCCATTTTGGCCCCGCTTCCACTACAGAAAAATTGTCTGGAGCCACAAAACATAACACAGCTTATAACCTTTTTTAATTGTAACTGTTACAACAACAGAATACAACAAATCGAAGTGCAGTGTGCATGTGTAGGCCTACTTTGAAATAAATGAAACACTTAATAGCCCTATTGAATGCTAGTGTTCTCATCTGAGACTTCTGTTTCTGAAGCTCCATGCTGATCTTCCCTCGTTGGCTACATAAATGGTCTTCAGTTCCACACCTGTCTTTAGAGAGTTTGGTGGCCCTATAGAATAGCAGGTTATGGTAGGAAGCATCTGAATAGTGGGCGCGAAGGACCTTATCTACCCATGTAAGATGTGATTCAGAACTTTGAAACCCCATTGCATTCCCTTTGGTATTAAATAAGCTGCGCCACTTGCAGTTAGATAGAAATATCTGGCTTTTCTAGGCAAGATATTATTTCCCACTAAGTTCCAAAAGCCAGTGTCACTATTATTATGGATTTGATGATGTGGTCAAATGCTATTTTACCACTTAGGCGGTTGTCCTATAGATTATGCTTAAGGTTCGGCTACTCCCTGGAGTATGATGGAAATAGTATTCTTTATGTGGTTCAAACCAAAGCACGTTGACTTCCCATAGGCCTGGAATGCAGCTCTCCATTCTCTTCTCAACTCTTGTAGCTCTCTGTGTTGCCAGCTATGTAAGAACATTTCCCCCATAAGTCCTCTCCAAACAGTCTAGTACAATGAGTTCACTCATTCGGGTACAATGTCAGCAACCAATGGCATGAGACTGCCATCACTGTCTTCTGTTTCTCCAGCCAGATCTGATGGAACCAGTCAAAGAAACACTTGGAGACTTTAATAAGTGTCTTCTAGGAAGCAATAAAATAAGACAACGTTTGAGCCGTAGGGATGAAAGGCCCTTTGCTGGTGTTTTCATCCCATGTGAGCCTTATAAAAACTCAAACAATGCCACGTCCATAGGATATTCCTCTAAGCACTTCACACTGTACTTTAGGTATAAAGTCTGCCTTTCATGACCATCAGTGAATATGTTTTGCTTGGAATAATATTACAGAGGAGACCATGTAATCATATTATAAAGAGTCCTACTCGCTTCCTCAATGACGAGCTTTCTCTTCAAGGCCTGCAATGAAAGGACCATAACAGATAATGGAAATATGCGTGAATGGGGACAATTATCAATCCGCCAGAGAATTATTTATTATTGATAAACACTTAGGCCATGAGGTGACAGGCGTGAGATCGGCAATCTGAAATATACAAAGCTTTTGGAACTGAAAGAAACTTTAACAGCAGAAGATTTTATCCTATAAAATATGGGAAGAGATGGAAAAAAAGTGGGAAAACCACTTTTTTGTCCTCTAATTTATTCCTCCACTCGACAATGCCACCACGACCTCCAGCCATTTCCCTTCTTCCACTTCTTTTTTTTATTTTTTTTTTATTTAGTTGTTTGTCCATTGACCAAACAAATACTCTGAAGCTCAGAGCGACCCATGGGAATAGATTTTGGGTTGAGTTAGTACAGTTTCCTTGCTGTCAGGATGGTGAAATTAATGGTGTGGTGACACGAATTTTGAAGGGAAGACAAAGAGCATGGAGGCAAAGACATGACTCCTTAGAAGCTCGTTCCTCCTCTCCCCTAGCCTCTCTTGTCCTCGCTGTCATCCGTCTATCATCCGTCTGCCAATCTTCCTGTCCATGGTTATTTAAAGGCGCTTTTCATGGCCTTTTCTTTCCCACAGGGTTTGCCAGATCCGGACCAGTGCCTGGGTTCCAAGGCGACACGCTGCAGTTGGCCTTCATCGACTTAAGACAAGTAAGCCTTTGTGTTTTTGTTTTTTGTTTCTCTTTTAAGATGTGTGACTGAGGGCCCATGAGGTCTTAAGGAGAGAGGCGAAGTAGAGAAGCAAAGGAGGGGGGATTGGAGGATGGGGTGAAAACAGGACTCAAAGGATTAAATGCCACAGACCTGTGTTTCTTTCTCCTTTTAGACTGTCAGGTCTGTTCCCTCGCTTGTGAAATGATGTGAAGGTGATGCCATAGTTTCCCCCCTTTCTCAATCCGCGACCTCTGTGTTGTGTAACGTACACATGACTTTTAGCACTGGGTAATTCTGTAAGCTTTTGAGCCTGTAATAGTAAGAGAGCGCGGGAGTTGCTGTTGAAATGGCGCTTGTACTGAAAGATGGTGCAGGGGGTTGCCAGCTTTTCATGAGAGCCTTGGGTAGCGAGCTTGTCTGCTGAGCTTTCACAGCAACGAGCAATTGATGGAAAGGAACCACTTGGACGGGACACTGCAAGAAATTATTTTATTTAAAAGAATCTAGTGGCATTGGCGAAAGTGCACTGGCTGCAATAGAAAGTGAGCACAGGACCTCCATTTGTGTAGAAGGCTTTTGTTGACTATTAAAGGTAACGTTGCACAGGTGACTGTACTATATCAACCACTAGTAAAATTTGCAGATGAAACCGTGTTGATTTAAACATTCTGTAGGCCAGTGGTATAGAACTTGTAACCCCATGAACTAAGACTCCCAGAATCTGAACCCAGCAACTATTTGGTTGCCAGAAGCTCCAGGGCCGTTGGCAGTTATGGTGGAACCAATGGCAAGGGGCCGTAACCACAAGGGTCAGTAACACTAAATCAATGTTACACACCGTACAACCCATTGGGACTTCCCAAGCCTTAAGCCAGTTGTTCCCAAAGTGGGGGGCTGGTCCCACTGGGAGTATTAAACTAATGTTTTACCATATCTGTAACTTTGTTAGGTGCTAAGGGTCCTCCTGACATAAGGTAAGTCATTCAGAACCTGGACAGTGAAGATAGTGGAACTGCAAAGTATCTGAAAGTCAACACGAAGGCAAATGACCCATTCAGTTGTCTATTATCTTTATACAGGGAAGGAACTGTCTTACAAACAGTTTATTGAAACTCTGCAACTCGTAGCTTGTAACGTAACAGCTGAGAACCATCAGACCTCGTAATGATCTAATTTTTTTCATTTGTTTCCCAAACCCGCTAAATAATACGCAGCCTAAGAGCTTTACGTTCATGCGTTCGCCGGGGCAATAATAAACAATCCGTTGACATGCCCATCTCACAATTCCACAAAAAGGCATTAAAATGAAATATCCAGTGCAGGAAACCAATTAGGATTGAATGATAAAAGGCTGCAATGTTCTCATTGACTAAATATGTTTAATTGTTTGCCCATCAGTCTTTGCGACTGTTTTGGAGCAAATAACTAACTAACGTATGCAGGCAGGCTCAGTGTGCTCAAGTGTAACATGGACTCAACCACTTGGCTTTAGTTTAGCTAACAAAATATGAACATGTAAAGACGGTGGTCTTTCAGTTTCCCACCCGAGTATGAACACAGAGGAAAAACAAGGACCAACAGATATGGAAACTGCAGAATATATAAGGTACGCTATTGGACCAGACTTTGGATTATATAGATATCTATAAATGTATATCATTAGATATACTGAGCCCCTTTATTATTATTATTATTATTATTATTAGCAGGCACAGCACTAGAAGAAGAAGCCTTATGTCCGTACACCAATTTCTGCTCCTACTACTTGAGAACTGCCGTTGGCCCCCTTATGTGGGTTTTTAGTGCAGGGTTTGGAGGGCCCTACCTACTTGACCACCATAATAAGGGACAGCTTTCATGCCGTTGTTAAACTTGCACGCTTTGTTCCTGTTTACAGCATCACTTGCCCCTGGGGAAATTCCAAACTTGTGGAAATTTGGGTCAATGTGAGAGACACTGGTGGGGGTAAAGCTCGGTATTGTAAGTGTAAAATTATGAATTGGATCAAATGATGTCTACTGTGAAATTCAATTTTAAGGAAGCAGGGGTAACATTTCACTGTTGCTATACCTGTCCCATGCCATAGTCGGTTAAACTATTACTATTGTCTGTTAATATGTTTTGTTGGGTAGGGTCTCTATGGACTCTTAAACTACAAGTTCATAGCGTCTCCCGCACCCTCCCTGTGCAGACCACATATTGTAGTAGAGTTCTAATAGCCAAGCATGTAATGCTAGAAACAGTAAAGATTATGCAATGCTTGATGTAGCATTGTGTTGGCCATCAGGGTCATGTTGAGTGATAATCGATGTTGCTGCACATGCAGCCAGTAGGAGTTACACGTTGTAGAGGGGAAGAAGTAGAAGGTACAACTTCTTAATTTTATACTGTTTTTAAAGTCTGTAGCTACTAGGGATGTACTGAATCTTTCGTGAAAGATTTGGCCGAATACCGAATGGTTAGGAAAGGAAAAAGTGGACACATTTTTTACTTCCTTGTTTTATGATGAAAAGTCACATGATTTCCCTCCCTGCCCCTACTTTGCATATGCAAATTCGGTTTGATTTGCGCATCCCTTATAGCTACAGCTCAAGCACACTTCAGCCTACCTTGACTTGTCTTTGCAAGAACTGCTATAGGTCATCACTGGAGACCACCTGGACCCAACAAGTCTTTAGCTAGGATGTCCAACAGGATCTTCCTTATTCAACATTGCAGGCTACATCAAATTAAGTCCTTATTGGGTACAGACACCTTTCACCTGTATCCTGTTGCCTAATAATTTCATCACAGTTTCTTAAACGACCAAGGAAACCCATAGTTTGTTGTTGCTGGGTGGCCACAGGTTTTGAGCCAGCCATATCATTTTTTGGGACAAGCGATGAAATTTTATTTAAATGCATATAAAACACCCACCCAAAAGAAAAGCTTTAGGGGTTGTAGCTGGATTCAAGACTTGGGTCAAGCCATGGCCATCTTGCCATTTTGCCAATATTTTCAATGAAAGGCGCAGTTTAACGGATAAGAAATGTTGTCCTAGCAGCAGAGCTAGTTTTACTGCCTTACATGCTATTTGCTTGATTCAGCATAATGGGGAGTATGTTATTATCCAACAGATAATTGGTGCACTGGAGTTTGGGGTCTTATCTGTGTAGTGAACGCTGCTGAGGTGATATCGGGTACATTAAGAGAGGCACGTTAAAGCAAAATGGCAACAGAACAAGGTGAAACCAGTAACACTTCAGCCTCCCAACAGAAGACTGTCAACTGGGACCAGCAAGGTTTTGATGGAATTTGAAACACATTCAGTGCAGTTGGGCCCTGAATGACTCTCAGGTTGTTTGTTTGTACTTTCTTCTTAAGCCCACAAGTAGGTTCCTGCTTTTTGGGTGATACTATTGCTATGTTTATACCTGAAAGTCAAGTCATAGAAGTCATGGATCCTCTGTCTGGGGCCCATGTGGTTAATCCATTTGTATGGTCTGTGTACTGAATGAATGGTTATAATTGGGCAGGTTCAGTAGGTTGTCCCTTAGGCAGACAGTCTGGTTACCAGGGCCCTGCAGTTGGCAGTTAAATTACCAGTGTTTGAAGTCTATATATAATCACATTTTAATGGAAAGCACATTGGTCCCTGTCTGTTAACAAAATTTCCTAGTAAACTTAGGGAAGATATTTTCCCAATAGAATCTCATCGCTGCCTTCAGAAGTTTCATGTTCTCCAGAGCCCAAGTCTTTGCAGCAAGGTGGCACTGTTTCCTTCTACCTAAATGTCAGCTCCTCGTTTGGCTGAGACGTAATTTGCAATTTGTATGTCTTATTGCAGGTCACTGTTAAAAGGGTAAATATGCCTGTAAGTTTCCTGGAAGCTTTGTGATTGTCAAAAGTAAAGGTGGCCATACACAGAGAGATCCGCTCGTTTGGCCATGTCGCCAAACGTGCGGATCTCTCACCGATATGCCCACCTTGAGGTGGGCAATATTGGGCTGATCCGATCGTGGGCCCTAGGGCCCAATGATCGGATCCTAACTCATGGGAAATGGGGGTCGGATCCTGGGACCGCATCAACGAACAGATGCGGCCACGATCCGACGGGATTTCACGTCCCATCCGATCGGGATCTGGACGACTTTCGGCCAGATCTCTGTCGGGGAAGCCCGTCGGGGGGCCCCATACACGGGCCAATAATTTTATTGAATGTTTTGGTTTATGTCAATAACTCAATTATGCATTGTACATAGTGTATGACCTGGATGTAGCCATCTGCCTCCAATCTGATCTGGCCTCCAGCTCACTCGGTTTTATTAGAACAGCCGTATTGCAGTTGCTCAGTGATCACATACATAGAATAACGCAATATTTGGACTTTTGTGAACGTTCTTTGATCCCAAACGGAATGAAATGGAGCAACTATATGATTTCTAGGGATGCACCAAATCCACTATTTTGGATTCACCTTTCCTTTGCGAAAGATTCGGCCGAATACCGAATCCGAACCCTAATTTGCATATGCAAATTAGGGGTGGGAAGTGGAAAATATTTTTTACTTCCGTGTTTTGTGACCAAAATTCACAAGATTTCCTTCCCAGCCCCTAATTTACATATGCAAATTAGGATTCGGTTCAGCTGGGCAAAAGGATTCGGCCGAATCCTACTGAAAAAGGCCAAATCCTGGCCGAATCCCGAACCAAATCATGGATTCGGTGCTTCCCTAATGATTTCACAGCCAGGCACATGCACTGACCAAGGACTGGTCAAATAACCAAAATGTCCAACCAGATTGATAAGTGAGTGAAGAGATCAGAGCAAAAGAGGGTACTGACAATAGTTGGGATCAGTTGGATCAAATAAACCAAAGAAGTTACACTTTTAATGGAACTGGATTAAACTGTGTCTGGATAGCACACAGTATTGATGTTGCACAATGGGACTCTATAGTAGAACTTTCCTCTCTGGATTGTTGAGTAGTTGAGCAGTTAGATGCAATTAGACAGACATATATAATTTAAACCAGTTACAGTTTTGTACACTTTCCTTGCTAGGAATTGGTATGGGATAAGGATTGTACATCCAACAGCTTATGGTTCCTAATTTGTGACCAAATGCTTAAAGGGATACTGTTAAGGGAAAACATGTTTTTTTTTTTTTTTTCAAAACACATCAGTTAATAGTGCTGCTCCAGCAAATTTCTGCACCGAAATCCGTTTTTCAAAGGAGCAAACTGATTTTTTTTTTATATACGTATTTAATTTGGAAATTTGACATGGGGCTAGACATATGTTTCCCAGCTGCCCCCAGTCATGTGACTTGTGCTCTGATAAACTTCAGTCACTCTTGTGTACTGCAGATTTGAGTCATGTTACCCTCCCCCCCCCCAGCAGCCCATCATCAGAATGATGAGAAGTTAACCAGCTAACAGCTCCCTATCACACAATAACCGCTGCCTGGTTTATATAAGAACAACACTCAATAGTAAAATCCAGGTCCCACTGAGACATTCAGTTACATTGAGTAGGAGAAACAACAGGCTGCCAGAAAGCAGTTCCATCCTAAAGTGCTGGCTCTTTCTGAAATCACATGACCAGGCAAAATGAGCTGAGATGCACCTACACACCAATATTACAACTAAATACACTTGCTGGTTCAGGAATGACATTTTATATTGTACAGTGAATTTTTCGCAGTGTAAACAGTGTCATTTAGAAATAAAAACGACAACTACTACCCTTTAAAGGTTCTAATGCCCCACATCCAACAGAGGAGTTCTCCAAATCAAATTTCCAATTTTAAGAGGTATATGATTGTGTATTAATTTAGATTTTAGATAGTGGAGCAGGATATTTGTCTCTTTACTTCTAAGGAGTAAACACCATTTTCTCCAATTGCTTCCATTATGGTTGATATAGTTCTTTCAGAGCACAGAGACACTCCTACCTTATGTAATGTACAGTTGCAGTTAATAGTCCGGGTGCAGATTGCTTTTTTGTCTTTGGCTGCAGTCCACACAATCTGATTGGAGAGGCTGGCATTTGAACCTCCAAGGTAGCACATGGCACTGGAATCATTGTGTGTCCACCTGGGATCAACCTAAAATAAAAGAGAATATAGTAGTGACATTTTACCCTGAGCTTTAATGAACCTTAATATATCAAGAAAAACAGAGTACATGCCTATAGAGAGTCGTGAAACCTGAGCGGAGCTGGTCCCATTGAAGAGGTTTGAAAGGTTTTCTCTTGAGGTTTTCTACTCTTAATGGGTTTATGGACTTGTTTCAACAACACCTCTCAATCATGACGGTCAGAATATGTCCTGGGCTTGACTCTCTCCATAATCAGGGCAAGGCTGCTGCTGGTTGGTTCAGGCTCTCCCATAGGGGCATTAGGGTTGGGCCTTTACATTACTTCTCTTGTGGCACTTTAGAAAGGCTTAAAATCCGTTCTCTTGCTCTTTTGTTTAAGGCTAGCGTCCCACATTGGAAATCTTCTCCAAGAAGTCTATGGAGGGAATCTGGGTGTTTGCCAGTGTGGTTGGATCAGGTAGTGGTTCCGAGTGGGTAAACGTGTGAGTTGTGGATGTGATTTTCCTGACTAGACAAAAACAAGGTAGAAATTAATGATTTCGCTTGTGTCTCAATATTTTGTGCATAATATCTGGGGCTTTAGGGATACAATCGGGGGCTGCTAAATTGAGGCCAATATTGTTATAATCAATCCCAAAAAATTAAAAACTCTAGTTGCGTAGAGATGTTTATAGTCCTACCCACTTTTCTGCCATTACCTGCATTCAACCTAAATTCTACCTCCAAATTGGCTAGCCTTCTGTCATTTTAACCCTGTATCACTTGCAGTAACCCTCTAAAGAGAAGTGGAATCAAATTATAGGGGTTGATCCTGTTGGCTAATAAGGTTTAAGTGCAGTTGTATTCCCCTCGGGGGTATCTTATCCCCATGTACTGTTAAATGGAGATAAAATGCATTGTTTCTGCTAGGGGAAGGGGGGGGGGCTTGTTGCTGTCTTATCAATATTGATCTCCAGACAATGGGGTTTTGCCTTTATACCGATTGGGTCTGTAGCAAGAAAGCCTGAAGGATTATAAACTCTGTGTCGCTTATGCTGACCAGGAAAGATCTAATAATGACATTGAAGTGACAGTATAATTTATTTATTTGTCATGTTGATTCTTTAGTATTCCTCATTTTCTCCACTTTTAGTGTTTTGTGTGCTGATAAAAACTCAACCCCCCCCCCAATTTACACATTGGCATTAGTTGAGAATCTGTGCAGTATGGTTAATAATGGGTGTCATTGGGTGGCTTTGGAAGAGGGTGCTGCACTAGAAATTTTATTTCATTAGGCAATGTGCATAGAATTGTGTGCTGTTCCCCACATGTTATGAGGGCAAAGTACATTCAGAGCCCTCTATTTCAAGCGTGGAATCAAGGGCCACCATTAGCCATACTAAAATAGACCAGAAATAATACTGAAATGAGAGCATTCAGAGTGATAAAGGTCCCATTCACCTGTCTCTGAGTGTTCCATTGACTTGCACAAATATGGAGGAGAGAGATGTGAAAAGCTTATTGTCATCAGTAGGCACCTTGGTCACCATTTTCTCACCAGGGAAGAAGCAATGTTCTTCTCCAACACGGGGCAAAACTGAAGGTTTATCAGCACTTGTTTTTGTATAGCGGTTACAGGTGATTGGTTATTTTTCATGACATGGTAAAGTAAATGAAATGGCCTAAAGTATCTAAACACCTGCCTGTCCAACATCCCATTAGTAAATGTGCCCCCTACAGTAGGACATAGGTGGGTGACTGACCCCACCAGCCCATTGCTCTACAACCCATCCCACCCTGTTCTAGTAGCAGATTGCTGCCATTATTTATATACTCATGCCTTTGATGTCCCTAATAAACATTGCAGGGAAATGGGGGGATTGAGATGTGGCCTTTTTTTTTCTCCTGGTGCCACATATAATCGCAATGACACTAGAAAGTGTACACGCACAACAAGTCTGTTTGGCTGATTTGGTCCTTACTTGAAGAGCATTGGACTATGAATAGACCTGCTTTGAGGCAGAACATTTAGTAGTAAGTTGCATTTATCTTCATATTTCTAGTGTTTCTCATTCCCTTTCTCCAAAAACCATTCTTTTGGTGGGTTAGAAGGCTGTTTCTTATATTGAATTTCATTGGTTGCACTCTTGTGTCTTTTTTGACCTTTTCAAACCAGTGTGATGTCATCTGTTATGGACAGGGTCTCTCTTGGGTTCCGCTATCTCTCAGGATCCAACCTTGCTTGCTTCTTGCACTTTCCTTGGTTTTCAATTAACATATCCTCTCCAATGTCTGGATGATGAAAAATTCACAAGCCAATAGGCCACAGCAGCCTGAAGAATGACTGCATTCCACCCCGACCTGCTCCATTGGATTGGGTTACAGAAGCCAGGACACGTCTTAGTGTCTACTGAGGTTCCATGTGGATCCAATATATACCTGCCCCTCTACAGGGTTCACATCTCCAACAAAAACACTTAGTTTAGAAGAGAATAACTGTTTTAGTTCTGTAGGTCTGTGGGTTTTCAATGCTTTGTGAAATCATGTTGTATGGTATTATTGTTGGGAGATCAGACACTTATATAGTATCCAAATATGACATATAATAAATATTTTAGCAAAGGGCTGCAGTTTGGTGGTTTGGAGTAGATAAGATCCATTTAACATCCAAAAATGGACCTTCCAACTGCTGCCATACTGTAGCATTTCATAGGCTACTCTACAGTGCAGCATTAATGAAATTGGATTGGCTTCCTTTATGTTTTAGTTCCTGAAGGTAGAGTCCTGCAGCGGGTCGGGTACCTGCAAAAAAAACCTGCGGTACCCTGCGTGTTGCGGGTAGAAGTTCTGGGTGCGGGTATAGAAGCGGGTTTGTGGGTCGGGCGGTGGGTCTTCTCAATAGCGATTTTGGCTCCTTTATCTGATCATGTCTACTTCCGATGATGTCACTTCTGGTTTACAATGACAGCACTTCCTGATTCTTGATGGTCAGCGGGTCCGGGTTGCGTATAAGGTACTTGCGGGTCAGGTAGCGGGTCCAAGCGGGTAAGAATGCGGATTGCAGGGTACGGGTTCCAAAAAATGGACCCGCGCAGGACTCTACCTGAAGGAAATAGAACTGGGACTAGACTACAACGTCAACTTGTAGACAGACCCAGCTAGAAACATCTACTATAGCATTGCACTTTGGTGGGCTTGAATTAGTATTGGCATCAAACATTGGAGGCTTAATGAGCTGGCAGAAATGGTTGAAAGTGTTATGGGGACCCAAGAGAAAAGCTCTTTGGCACGCACAGTGTTATCACAAGAAGACACGTGTTTTCTACTTGGCTATTCTTTGTCCTTCATATCAGCCCATAACTTGTTCTTTTGTTGAACGCTGATTACAGGGTTATGCTAGGGGTAAAGAACCCTTTGTCTTAAACCATGTGTAGGAAATTCGTACATTGATGGATCCTATAGCACCTTGTCAGCATTGCCTTTTATATTTGAATAGGGTTATGTTTTTAATTAAACTTGCCTGTTTTGTGATTAAAAAATGTATTAAAATTAATTAACTACATTTTTTAAATTTGCACCACTAGGCCTTATAGAAAGTGTGAGTATGCAAATACATTAGGCAGTCTCTGTAAAATGGTTTATATTGTACTGTATGGTCTAAGGGAAACACTATGGCAGCTCCCTCAAGCTCATCTCAAGCTGTCCAGTAGGCAAATACATTTAAAATAAGTGCCATTTATGCAGTGGGTATTATTATTATCCTTTAAATGAAGATGCTGCTTATCTCCACTGATATATTTTGCACCCTTGTCTCTCCTCGGTCATCATGTCCAGAGCAAAGAAGTACTAAATAAGGGCAGATAAGGGTAGAGGGAAGAGGCAGACAGGCCTTTGTCAGGGGAGATTCATGCTTTATGGAAGCCGTTCTTCTTAGATGATGAGCCTTCTGGGGGATCTTCCTGTAAGGGGCTTCCTGGGCCAGATTGTGGTATGACTGATGGTACCTACAGGCATCCGGAGCATTGGATTCCCAGTAGCACTCAGGGTTAAGGGCCGATCTCGGCTATTTATCTCCAGACGCTTTAAACATAATATTTCTCAATGAACTTTTAACCCGTATCTAAGACTATTGGACTGCATAGAATAAGGCTTTTCTTAATGGGACATTACACAAGGTCATTGGAGTAGGTACACAACCCAACTATTACAAAATACTGTGCCTTTAGGGTGGTCTGTGCCTTTAAACTGCTACCCAAGAAGCCAGGAGAGAGAGAGAGAGACCACTTATAAAGTAAACCTTCCCAACAGTTCCCCAAAGGCCATTTCACGTATAGAGGATTTAGTTCTCCTTTAACTATCCTATTTGTCTGTCGTCTTGGCATGCTTGTCTTTGCATTTGTACTCTGGGATCTCCTAAATGTATTGCAACACCTATTTGCAGTGGGTAACCTAATCCCTTTGCATATTATTTCATCCCTTGTGTGTGGGGCGTGTGGATTGCGGCTTCCCGAGAGACTAGCAAACGGTTCGATTTACAGCAATGTCAGCCAAAAGCCAAATGGCTTGAGTAGCCGTGTGACCGAAAAATATTCCGTTTTACTGACAATGTTTCAATGTCCTTTCTCATCCCTCCTTCTGGGGTTGGAAATAGATATGCAAAAAAATCAAACATTTAGCGAGATTTCTGATAAAATGTGACACATTGAAATGTTTTTCTGTCCTGGGGGCTAGAGATTTCACCTTACTGTAAAATGCTTGGTGTTGGGGCTCAAGATGAGGGCTCTAGCTGAGCAGCAAGTGGAGTTAAAGCAATGTGTTCCTTGGTGTCCCCCCTATTGCAATGTTGGGTTCTTGGTGAGAGCTATAGCCATGGCCATACATTATAAGATCCACTCATTTGGTGCGTTCCACAAACGAGCAGATGTTTCCCCCTATATGCCTAAGGTGGATGATATCTTGCTTAAAATCAAATGTTGGTCCTTGGGTCAAATGATTGGATCACAACGGCGGGAATAACTGTTGGAGCAAGGTTCACATCAGTCCCCAGTCCGATGAGTAAAGGTGGCCATAGAACATAGATATCGTACAAAACAAATTTTCATGCGATATTAGGAAGGAGACGAGACAACCAATATCGGTCGGGTCCTCGATTGGCCCAGATGGAAAAGTTTGATTGGGTGCCTTTGAAGTCACCTGAACATTGGCCATTGTTAGTGTTGAATCATCAGTTAAAGGTAGAATTTTATTGTTTCTATCTGTATATCTGATGAATCAGCGCTTCACGTGTCTATTGAAAAGAACGATCTTTCCTGGAAGCATCTTTTCCAAGAAAGATTGAAATTGTCACGTCTATGGCCACCTAGGCTCATGTCACACCATGTGGTGCGGAAATGCCTGCCACCAGTTGCTATTTTCTTCAATGGCAGATATTTCTGTGCTGGTGAAAGATAATGGTAGAGAACATTTCTGGTGGGCCTTCGTCTAATACTGCCGTACCATAATTTGTGTTTTTTTGGGCACAGATTTACTTGGCGCTGATGTATACAGTGCTAATAACGATGGGTGCATTATTGAAGGAGATTCTGATGAGCTATCCTATCTGCTAAAGCTAACCATACATGGGCCAACTCGGCTGCTCTGGGCTTGAGGCTTATTGGACTGCGTGAGCTGAGCCTGCCCTCCCATTGTTGGGGGGATAGTTACACTTTTATGTAGCTCTATCACTATGGAACTCCCTAGGTCACCTTTATGAATAGATTGTTGGCTCAGGGACCAAATGTTCACTGCCCAATGCCTCACCTTCATTACAACCCTCATTATTGATAAAGTGTATTTTTAAGAGCAAAAGCCAATATTACATCCGGCTCTTGCATTTAGTCGAGGAGTCTCCTTGCCCAAAGCCCCTTTCTCTCTTAATGACCCCACGTGGGTTCCAATCTTTGGGTGTGGGCTGAGCATCTCTGAACTCTCCGTGGCCCCTTTCTACTCCACTCCCTGCAAGCCTGAAATGAAAGTGGTTGGGTCATGGGGAGTTGAGCGGAGCAGGCAATCGGCGTGTTTGCGTTCAGGGTTATAATTAACCTGCTCCAAGGTGTTACCCTGAACTCTCCGTGTCTCTCTGACACCCTGGCTGAACCTGAACGGATACAAACCAAACAGGTGCAGTCGCAGGAGTGACTAATTGCCATTCAGGGAGCAGATTACAAGCGAATCATGTTTAACCTCTGCTCTACTTGCTGCTCCTGCGTCCCTCTCATCAGTTTATTATACAGGTATACATCTGAGAGCCATACCATTTAAGATTCCTATACTCAGTGGGCCCCAGAGGTCAGGTTCTCTATTGGGATTAGGAGTTCGTGCTTGACACTAGGACTGACCAACCAGCCGGCATGCCAAATAGACAGATATTGTACAAGAGGCCGTACACTGAAAGATCTGGTGCACTGGCATTATGCTTCTAAAGATCCTACTCAATGATCCCACCAGTATCCATATTACATGGACATCAGTTGGGATCATCAGGCCACCGTACCAAGAATTGTATGAAGTGGAATAGCCATTATAAATATCTTAGCTATCCTCATAAAGCAATGGTTCCCCAAACTGTGAGAAGCAGTGGAAGTAGGAATAAAACTTAAGGCCAGTTAAGGTGAAAATTGAGGATAAATGGTTCTTTACTGGGTAGTGTAGCTTAGAGCCATGTTTTTAAGATTAAAATAGGAGGTAAGAGCCCAAGAGGTGGGATTCCAAGCAAATATTTGACAGCAAAGGGGAACCAGAACCCCCCAAAAAACTTCCCTAAGTTATAGGAGGACGAGCAATACTATTGATAAAACAGAAAGTGCAGGGTTATTTTTATTGCCCCTGGAGATGATTCAGATTAAAGGCAAAAGTTGAAGGTTGATTCCAGTCATATCTGAAGTCTCGGCTCATTGTTTCCATGGGTCGGAGAAGGAGCGTAAGCCTCAGGAAACAGTGCAAGTTATTAACCTCAAATAGGAAGGACAAACAATCAGTGCTTTGGCCCAAAGACACCATGTCCCCCTGAACTTTGCCTGGCCTCCTGCTACACAACTTGAACTGCCCTTTATGTCACTGCTTAGCAAGATAACGGCACTTGGTGGCCAGCTCTAATCTTCTCAGCCCTGTGTTTCCTGGCATTAAAGGGACGTTAGTCAGGCTAATTATGGATTCCAAAACAATAACTGTTTTATTCAGTTTTTCTCGCCGACAAAAACAAGGGCTACTTCTGTGACTTTCTTTCAAGTTGTTATTTAGTAAAGTCAAGCCTCATCTTTGGTTATTTGACCTTTGGGTCCCAGTGTTGGACTGGGGGGGTGTTGCCACCCCTCCAGGTCCCCAGATGGAAAGCCCCCTCTGGCCTATCTGCCATAGCCGTAACCCCCCATCTGGCCCCCTCATGCCTACCTTCTTCCCCTTGTGGTTGTGCCTGGGGCCAGGAAGGGAGATCGGAAGCCGCAAAAAAGGCTTTACATAGGGAACGCTGTTTCTTTGCATTCTGTAAATAAGATACCAGCAAATATTAAAAAAGAAATTATGACCATCTTATCACTTCTGTGGGAAGGGTACAATATGGCCATATGAGTTTACATGTACATCAGCCATTCATAGGAATTCACACCAACAGTGAACCCCATCCCAAAGAGCTTGCCAACACCTGTTGGCATCTGGAGGAGATGTGCTAAATGGTACTGCTAAATCTAATGGATCTTGTCTTTAATATGCATTATCTGGCCAAGAACCTCCTCCCCTTGGGCTATCAGGTGGATGTCATTGAAGGCAACAGGGATGGTTTTCAGGCATTTCTCTTCTATAAGTGATTACATAAATGATGATTACATAAAGGGTTGGGACTTGGAAGAGAACATGGTATTGTCCATCATGGCTTGACTCCTTGTTAATCTGTGTATCGCTTTGACCTATATTGTACAATATCTGTCATGGAGGCACCCTATAAATAATAAATATGCATAAAATGAAGGCACTCATAGGCTAAATTAACAATGTAAGGTTATTAAAGTACAAGTAACTGGATTGAAATTTTTAAGTGGTATAAACAGAAATAAAACCCCAGCTCAGATGTCCTTTAAGGGTGTTCTCGTTGGTCTCAAGTAAGTGTGTGCGAGAGATGATTTGCTTATCTGTAATAGTTTCCCTGTTTAGTTGCAGAGTTAAAAATTCGGGGCCCTATAGGAGCCTCCATTGTGCTCAGTGCTGCTGTGCAAACACATCGACCCGTCCAGAACTTTATCCCCCCCCCCTCAGCAATCCATCATTTTGCCTCTTTCGTGAACTTGGCTTTGTAACATGTCGTCTAATGAGGAATTTGGTTTCTCTTTGCACTTGTGTCTAATGTGCTTGCACAGATTAGCCCAGTCAGCTCTGGGATTCCCATCATTTCATTTTATCTGGGATTTATTAATTGCACAGAAATATCTGCCCTACATATTGCATGGACCAGTAATAAAAACCAGTGGCAAATACGGTGAAAAACCATGCACACGACCAATGCAAATGCCTGGTGGAACCCAAAACCTTCCCCGAACTTTGGTTGTTGAAAGGTGGCAGTAGTCTAGATGGGTTGAAGTTGCACCTCCAGGGATTTAGGCGGACAGAGAAGAGTGGTTCCGTTTTGGATCAATTGTATTGAAAAGTTGGGGCAGTAACATTCATATGGTGGGAGTTAGTCCCCAAAACTGCCACCATTATGGTTGTGCCCAGATAGAGAGGTATTGGCCCCAGAAGTAGATGGATCAGCCAATAATCTAGATGGAATCTGAACACCATAAATTACAATTTCTGCAAGATCCATAAAATCATTCGTGTTTTTCCTGTAGAATATAACAATATATGGTTAAAAGGTGAACAAAAGGTGGTGTATATTTACAGAGCCCAGAGCCGGATACTGAGGCCTCCGCAGCATCTGATATATAATTACACCATTGAAACATGAATGGAGCTTAGGCGATTGCAAGGTGAATGTTAGTTTATTTGTACAAGGGATTGCACCTGCTTGAGTGACCCGAGCCAAATTGTCTTTCCTACAGAAAACCGCTTCAGATCCATCTTTATTTCTGTGCTTGGCAACTGGAGAGCGAGTTATGTTTTTAGCCTCCCGTTATGGATGTGAGTGGGATAAATATGCATAATGTGACCACAGGCCATTCTGTGCACAATGTACAATATATGTTTCACTTTATTGCACCATTCATTCAGGAACTCTAACCTTAGCAGCAAATAATGTACCCCCTACTGTAAATTATAAGGATATTAGAGGGGTTCTGTGACCATATAAAGGCACAAGGCTGCAGGCTGAGTTATACAGGGAACTCTGAGTATCACTCATGTATTATAAGGAATAATGTACCCCCTACTGTAAATGATAAGGATATTAGAAGTCACTGAGGGGTTGATCTGTGACCATATAAAGGCACAAGGCTACAGGCTGAGTTATACAGGGAACTCTGAGTATCACTCATGTATTATAAGGGATAATGTACCCCCTACTGTAAATGATAAGGATATTAGAAGTCACTGAGGGGTTGTTCTGTGACCATATAAAGGCACAAGGCTGCAGGCTGAGTTATACAGGGAACTCTGAGTATCACTCATGTATTATAAGGGATAATGTACCCCCTACTGTAAATTATAAGGATATTAGAAGTCACTGAGGGGTTGATCTGTGACCATATAAAGGCACAAGGCTGCAGGCTGAGTTATACAGGGAACTCTGAGTATCACTCATGTATTATAAGGGATAATGTACCCCCTACTGTAAATGATAAGGATATTAGAAGTCACTGAGGGGTTGTTCTGTGACCATATAAAGGCACAAGGCTGCAGGCTGAGTTATACAGGGAACTCTGAGTATCACTCATGTATTATAAGGGATAATGTACCCCCTACTGTATATTATAATGATATCTATATAGGTAAATGCACAACAAAGCTGTGGTACTACACAGTGTCCCTGGCTGCACCTGCACATTTTGGTAGTGGTGGGGTTACTATACTGTACAGGCAGTTGTGTTGGGAGGGTTCTGTATTTTACAGGCGGCTGGGGGTTACTGTAAATACAGGCGGCTGGGGGTTACAGTAAATACAGGCGGCTGGGGGTTACAGTAAATACAGGCGGCTGGGGGTTACAGTAAAACAGGCGGCTGCTGTTTGCACTGAGCTAAAGGCAAAGTCAGGGACAAGTAAGTTAATTGCAGGTCAAACTCTAGTTTTGGCCCCCATCCAAGGTTAGTGAGGGGTCAGGCAGAGTTCTTGTCTGGTCTAGTTTTCCTTTCCACCCTTGTGTACACACACTGATTTTATTTATAACCGACCCCAGCAAGTGCTGAGCCTTATCAGGAGAAGGGGGGTCAGGACTCGGGGAGGCCGGCTGCTCTGTACTGAGCTGGAGAAAGTGATCCCACCCGGGTGTCCCTGGCTGTTTACTTGGGAAAGTCAGTGAGAATACTATGGGGCCACACAGAGTTCATGTTATCGGCTGCCTCTTATCTGCAGGATTAAGTTCAACAACTTTATCCACGTTGCAAGTTCAACAGAAAGTTCAACAACTTTATCCACGTTTCCTGCTCTGTTTCTCTGTCAGACTCAATGAGAGAGGCCCCAGCTCTTTATCTTCACAACCCCTCAGTGACTTCTAATATCCAGGGACTGAATACAACCTTTTGGGTAAAACGAGTGTCCATTCTGGGTAGAAAAAGAGCAAGCAGGGAAAAAGGTGATGGCAATGCATTGCAGCCCTGCTGCCTGGTGACATAAGGTAAAATGTATTACAGGTATGGGACCTGTTATCCAGAATGCTCAAGACCTGGGGCTTTCCTGATAACAGATCTTTCCTTAAAGGGATTCTGTCATCGGAAAACATGTTTTTTTCAAAACACATAAGTTAATAGAGCTACTCCAGCAGAATTCTGTGCTGAAATCCATTTCTCAAAAGAGCAAACAGATTTTTTTTATATTCAATTTTGAAATCTGACATGGGGCTAGACATTTTGTCAATTTCCCAGCTGCCCCTGGTCATGTGACTTGTGCCTGCACTTTAGGAGAGAAATGCTTTCTGGCAGGCTGCTGTTTTTCCTTCTCAATGTAACTGAATGTGTCTCAGTGGGACCTGGATTTTACTATTGAGTGTTGTTCTTAGATCTACCAGGCAGCTGTTATCTTGTGTTAGGGAGCTGCTATCTGGTTACCTTCCCTTTTGTTTGGCTGCTGGGGGGGGGGGAAAGGGAGGGGGTGATATCAGTCCAAGTTGCAGTACAGCAGTAAAGAGTGATTGAAGTTTATCAGAGCACAAGTCACATGACTTGGGGCAGCTGGGAAATTGACAAAATGTCTAGCCCCATGTCAGATTTCAAAATTGAATATAAAAAAATCTGTTTGATCTTTTGAGAAATGGGTTTCAGTGCAGAATTCTGCTGGAGCAGCACTATTAACTGATTCATTTTGAAAACATTTTTTTTCCCCATTTTTTTGGGTGACGGGTCCCCTTTAATAGCAGTTTTTTTTCTAGATTACATGATTCTTATGTTCTAGGTAAAACTTGTAACAAAAGCTATTTTCTTAGTTTGCCATGAAAGTTCCTTGTTCCTTAACAAAATTTATAATCAAAACGTAGTTTTGAAAAACACAGTTATACGTAGTGCTACACCAATTTGAAACCATTCTGCTACTGGTTTACTTTTCTCTGAAGCCAGTCAGGAAATTTTGGTGGGATTTAAGCAACTCTCCAACGTGTCTGTCCTCCTTCCAGATGTATCTGCTTATTGACTTGCTAGGGGCAGTTGTAGACAGCAGAACCCACAGTAAAGCTTCCTAGACTTAGTCAAGTTATTAAAAGTAGAGTATATGTGGTCTTCCCACAGGTATTCTCATTGTCTTCCTGCAAGTTTGGAACAGGGTCTACATGTATTTGACAGAACTCCCCCGGGTCTTTGGTTGACCCGCTGAATGAACCATCCACTAGTCTCATCATGTTCATTTTCCTCGTATTAGGGACCACCAGTTCAGTTTTTGCCACTGCCAATGCTTAGACAATGAGTAATTTACAATGAAGACCCCACCAGGGCACCATTTGGGCTTGGAAAACTCCACATATTTCTGGTACAAATGGTTAATCACCAAGTGTTTAAAGAGCAGGGTTGCTGATAAATTCATGTTCCATCCTCATTATCAATGGCACTGGAAAAACACATGATCTCATGGAAGGCTGACCTTTAGATGTTGTATCCTCATTCACTGAGGGCTTAACCTATAAAGCAATTGTCTGAAGCACCTCATGATTGCTTGGTGTTGACTGGTATCCATCTGTTCTCAAGGTTTTCCTGGGAGTCAATAGCATCCGTTTCTGCTCCAAATTGAAAGCTTCATTTAAATCAGTTTGGAATGTTAACAGAGTTGGGTGCTTTTATCTGTATCCATTAATGGAATCATAAGCTAATAAGAACTCATAGGCCAATAAGAACTTTTTTTTAAAGAGAGTTTTTAGGAAAGTTAGTGTCCAGATCACCTCAAGCAGTTGTCTTAAGAGAGGAAGTGTTCAGATGACATTAAGGGTGGTCTGAAAGGTCTCCGGCCAATAAGAAATTCTTTTTTTTTTTTTTTTTTTTAAAGAGAGTTTTTAGTAAAGTTAGTGTCCAGATCACCTCAAACAGTTGTCTTAGGAGAGGAGGTGGGAAAAGACAGTGTTCAGGAGAGATTCTTGAGATGACCTCAAATGTGGTCTGAGATGTTGGACAGTGTTTAGGAGATGTAGTGACCAGATGTCCTCAGGGGTGATCTGAGAGGTGGTAAAGGACAACGTTAAAGGGATCCTGTCAGCGGAAAACATGTTTTTTTCAAAACGCATCAGTTAATAGTGCTACTCCAGCAGAATTCTGCACTGAAATCCGTTTCTCAAAAGAGCAAACAGATCTTTTTATATTCAATTTTGAAATCTGACATGGGGCTAGACATATTGTCAATTTCCCAGCTGCCCCTGGTCATGTGACTTGTGCCTGCACTTTTGGAGAGAAATGCTTTCTGGCAGGCTTTTTCCTTCTCAATGTAACTGAATGTGTCTCAGTGGGACCTGGATTTTACTATTGAGTGTTGTTCTTAGATCTACCAGGCAGCTGTTATCTTGTGTTAGGGAGCTGCTATCTGGTTACCTTCCCATTGTTCTTTTGTTTGGCTGCTGGGGGGGAAAGGGAGGGGGTGATATCACTCCAACTTGCAGTACAGCAGTAAAGAGTGATTGAAGTTTATCAGAGCACAAGTCACATGACTTGGGGCAGCTGGGAAATTGACATGTTTAGCCCCATGTCAGATTTCAAAATTGAATATAAAAAAAATCTGTTTGCTCTTTTGAGAAATGGATTTCAGTGCAGAGTTCTGCTGTAGCAACACTATTAACCGATTCAATTTGAAATTTTTTTTTCCCCATGACAGTATCCCTTTAAGGAGTGTCCAGATAACCTCTCAGAGTGATCTCAGAGGAAAAGACTCTGTTCAAGAACAGTGCAAAGATAGCCTCAAGCAAGGTGGCAAAGGACAACATTCAGGAGAGGTAGTATTCAGATGTCCTAAAGGGGTAGTCTGAGAGGTGAGATAGGGCATCATTTAGGAGATATTAATAGCAGTGTTTTGATGGAAGCAGAGAGGCAGGTGATCATAGCACTCATGAGGGTAATTTGGAGAAAGTGGGGATGCTTGGATGGATGTCATATGGGACAGGTTTAAATAAATTGGCAAAACAAGTTGCAGCAGAAAAGAGTTGAGTTATAGACGTGTGTGGAAGCCAGTGAAAATGTTATTGGTACATGTAACCTGACTTTCAGCCAATCATTGGTTGCTTTGGCAAGGCTATTAGGATATTTAATGATAAAAGCAAATATAGAGGCAAATTTATTTATAACCAATGACCATGCTTAGGGGCTTGCCTTCCATCCCTCGCTAGGTTCCCCCACTACCCCTGTACTATAGCAAGATAATTGTGGCATCGGGTTTTTAAGTTGCATCCTAAGTAATTAACAATAGACGTTTAGCACTCTGTAAGGACTTTTCATTGATCTCTTGTCTAACCTCCGGGGTTTGTGGCTCTGAGATCATTAATGGAAAACACCTAAAATCTCATGTTGGTGTTCTGCACTTGTAATGCCTTCTTTGCCTTGGGACTATACATAAGACAGGCTCACATAATGCATTGATGTCCCACTACTGATAACAGTCGGAGTAGAGTGCTCTGAATCTTGCTTGAGAAAGGAGTTTCATCACCGTTTGGTGCTTTATATGTAGACCCCTTTCGCTTTCCATCTGAAATAAATTCGGCCATTTAATGAGATTTCTGTCTATCCTGCTACATTATATACAGTCTGAAATATTAGCAGCCTCCTACCTGTGTATTTAATAAGTGATATTTCCAAATTTTTCAAATGTATTTATACCGACAATATGAACCATTTCAAGTTTGCACTTCTGCAGTTTGTATTCATCAGCGGGGGAAAAGAGGGCAAACCGCAAGGGTGACCCTCATTTCAGATGTTGTGTACAAGCAAAAGACATGAACAGCAGCAAGGCTATAACCTACGTACTTACTCATGTTGAGCAAAGAGGGGGGGAAAGCTCTTTGATGTGTGACCTATGGAAAGGAACCTACGCTTCTGACTTAAGTACCTTGATGTAATTTTGATTAATGAGGTATTTAATGATCTACATGCTGGAGAGTCCATAGCGCTCAAGGTTCCTTGTTAACATCCAATCTCCTCCTCGTCTCTCGCACTCTTGCACTGTTTTGGGAACATGAGTTCTGCCGTTGACATCACCACATTCAGATTTCATTCGTAAACCTTTAAATGAAAAGAAAAAGCTGAGTTCCAGAAAATCATAATTTCCTCCATTTTTTTTTACTTTCTGTAAGTTTGGCTGAAAGCAAAGGTAAAAAGCTCCATTGTTCCGTTGTTATTAGGTGGTTTGTGATGTAATGTCTTGCACTCCCTCGTAGATTTAAAGCAGTTTTTAGCCAGTCTGCCCATGGCACTCTATAGGTTCTCTTCACATATGTACAAACCTTTCAAAAAATAATGAAAAAGATAGGCAGGAGCTTGAGTAGACCTTGTGTCTCGAGACAAAGCTGTTGCTTTGCTGTGGTAGTTCTTTGAACAATTTATATCTGTAGTACAATAGTTCAGACCAGAATAAGTCATGGTTTTTCTCCAAAGTGAAATGGGCTTAGAGTGAATAGTCGTGTTCGAAAGATCCAGTCTGAAGGGCAGTTATATACTAATTTGGGTAGAATACATATTGCTCTCCTAGATAGTCCATGGCCATCCAGCTATGTTTCCATATGCCTCGACTTTGGGTTTTCTTGGAACTATGGCCATTCAGCTATGTTTCCATATGCCTCAAACTTGAGTTTTCTTGGGATTATAGTCAATCAGCTATGTTTCAAAATGCCTCAACCTTGGATTTTCTTGGAACTAAGGCCATTCACCTATGTTCCCATGTACCTCAACCTTGGGTTTTCTTGGAACTATGGCCATTCAGCGATGATTCCATATGCCTCAAACTTGGATTTTCTTGGAACTAGGGCCATTCAGCTATGTTATGGGGCATATGGGATGACTTTGACGTAGTTGGCCAGCTTAAATATATTGATAATGGGTTGAGTGCAGAGGACTCTATATATTTTGTGGTCACAGCCTCATTGCACCCCCGCCTAATGGTTTTTAAAATGAGTGGTGAGCACAACTTTCCCTTGTTCATTCAGCTATATTCCCATGTGCCTCAACCTTGTGTTTTCTTGGGACTATGGCCAATCAGCGATGATTCCATATGCCTTAAACTTGGATTTTCTTGGAACTAAGGTCATTCAGCTATGTTCCCATGTGCCTCAACCTTTGGTTTTCTTGGTACTATGGCTATTCAGCTATGTTATGAGGCATATGGGATGACTTTGACGTAATTGGCCAGCTTAAATATATTGATAATGGGTTGAGTGCAGAGGACTCTATGTATTTTGTGGTCACAGCCTCATTGCACTCCCGCCTAATGGTTTTTAAAATGAGTGGTGAGCACAACTTTCCCTTGTTCATTCAGCTATGTTTCCATATGCCTCAAACTTGGATTTTCTTGGAACTAAGGCCATTCAGCTATGTTTCCATATGCTTCAACCTTACTGTGAGCTAATGACTTGATTTTAGGCCTCAAGTTGGGAACTTAAATCGTATATACGTGACAAAGTCTGTTTTAGAGGATAGTCAAGACTGGGTGGATCATCCATGATCTGTCATTGCAACACATTTCTTTGGTTAACCAAAGCTACTTTCTGATTGGTTCCATTGTGTTTCTGCTACACTGGCTGATCTAGGCTGTTCATGTGTACATATGTCTATTGCACCTGAGTTTAATGGGTAACACATGACCAAAGGGGCCCTTAGGCAGCAAACATAAACATGTGGCTTATGGTGTCCATCAAGATCACTGCTGTCTGACTGCATTTCCATGCCGAGAGCAACTTTTGAAAAATAAAAATGTTGGGTATTTGGCAAAGTAATGTTTGTCCTGTGCCTTTGGCATATACCCCAGAGTGCAACACAAGAATGTGCAATTATCGGAATTTTGTAAATACTACTGCGGTGCATTGTGCCATAATAATAGCACAGGAGCCAGCCACTCTCACAATGCTCTCAGTTTAATACATAGGGGGTTTTTATTTTGTTTCCAGGTCTTTGTTCTACCATGAGGCCATCCAGAGTTTAGCACGCATGGATATCCCATTATTTCCTCTCCTGAATCAGCTGCTATAAATAGTTGTATTATGGCAGATTGTAGAGCAAATCCACATCAGTTCAGACAAGTGGATAAAGAATAAACATGCAGAGGTTACTGGGACATAACTGTACCGTCACAGGGAACTTCCTCTTGTACTTTTTATACATTACCACAGTTCTCATTCCTAAAAGCTTCGTGCAACCAATACACCGAAAGGTTAAAGACTTTGCACAACGGAAATTATTATTCCCCAGAGTGGCACCTGCTTAGGAATAGAAATATACTGACCAGCTTGTGATTGGCCACTCATAAAAGTTATTAATTGGTTAATGTGACTTTAAACGGATGGTTCACCTTCAAAAACTTTTCAGATAGTTCACCAGAAATAAAAACGATATGTACCATCACTCCCTACTACACCTGCTATCCCACAGTCAGACTCCCTTCCCAGAGACTATTATCCACTGTTACTATAGACACCATCTCTCCCTACTATACCTGCTATCCCACAGTCACACTCCCTTCCCAGAGACTATTATCCACTGTTACTATAGACACCATCTCTCCCTACTATACCTGCTATCCCACAGTCACACTCCCTTCCCAGAGACTATTATCCACTGTTACTATAGACACAATCTCTCCCTACTATACCTGCTATCCCACAGTCACAGTCCCTTCCCAGAGACAATTATCCACTGTTACTATAGGCACCATCTCTCCCTACTATACCTGCTATCCCACAGTCACACTCCCTTCCCAGAGACTATTATCCACTGTTACTATAGGCACCATCTCTCCCTACTATACCTGCTATCCCACAGTCACACTCCCTTCCCAGAGACTATTATCCACTGTTACTATAGGCACCATCTCTCCCTACTATACCTGCTATCCCACAGTCACACTCCCTTCCCAGAGACTATTATCCACTGTTACTATAGACACATCTCTCCCTACTATACCTGCTATCCCACAGTCACACTCCCTTCCCAGAGACTATTATCCACTGTTACTATAGACACCATCTCTCCCTACTATACCTGCTATCCCACAGTCACACTCCCTTCCCAGAGACTATTATCCACTGTTACTATAGGCACCATCTCTCCCTACTATACCTGCTATCCCACAGTCACACTCCCTTCCCAGAGACTATTATCCACTGTTACTATAGACACCATCTCTCCCTACTATACCTGCTATCCCACAGTCACACTACCTTCCCAGAGACTATTATCCCACTGTTACTATAGACACATCTCTCCCTACTATACCTGCTATCCCACAGTCACACTCCCTTCCCAGATACTGTTACCTTTGGGGTCTGTTGTTTTCACCACTATACAAACCCTCCACAGAGAGTCAGTTGAGTAATGTAAAGAGAATACATAGTGTAATTAATCACACATTTGGCAATATATGAAATCCAAATGAACACAGTCCATATAATTGTGCTAAGGCTGAGTGGTATTTATATGACAAATGCCAGGATTGTATTATAATATTTATGCCAGAAACGAAAAGTTCTTTATAAGACCTTAATTCTTATTGTATTATTCGTATGACATATGCAACATATTTGGCAGTCCTGTGCTATAAATTGGTGTATACATTGAATATACAGATATACATACAAAGCAGCCAATATTAATACATTGTCTCAGGATTATGGGTAATGGAGCTCCTGTTCCAAATGTTCTTGGTTACAACCCCCAGCAGTTTTGAGAGTTACTTATACAGCTTTAGTCTAAGCCTACTGGAGTGGTTATAAATGGTCACAAATAAATATAAAAGGTTTTTAAAATATTAGAAATGTGAGTTGTGACAATTATTTGGCCGTCACCTGTTACATTAGTGAGACTAGTTTTATGCAGCCCTGTTTAGTGTGAGTCTGAGTATGAGTCTGAGTGTGAGCGAATGGTTAGAAATTCCCGGAGCGGTCTCTGCGCTGTGTCGCCTGCCCATGTTGTCAGACTGTTTATATACAAATTCCATGAGAACAAAGATGGAGGCTGCCAAAGCTGGGCTTGATTACTCATTCCTGTGGAGCCTACTTTTACTTTCTGTTGGAATGCTTTTAAAGGGGAATTTTCATACTGGGAAACACCATGGCAGCTTCCACACATCTGTTCTAATATACAGAGAAGGAATGTTCTGGACAAACCATACCCTATACCCTCATACTTTACTGTCTAAGGGAATCAATATGGCACCTCCCTCCTCCCATATGTATAAATACAAATATACAGAGAAGGAATGTTCTGGGCACACAATAAACTATACCCTCATACTGTACTGTCTAAGGGAATCAATATGGCACCTCCTCCTCCCATATGTATGAATACAAATATACAGAGAAGGAATGTTCTGGGCACACAATAAGCTATACCCTCATACTGTACTGTCTAAGGGAATCAATATGGCACCTCCCTCCTCCCATATGTATAAATACAAATATACAGAGAAGGAATGTTCTGGGCACACAATAAGCTATACCCTCATACTTTACTGTCTAAGGGAATCAATATGGCACCTCCCTCCTCCCATATGTATAAATACAAATATACAGAGAAGGAATGTTCTGGGCACACAATAAGCTATACCCTCATACTATACTGTCTAAGGGAATCAATATGGCACCTCCTCCTCCCATATGTATAAATACAAATATACAGAGAAGGAATGTTCTGGGCACACAATAAGCTATACCCTCATACTGTACTGTCTAAGAGAGTATGACAGTGAGCAATAAGTAACTAGACAGAAGGAATAGTGTGATGTGCAGTAAAAAGTCCTCTCCCGTATTTGTTGGCTTTATGACGGGGCAGTAAAGTGAAGTGGTTGTCGTGAGTCGGGGCTGCACGGGAGCAGTAGCTGCGGGTTTATCACAGGGTCAGTGCTGTCAGGGAGAGGGTTGATGGAGAGGTGAAGGCAGAACAGTCACATACAGTAAATACAAAACTCGACTATTTTTCTTTCTCTTTTCCCCCTTCTGTCTGACTCAGTGAATTCCCTCCCATACACACAGGTGCAGCACCCGCAGCAGCGGAAAAATGCGATGGTGCAAAGTATTGTCATTAGCAGCAGCGCTAACCTTGTATTGCCCCCGATAATGAGCTTCCCTTACATCTCCTGCTGCTCCTTTATATATAAAATACACTCCTGTGTCTGCGCTCTCCCCTCCTGCTGCAACATCAGCACTAGTCAATATGTAACAATATAAACATTTATTTCTAATACTTTGTCGTTTTGTAAGTGTAACAAGGAAACAAAATATCCATTCCCAGATTGGTTTTCAGAGAGTTTGGCTATTTTTTTTTACTCTAGAGCCCGGCACATGTTTAGCTTCACAGTATCCACTTGGGACCTGGGTTTTTCCTCATCTTTCCATAGTTTGGATACTTTGTCTCCTCCTGTAAACATTAAATAAACCCAATAGGCTGGTTCTGCCTCCAATAAGGATTAATTATATCTAGGGATGCACCGAATCCACTTTTTTGGATTCGGCCGAACCGAATCCGAACCCTAATTTGCATATGCAAATTAGGGGTGGTAAGGGGAAAACATTTTTTACTTCCTTGTTTTCTAACAAAAAGTCATGCAATTTCCCTCCCGCCCCTAATTTGCATATGCAAATTAGGATTCGGCTGGGCAGAAGGATTCGGGCCGAATCCGAATCCTGCTGAAAAAGGCCGAATCCCGAACCGAATCCTGGATTCGGTGCATCCCTAATTATATCTTAGTTGGGATCAAGTACAAGCGACTGTTTTATTATTACACAGAAAAAGGAAATTATTTCAAAAAATTTTAATTATTTGATTAAAAAGGGAGAAGGCCTTTCTGTAATTCAGAGCTTTCTGGATAACGGATTTTCAGTTAACAGGTGCCATCCACAAGTACTAAAGCGCAGCAGATTAAAACGTATCTTTTATTAAATACTAAAACTCCCATTATACGTTTTTCAGCAGACCTGGGAAATGTAAAATCCGGGAAATTTGTTAAAGCAACTTTTTGTTCAAGTATTGATTTTTACTGATTAATAACAAGGGTTAAACATTGCAGCATAAATGTTACATTATGGGCGGGCTCTCTGTCAGTCACATACACAACCCAAAGCAATAAGTGATTGGTGCAGGACTGGATAAGGGGCAGACTCATTGCAATTAACCATTTACAGGCAGAACCAAAATATACATCAGGTTAGTATGTTACACCTCATTATTTCACTAATAACAACATTCACAGAGGACAAACAGAAGTTTTTGGGAACAGCAGGATAAAATGTTTATGTAAATAAAACATGACTTAAAATCAGGGAAATGTACCCATTGAAATGCGTTCTAAACTGGTGGGACCACAAATAAAAAATGTAAAATGCAGGAAAACGCTAAATCAGGGGACTTAAAATTGAGCTTTCACTGTAGACTTAAATATTGTACAGGTCAGTGTTTGGTCCACGTCTAAAGCTCCCCATAGATGCGACGATTCTTCTTGCCGAACGACTGATTTTAGTGAAGTCCGACCAATCCTTTGAAATTATCGTGCGGTTAGTGGGATTCGAACGATCGTACATCTTACGATTTTTCAGGCCGACATCTGTTAGGAAATTGATCGACCAGGTCAAAAAATCTTTCTGGGTCCCAGTGCAATGTATCTATGTCTGCAGCGCCAAGCAGCTCCCCTTTGTTTTCCTGCCAAATTGGTTGATGGTAAATTCGTACGATCGTTCCGAGAAGATCGTGGTCTCACGATGAGGATCGGATCTTTCAAAAAACATCTATGGCCAGCTTTAGACCTAAAAGCAACCAGACCAGAAAATATTGGGAATTAGCATTCATTCCAATCAGGTTCGGACTGGGCCGATGGGATGCCGGGAAAAAACCCGGTGGGCCCCGCCGACCCAGACCTGCTCCCTGCAACTCCCTCTCCTTGGGCTCACTATAAAGAGGTGCGCACACTTGAGTGCTAGAGATAGAGGAGTGCAGAGACTGGAGGGCCCGGGGGATGGTGTGGGGGCCCCTGAGGCTGCAGGCCTGGTGGGCCCTGGGCCCCCCAGTCTGACACTGGTAATAATATATACGACAGAAAATGTTTTTTTTTGCCATATTGAAATAAATTTTTTGCAGCAGTTTTATAAAAACATGTGCAAAGTGCGGAAATTCATTGCAAATCCATGTCTAGCGAATACATTCGCCCATCACTATGCAGAAGGTCTCAACAAAGTGCTTCTGTTACCACGGCCCTTTCTTAATATAATATTTGCCTCCATGTCCTGCTGCTGCTGCCGCCGCCGTATTTTGACATTTTGTAGGAGTGAGTGACGGGGACTTCCATTCACCCGGAGAGTGCAGTGGTTCTGCTCAGCAATGTTAATCCCGCACTCAAATAGGATTTTGATAAATACATTTTTCTCCGAGTGTGTGTCCTGTCATGTTTGATGTATAGGACCGGAGTCTTGGAGACGGCAAGTTTTGAAAGAATTGATGGTATTTGCATATTTCTCTTTTGGAATCTTCCCCAGAAGGCACAGACTGAACTTTCCCATGTCCCATGACCCGCTCCGTGCCTCTGCGCTTCACTTTTATTCTCCTTTTCAGATTTTGATTTCTCTTGCTCGGAAGGGTGAAAAGTTAAAGTGTGGTGTTCCGGAGAGCGAGAGGCAGGTGGCGTTAAAATGGTTTGTTGTATGTTTAGACTTCTACAGCAGCCTATTATGGGGAGATAGAGCCACAAAAACCACATCAGAACTATGTGCCCTGTTTCTTTTGGGCTTTTGTTCCTCGTTTTTTTGTCTGTGGGTTTTAGGAAACAAACGTCCGTAAAGACACTGTTTTCTTTCGATTTTGCGTTCAGTGCTGCTATACAGCGTGAGAAAAGGCTTTTCTGTAACTTCTAGTACGGCCGTGTGTCAAACGGGTATCGTAATTGCACAGAAAAAAGCATTTTTCACTACAGAGTCCTTGTGTCCATTGGTATGTGTTGCAGTATAGTTAAAAGCAACCTTGTGCTTGGTGCACAGGTTCATTGGTTTTGGTGCTCCGCAGAGGTGGTCACTGAAGGTGACAGGTCTCTCCTACTGATATCTGGCCAAAAAAGAGCCAGATATCAATCAGACAGGTTTGGTTTTTCCAGCGATCGAGGATTGCATCAGCTAGTTGATGCCATCATCATCCTGTAGGCACTTATTCCCATTGTTGTAATCCGATGGTTTGGCTCTAGGGCTGAATGATGGGATTACTCACCAAACAAATGGATCTTGTATTGTATGGCCACCTTAAAGCTGGCCATAGACGCAAAGATCTGATCGTACGAATCGAGGATTTTAGGAACGTGTTTGGAGAGTCCCGACATTTTTCATCGGGCGGAGATCGGTCGTTTGGTCGATCGGCTGCCGATATCTCTGCGTTTATTGCCGATCGTACGATTTTCAGTGGGAGACTGTCACCAGCTTTGGTTGGACATAGATATCGTACGATTACTGTCAGGGGCAGAACATTGCTGATCTGTTCTTTAACTAATCTGACTTGTAAGACTTTGATCTGAATGGTTAGTGGCGGGTCCGGAGATGGGAAAGTCCGATCGTATGATGATTCATACGATCGGATCTTTGCATCTATGGCCAGCTTAAGCTAGGTTAGGACCTAATTGGCATGGTGGTGATTATTATGGTTCAATAAAGTTAACCAAATATGAGACATAGGTGATTGGGAGAGGAAGCGGCAACCAAAACAAAGACCAAGCCCACTTTGGTCTATAAAATGTCCCTTTTGCTGAACCATAGAGTCAAATTACATTTACAGGAGGGTCAGTTGGAAATATTTACTAGCAGTTAGCTGCTGTACTAAGGAACTTGCACTTCAGTCCTGTGCAACAGCAAGAAGAAGAGACAGGCAATAAATATGTTGTCCATAGATCGCATGTCCTATTAACCATAATGCTAAGCAATTTAGGTAATAACTTTGCAACATGAACAGTCTGGAGTACGGGGTTGCACAGGCCTCTTCTTTGGGAATCGACAATCGTAACATATTAGACTTTTTATATGGGGGAGAGGTTTTCTGTCCATAGTTAATAGGCCCTTGAGTACATGTCTGGAAGCTTGATTCATGTGTTATGTTTTCTTTATATACAGCTTGGGCAGGCATGTACTAGTAAATCACCTGATGGCTTCCCTGATTAATATCAAATGCCCAATGGTTGCCCCTTGGCATTAGTTATATAATAAGGTGAATAGTGACATTAACATGGACCTCAATCATTAGGATACAACAATTCTGGTGTCTTCTAATGTTATTCCTCAAAGGTTCATCCTCTACTCAACTGTAGAAGCTGTAGTGATGCCTATGGAGATGGAGAAATTCTTTTAAGTTCTTAAATATACCCCTCCTGCTTTGCTCTCAAAACTATTGCCATTAGGTTTTGACCTTTCTTATTGAACCTTGGGTGACCTATAGCATTGCTGCAGGAGATCATCCTTCCCTTCGCACCATAGCTAAGCTCCATTACTCTCCGTAGACTGTTTATGTTCATGATGTTGTGCCTGTGCTGCAAAAAGAGATCACTTTCATCCATAACTTTCATCTAACACCTCAGACACTTTACCTGAAAATGGAATCCTGCTGCCCTGAGGTCATAAGTCAAATCTTAGAAACACTTTAATACATGGTCTTGTCATCATGTTCTCTGCTTTATCAGCCACTTTCCTTCAGAAGAGGAATCTCTGTATTATTTTTTGGGGATTTTGGAAAAGACCATAACGACGTCCTGGGTACACTAACTAGTTTTGTGTTCACTGTGCAGCTTAAGTCAGACTAACTTACGTGGCTTGTTGGGCAAACCAATAAAGTGTAGCCTTTCTGTGAATGTGTGTCCTGTGCACGTGATACTTGGCACCCCTCAAGGGTGAATTTCTGATTGTAAATTCCCCTGATTCTCATTTAATGTTTTCTTGTTGTTCTTCGGTACGATGGGGACTTACTGGAAGGTAACTCAGGATAACTGGTTTGTACAAAAATGATTCTACAGCTTTGGCCAAGGGGCATTCTGCTGGTGAACCTGTTACCTTTTTTTACAGAACAGCTCGATTGATTTTGTGAATTCACAGATAATGTTTCCGAGAGAGTTGGCAACTAGCCATAGCCAGAGTGTGATAGCTGCTATTTAAAGCTTATTTTTGTTTCAGAAAGCTCCTTGCGGCAAAACAGGTTGAGGGCTTCAAAGTTAATCAACTAGACATGGTGGGAACAAACAGCTGTCAAGAAGGGTGTGATGAGATGGCTAATATTTTCTTGCAAAGTCTTACTCCAAGTCTGAGCTATGGAAGGCAGGATTCATGTTCCACCTGCCCCCTCCCCCATTCTCAGCATTGAATATACTTTTTTTGGTCAAGATGCAGTTGAGTGATACTTACAATAACTTGACCTTCCCTGTATAGTACTAACAAGCGTTTGAACTTGTACTCAATTTTTCATTCTCATTCAAAAAAATCAATGTGACGACTCTTCGAGCAGAGATGTCCAACGTTTTTCTTTTTGATCTTCCCTTTTTAGTGCAGATGAATAATTCACAGATGAATGCTGGGTGCTCTTGGGTGTTCTTATTAGACATGATTTGAAGACTGTGCAAGTAGAATTAAAAAACAGATTTTACAAAGCTCAGACAAGATGGCAGAGAAGAGGCCACCTCTTTTCTGCCACCAGTGTGACCCATAACCAAAAAAGGTTACAATGACCAATCAAATTATGTTTCAGCCACTTTGTAGAAGAAACATTAATCATGGCGGCCCTATATGGCAAATATAAATGTACGATATTGCCATTTAGCCACTGGTTAAAAAAAATAATGGTGCCAAGGGCCCCCATGAAAGTAAATAGAAATGGTGGTCAGGGATTAAACAAAAAGACCATTCGTGGTCAGTGGAAAATTACCTTTAAAATTTGGCAGATGGGTTTCTTCCTCTCTGGTGACAGCAACTTCTTCATTCTTTTCTGCGGCTCCTTTCAGTGGCTTGGGTTTTTTCATTGGCCCAATTAACAATAAATAGAGCTGCCTATCGGGCATATGCCTGTCTGGACCTGTGGTAGAACATTAGACGATTTCATTTGAGAACCTCAGAAGTCATATTTTCCTTTCCTTCTGTGGTGTTAGAAAGCAAGGGGATTTGGTCCAGTGTTCCATCAATGTCAATAAAAGTCAAGCTTGAGGTTATGCTTTGAGTTCCAGTGCCTATTAACTGTGGGTTATTATAATTAAACTGGCCGCGTAAGGAGCACTATATGGCTGATTCAGTTAATGCCTTTAAGAATGGCTTGGATGATTTTTTGGACAGACATAATACAAAGGCTATTGTGATACTAAGCTCTATAGTTAGTATAGATATGGGTATATAGAATTTTAATTAAAAGTAGGGAGGGGTGTGTGTATGGATGATGGGTTTTCATTTGGAGGGGTTGAACTTGATGGACTTTGTCTTTTTCCAACCCAATTTAACTATGTAACTATGTAACTATGTATATTAAGAGGCCCATTTATCAAATGTCGAATTTGAATATACTCACACTTCGACTGGGAGAATATTTAAGAAACAATTTGAATATCTAATATTCGATCAAATGGTTCAGACCCAAAAATGCAAATCTTATTAGATTCGTACAAATTGAGTTTTTCTAATGAAAAAAAAAGGTTAACATCTCCCAATGGCTCAATGGACCTCTGCCATTGACTTGTACATGAACTCGCCAGGTTTTAGGTGGCAAATATTCGAATTAGGACTGTTTCCATGGTCAAGTTATGAAAAATCTCACATTCGAATTTATGATCTATATTGTTGGAACGATGTTGGCAGAAGGGATTTAGGAGGATTAAAATTAGAATGTGTGACTTTTGAAACTCTAAAATTCTAATTTACTATTCTAACCTTTGATAAATCTGCCCCTAATTGTCTCCAAAATTATAAAGTAATGCATGAAAACTTTGATTTAAAATTTATTTACAGAAATGTTTTTTTAGATTTTTGTTAATGTTTTTGGGTGTCTTGAATTTTGAAATCGGCGTCCATCATTTTTTAATGTGGATGTTGAGATTTGTGGTTGAGTAAACCCTGAAGGTTTGGGCCTGTCCTTCCTAAAGGAGTCTTTGCAGTGCTGTTACAGCAACATTCTTGACCCTGAGGAAGTCTTTCTCCTGCTCATTGCTCAAACAATGCATTATGCTGTATTTATAATGGGATTTATTGTTAATTTTAAAACCAACCTTAATTTTTATAGAAAAGAATGACTATATCCGAAAAGTTAAATTCTCTCCAAAACTGAATACAAGCCCTCCATTTCATCCAGACATTTGTCTGATGATTATACCTGCCCAATGTGGCTCACTTTGGCAAAACCATTGGGTCTTCGTGTATAAATGTAGCTGTAGGGGTTTTTCTTAACTGTTTGTAATAAACTCAGTCCTTGAGTAGGCAAAACATGTGATTATTAAACAAAAACAAAGGAACTTGCATATCTCCACAACCCCTCACTTTGTTTTCTTTGCTTTGTTACCGAGCTCGTTCTACTCGTACACAGTTTAAGGCAGTGAATTTTTGTTGTAATCCATTGAATGGTTACACTTGAGCTGCATCTGTCAGTATAACTGAGCCTTTGCATGTTGTTTGTTCTGTAAACTCACGTATTTTTCTTCTTTCCCACAGCTATTAGACCTTTTCATCAAATGGGATTGGTCCACTTACCTGGCTGATTATGGGCAACCTACATGCAAGTACCTACGAGTCAACCCCACTACAGCCCTCATCTTATTGGAAAAGTGAGTCAGCTTGAATCACCATAAATTCTTACTCTCTTATTACTTCACATTTTTTCCCCTCTACAAATCCCTATTTATTTAACCATTTACCATAATTGGAGATGCCCGTCAAGTATTGAATTTCTTGTGCCAGGACTTTTGCCCTACAATTACGATCTTTCCTGGAAAACATGTTTCCAATAAAGATCGTTATTGTGGCTCGTCTCCCAAAGAATAAAGGATGAAAATGTGTTTTGTACGACAATATCAGAGCGTGTATGACCACCTTTAGATGCAAATTTATCTCATTTGGACAGTAACACCAGTAGAGCTGCTGCCTAGTATATCATAACCATTTGTAACGGGTTTATGCCGTTATTTACCGTATATACTCGAGTATAAGCCGACCAGAGTATAAGACGAAAACTGGGAAAAATGTATTGACTTGAGTATAAGCCTAGGGTGAGAAATAAATTTTAGGACATGGCCAATTTAAAGCTTTAAAGTTGCTGCTTACTCACTGATCTGAAGCATGCAGTGACTCCTCCATGCTGCCCATACTTCTCCCCCCCCTCGCTTGATTTGCTTCCTTAGCCCTCAGTCCCTCCCCTCTCAGCTCTTGTCACTCAGTCCTCCCTCTTCTGGCGCTACCTTTTCTCCACAGATTGAACCATGCTTCGCCTCTCTTCTTTCTGACAGGCGCCATATTTAAAAAGTATAACTTCAGAGCTGCAGCCCCTCCCGCAACTATGCGGAAGGAAGCAGGGCACCTCACAAAGGGAGAAGACGCGCGCATCCGCTCCCTGTACAGGTGCGCACTCGTATCAGAGTGAGCGCGCACCTCGTCCAACTGTCATCTCGAGTGCTCCTCTTCCAAACTCTCGCATGCTCCTATTTAAAATAATGCGCACACATTTTCCCCAAATCTCCTGCGCACTATGCAGAAGAGAAAGGGGAAGGGCTGAGGAGGGCGAGTACTGAGTGACGAGAGGGGGGGGGGCTACGGAAGCAGAATCAAGCCACGAGGGGGGGGGGGGAAGTATGGGCAGCACGGAGGCACTGCACACTTCAATCAGTGAGTTAGCAGCAACTTTTTTAGCTGACTTGAGTATAAGCCGAGGTAGACGTTTTCAGCACATTTTGGGTGCTGAAAAACTCGGCTTATACTCAAGTATATACGGTAGGTGATCAGATCATTCATAGATACACAATTCCTTCTTAATACCACTACTTGGAGTTGTCCTCTAGTTTTCCTGCATCTTTTTGCATTTGGTTGGGCTTCTTATTGCTTAATTTGACTTCAACTTTTCTTTTCCATGTATATTTCTCTCAATATTTCCATCTATAAAAGGATCTATCGGGTGTAAGTATGACTGCATAAGCGTTGCTCTGTGTTTTTAAGGCTTTTACATTTTGAATTATTCCTAATAATGCCACAGATTTTTTTTAATCAAATGACCAAGATCTGTGTCCTCAATTGTCCGGATTACTGACTCAGTACTAAACCTTTGTCCCCATACTAATCCTTACAGCAGTGTGGGTTTTCGTTTCTGCACCCTTGTGATGCTTATAGTGAGTGTTCAATGCAGTAAAATGTAACATTTTCAAGTTGTTTTATGCCAAGCATGCAAATAAGATTGGGAGTATCTAGTGTTGTACTTAAATCTCTTAATTTCTAGTGTTTCTGCAATAATTCTACCATTTATCTTCCTGATGTGTTTGTATTACACACATAGCCCAGCTTTCTCTTTAAGGACCTTGGATGAGTAATGAATAATTTAATGTCTGAACATAAGCCCAAACCCTTCCACAGCCTCCCTCTCCTCATCCAAATCTCACTACCAGGACTCACCAAACAGAATATTGTCTGTCTTTATTAAAATCTCTCCTACAGGAGCATGCACACTTAAAGCTTATCTGGACCTTACTTCAACTGTGCATACTCCAGTCACCAATTGCAGCGAAGAGGACCCAAACCAGTGAGAAATGGCACCCGCCAATCCCTGTTCTGTTTGGTGAGTCCTCTGTGGTGGGGTCATGGAGGAGGCCTCATTAGATATCATTAAAGTCCTCCTGTTTTATTTTTTGTTTCACTAGGTTTAGCAAGAATATGTTTAGACCCAGGTCATCTCTGTCTGTTTACTAGCAACAGTTGTTTGCATTTAAATAAGTAGATTCCCCTACCACCACCTCTAACTAATTCTCTGTAATTCCACTTGAGTTCGTAATGGAGTGTACTCAAAATACAATCATCACTTCTTGTCTAAACTGGAATACCAATGAGTGTGCGCCTTTTCTGCAAATCTTCTAATCTTCTTGGCCCTTGTAGGGACGGACCCTAGTATCAGTGCATGTTGGTTCTTTCTGAATGCTCAGTGCATGGACACATCAAAGTTGTATTCCCAGGTCTTGTTGCTGTTTTTTGGGGCTTTGTGCAAAAGTTGAACCATGAAGAAGGTCTTGAATCACCCAGACTCCTCTATAGGGCCAGAAACTTGAGCATCCAACCCCTGCACATAGGGATCCTTGCAGTTTCCGTTCCGGATATAAAGTGGTTTCTAAAAGTTCTTTAAGGTCTCTTTGGGCCCCAACTTGGTTTAACATTTCATTCTCAAAGAGGGACTGGTGATAAATGTCTTTTTCTTTTCCATCTTGGCAGGATGAAAGACCCCAGCCGGAAAAACAATGTTTTTGCTCAGTTCAGGAAAAACGAGAGGGATAAGCAGAAGCTCATAGAGACTGTGGCCAAGCAACTTCGAAGTCTAATCAACAGCCACCATTCATGAGAATGACACTACGGTCCTAACTGGAAGATGACTGGACAGTGCCAAATGCTGTACACTAAATGAGTGACTGTACCGTCCTTTTATTGGCAACGGGAAAACCTTATCTAGACTGCATCGTGTATACGGCAGACATGATATCTACTTCAGTAGCCGTATGCAGACTGGTGGCCTCTTCGTAGACGTGTACAGTTCCATGCTAAACAAGGGATAGACGTTGTATTGCTTTACTAGGTGGTGGGTGTTACTTTCTATTGCACTGATCTGGGAGGTTCCATGACCTATACAATGTTAGAAAACAGTAATTTCCTTTTTTTTTTTTTTTGTACAAATTACGTAACTTTTTTTCTTTTTGAGAGGCTGAACTGATTTTACTGGACAAGGTAGGAGGAAAATGGACAGTTCTCAGTATATAACCTAAGCACTGGTCTCCTGAAACCTAGTCTACTTCTCCCAGTATTCCAAAACTGACTACTACCTGGAACATGTTGATCCCTTCTTTACTAGAAGGTGCCACAGGGTATTGCTTTATTAACATAGTATGCTGTGATACTAAGAAATGGCAGCAAGTTGCTCCATGAACTGACATATGCAGGAGAAGGTAAGCTGCGTATCCTTTCAGACATGGTTGGCCTACTCCATAACCCAAGGCAGCCAATCAGATCTTCCCTCTGACTTTCCTTGATAGTGGTTTCTTGGAGCCATGTCTGTCAGTAGATGTTTATGATTCCCAAGTAATTAGGACAAACTGTCTTCCGGATACCCATGGCCATCCCAATTTTGTACTTGTGTTTGGAGTACTAAGGAAACAATGAAGCTTAACAAAGTTTCCCTACACTGCAGTAAAGCGCACTCCTATTTCCATTCCTCAAATCACTTCCTTCATTAGATGAGGTTTGTCTGAAACTACAGTTGTACTTATATCACAGGTTTCATATTCTATACCTAGCTTGGGTTACCTTATATCATGTCTTCAGTACTAAGGACTTCAAATAATCCCCACTGATGAATTTTGCCATCATGCTTGATGTGCAGTCAAGCAATAATAATCAATACAGCATGGTACCAAGTAGGGGGGGACATGTTTCCCGGAAATGGTCTTCATATTGCCAATAAATCTTTCCAGAGATGAAGAAAGAATCTTGATACAAGACTATAATTATTTCATAATACCATGCTTAAAGCAGGTGATTTTATTTCTAGACTTGACTGAGTATTTAAACCCCATCCTGACAATATGTGCCCTTGTTTCTTACTTCATGCGTGTTAACCACCCTGACTTAGTCTTTCCTCCTGATGATGGAGATACTGTAAAGTTTCCAAGAACCCAAGTTCTCAAGAGTAGTCAGGACATTTTAGGTGCAATCAAACAACTCTTAACAAACTTTACTGCAGAGTCTCAATGACCCAAAAACATCTGTAATTTGGTGGTCTCTGACACCTGCACCAACGTGCCCTCGCAAATCCCTCTTCTCTTGTAGTAGATAGGCTTCATGTAGGTGGAATGTTTCAAAGAACTACATCTTAGTCACTTATCATGAAAATCAGTTGGCCAATGGGTTTAAGTTGAAATTTGGAAATAAGGGTGGGGTTTAGGGTGTAGCAGGAAGGACATGGCCCCTGTGTCATGGGAAGAATATGGATAAAGTACATAGAAAATTCATTATATATTTTCAGTATGTAAATCAGGGCCCAGCCTTGCTGAATGTAATCACCACTGACCGCGGTTCTGACTGTTTCCTTACCTGCAGTTGACTAGTTAGAAATAAGTGCTGATTGGTTGCTGTTGGTTTTTGCAGTGGTGCAATGTAGCTTCAGCTGCACCAGCACTTTAGCCCCCAGTAAAGAATAGGTGGAGCCCACAAGCTGGATCTGATGGGTTAGCAATGCATTATAGCCCATGTTATCCAACAGGCATCTTAGAGGCATTTCTAATGCTTACTTTTCCTTTAAGCAATGTAGATGCTAGGTGTAACCAGTCCACCTAGTCCTTCAACTGGGTAACACTTCAGTGAAAATCATATTAATTGTCCTGCAATTAAATACATCAATACACAATAATGTATACATGGGATGTTCCCCAGTTGCTACTGAACGATTATTTAAGGCTTTTGGAATGAGTAGATGGAAAAGGCTGGGAAAGGTAAGAACATTAGAGTTACGACCCAAAAGGAGACTGTGGATTATTATCAATCTACATTGTGCACTTATTCTGGAACAGAACACATTGGCCATGAAAATGTGGAGTTGATCCTTTGGAACATGCCCCATTTATGCTTGCGATTAACATCTGAAACCCAGAAAGGAACTACTACTCTGTCCATTTTTTTCTTGACTGCCATCTTGATAAAGTCTTAACATGATTTTGTTCTTGAAGTTGATTTCATGGTCATGATCTGCATCCCCGCTGTCGCCCAACAAAGTGCTTGCCTCATTTTTTCATGAAGTGCCTGAGTTAGTTCCATTATTACACCCCATGCTCCATTGTGGGTGCTTAGTAGGACCCTAAGAAATGCATTGAGCTTCCATGACTTTGGGGAATCAGAAGTGTTAATCCTATTGAGTCTGACCTCTGGCCCATAGTAGCAGAAAAGATGTCTCACAGATTAATCTCCCGTGCAGAGCCAAGAACGGGTTCTTACTTGTGAATGTCTTCTTTGGAGTTCATTGAAAGCACAAATTCAACATTGCCACCATTCAATGTTTACTTTAGAGCTGAGCCAAACTATAAACTGCACAACCATGAGAACAGCTAACCGCACAATGCTCATTGCCTTCCTACTAGCAGCTTAAGCAGCTCAACATGTTGCCATACTTCCAAAATATCCCTCCCATAGGGACCTGGTATTATTCTCAATAATGCTGATTTTCCTTTATCATAAGACTGAACTACTGGAGAAACCGATATGTGAGAGCTGACAGCTGGATGATAAAGGGAATTCTAGGTGTAGACACCTTAAAAAAAGAGTAGGGGATCCTGTCTGCAAAACCTGCACTTTTTAACTCTTTCTTGTGCCAGAGAAGAGACTGCTGGGTTAGTATACACCAGCTGTGGGCTATGAGGACACTGTCGGAGCCTGAAATGGTCTGGTTGTACAGTAAACAAGGCATTGAAATAAAGGTTGAAAGTTAAGAAGTATGATAGACATTCGTGGAATGTTCACCTGGGTCACAAGGCTTAAAGCTCGTAGGAGATCTATTGACTGCAATGAATGCTGTACTCTCCCTTTTGTACAATATCACAGCCCTTCAATAATAAAAGCAATTTCAGTTGTGACTTGTACTTTTTTCTAATTATCTTGTTCCATCCTTATCTAATCCTCTGACCTTTATTTCTCTGTGCCGCCTTCAGTGTTGAGTGGTCGTCATCATATTTCTCTTTTGAGCATTTTTCTTTATGTCCAAAGCAAAACTGGCCGTTCATCCTAAAGGGAACCTTTCATTATATATAATATAATGCTCGTTTGGCCTTGTTGTCAAATGATCAGATCTTTCCCCCGATATGCCCAGCAGAGGTGGGCGAAACAAGGCCAAAAGAATTGATTACAACTGGAATAGAGGGCGTCGGGATGAAAACCGCAACAAGCCGATAGGGTCCTTGATCCAACGTGAAAATCAAACCTCTGCCTGATTTTTGCCCAGATAACGGCCAACTTGGTCTAAATGACTTGAAAGAGCCACCTTAAAATTATGTAAGTGTCCTCTAAAGTGCTGATCTCAATCAGACAGATCCAATTGTTGCCCAGGCCAATAATACTGCAGACCCATTGGATGAGGACCATCAAAATACCAATGTGTTCGTCCGATGGAATCTTCAAACCTGCCTAGGATAACTGCCCAATTTTCAAACTGATATTGGCCAGGCAGGCTGGCACTTCATCCACATAATGTATTCCTGCCAATAATCTACTGACTTGGTCTGTAGGGGTCAGTCGGCATCTTATATGAGTCCGTGTATGGATGTCCAGTCTCAAGCCGTGAATAGTGAGTGTGGTTGGACAATAGGGCCCGAGTCTTCAGGAGAAAACTATGAAGCCTATTTGATGTCTGAACCATTATGGTAAGAGAATCTTCCAATGGTATTCACTGATTGATGTGTGAGTGATGTGAAGCAATATTGTAACATTTAGAGAAGTGTAGAGATGATTTAGCACCACATTTAGCAAAGGTTGAGAATAGGGTTCTTTTTATTTTTTCCATAGGGCAGCACCCCGCAGCTTCTGAATCTATACACATAGAGGATTTTTGGAGACATGTTTAAACACAAATAAACTGGGTTAAATTGCCTTTTAGTCGGATGCTGTACATACAGTTAAGACCATAAATGTTTAGACAGACAACTTTTTTCCAATGTTGGTTCAGTACATGACCACAATGAATTTTAAATGAAGCGACTCAGATGCAGTTGAACTGCAGACTTTCGGCTTTAATTCAGTGGGTTGAACAAAAAGATTGCAGAAAAATGTGAGGAACTAAAGCTTTTTTTAACACAATCGCTTCATTTCAGGAGCTCAAAAGTAATTGGACAATTGACACAAAGGCTATTTCATGGGCAGATGGGGGCAATTCCTTCCTTATGTCTTTATCAATGAAGCAGATAAGTCCTGGAGTTGATTTGAGGGGGGGGGGGTGCTTGTATGTGGAACAGACCATATGCGGTCAAAGGAGCTCTCCATGCAGGTGAAACAAGCCATCCTTAAAGGGATACTGTCATGGGAAAACATGTTTTTTTCAAAACACATCAGTTAATAGTGCTGCTCCAGCAGAATTCTGCACTGAAATCCATTTCTCAAAAGAGTAAACAGATTTTTTTATATTCAATTTTGAAATCTGACATGGGGCTAGACATATTGTCAGTTTCCCAGCTGCCCCCAGTCATGTGCCTGAACTTTAGGATGGAACTACTTTCTGGCAGGCTATTTCTCCTACTTATGTAACTGAATCAGTCTCAGTGGGACTTTTACTATTGAGTGTTGTTGTTCTTAGATCTACCAGGGCGCTGCTATCTGGTTACCTTCCCATTGTTCTGTTGTTAGGCTGCTGGGAGGGGGTGATATCACTCCAACTTGCAGTACAGCAGTGAAGAGTGACTGAAGTTGATCAAAGCACAAGTCACATGACTGAGGGCAGCTGGGAAACTGACAATATGTCTAGCCCCATGTCAGATTTCAAAATTGAATATAAAAAAATCTGTTTGCTCTTTTGAAAAATGGATTTCAGTGCAAAATTCTGCCGGAGCAGCACTATTAACTGATGCATTTTGAAAAAAACATGTTTTCCCATGACAGTATCCCTTTAAGCTGCAAAAACAGAAAAAACCTACAGTTTGGTACATCCTGAGAAAGAAAGAAATCACTGATGAACTGAGCAACGCAAATAGACCCACGGAAGACAACAGTGGTGGATGATCTCAGAATCATTTCCATGGTGAAGAGAAAGCCCTTCACAAGAGCCAAACAAGTGAAGAACAGTCTCCAGGAGGTAGAGTCTCCATATCCAAGTCTACCATAAAGAGAAGACTGTATGAAAGTAAATACAGAGGGGGCACTGCAAGGTACAAGCCACTCATAAGCATCAACAATACAAAGGCTACATTGGACTTTGCTAAACAAAAATCTAAAATAGCCGCACAGTTCTGGAAAAACATTCTTTGGACTGATGAAACCAAGATCAACCTCAGAATGATGGCAAGAAAAAAGTCTGGAGAAGGTTTGGGAAGAGCTGATGATCCAAAGCATAGCACAGTTGTGTATAAAACATTTGGGGGGCAGTGTGATGGCTTGGGGTGCATGGCTGCCAGTGGCACTGAGACACTAGTGTTTATCCATCATGTGACACAGAAGCACAAGAATGAATTGTGAGCTCTTCAGAGACACTGTCTGCTCAAATCCAGCTAAATGCACTCACATTGATTGGGAGACGTCTCATAATGAGCCAAAACATAGAGCCAAAGCAACCCAGGAGTTTATTAAAGCAAAGAAGTGGGATATTCACGTGATGTGAAGCCAATTGAGCTGCATTTCACTTGTTGAAGACTAAACTTGGGACAGAAAGGCCACAAACAAACAGCAAGTGAAAGAAGCGGCTGCAGTAAAGACCTGGCAGAGCATTAAACAGGAGCAAACCCACAATCTGCTGATGTCCATGAGTTCAACACTTCAGCCTGTCATTGCAGCAAAGGATTTTCCACTAACTATTAGACATGAACATTTTATTTTCAGTTTTTTAATTTGTCCAATTACTTTTGAGCCCCTGAAATGAAGTGATTGTGTTAAAAATAACGCCTTTAGTTGCTCACATTTTTATACAATCTTTTTGTTCAACCCACTGAATTAAAGCTGAAAGTAGAGAACCAAAATTAGTAAAAAAGTTGTCTCTGTCCAAAGATTTTTAGAACTGTACGAGCGGGAAATCACAGTAGTGTACAGATATAGGAGGGTAAATATCCAGGACAGTAATGTTGGGGTCTTTCATTAAACCAGGGTCATGTACCCCCATTTCTAGTGACAGTCCTGCCGGTTTCACTGCTCCCAAGGAATCTCCCGGCAATGATGAGTTCAGAAGAGGGGAGACCTGCCGATGGAATCTGTCATCTGTTCCCGTTTAGTGATAAGGCTCCAACCAGATTCTTTTCCTTATCCCCAAATTCATCCAAACTCGTTTTTTTGTAAAGGGATTTGACTAGTGTTCCTTTTAGTGCCCCCATGTGCCCGGCACCATTATCTTGTTTCTACAATTGAATTACCACAGACCTTGCTAAATAATGGCATTGTGTGTCCCGGGTGTCTGCTGCAAACAGACAATAAAGCTGCCCCGATATTCTGCCTTTTAGCCTAATGTTAAGAATAAATGTCAACTGCAAATTTCAGTCCATGAAACAATAATAGGGGAAGTCTGGTGCCCAACTTCCTTATAGAATCTTCTGCACAAGTTTAACATCCCCACACAACTCTTTGTAAGCAGCAGTCCTGTCCTGCTTTATGGCAGCTGAGATTCTAGCTATCTGTATAACAGAACATTCTGTCCCAGTGGCTGCACAGATCCTATCTGATCCCCATTGTAAGCAGCAGTCCTGTCCTGCTTTATGGCAGCTGAGATTCTAGCTATCTGTATAACAGAGCATTCTGTCCCAGTGGCTGCACAGATCCTATCTGATCCCCATTGTAAGCAGCAGTCCTGCCCTGCTTTATGGCAGCTGAGATTCTAGCTATCTGTATAACAGAACATTCTGTCGCAGTGACTGCACAGATCCTATCTGATCCCCATTGTAAGCAGCAGTCCTGTCCTGCTTTATGGCAGCTGAGATTCTAGCTATCTGTATAACAGAGCATTCTGTCCCAGAGGCTGCACCGATCTTATTATTTATAACATTCTATTCTAAATAGTAATTTAGAAGACTAAAGTAAATAGGTCGGGTGTCAGGAGTTCAAGGTAATAAGTCAAACAGAAGAGGTGATAACAGACACCCGAGACTTGCGCCTCCTAACAGGAGAAAAGAAACAGTTGCCTCTGATTATAGAAATACACTCTCCAGAGTCAGAGAAATCAATTTGGGGAGGGATGGGGAAAGGAACCAGGTCTTGTCCCTGTAAACCCACAAGCGACCCCTTCCCTGGCTCAGCTGAACTCATGGAACTTCTGGGAAGGAGAGCTCAGTCGTGCCAATAACAGCACAAATCACAAGCCCCAGCCTGGCTAAACGCTAAGTCAGCAGTGTCTCCACTGCTATAAGGGGGAGCAGGACCTGCCAGTAAGGACCCATTATACCCACTCCCCTCTTCATGCCCCGCAATCCCTGAAATGAGAGCAGATAGTAACCCTTCCAACACTTTCCTCTTGTCTCTATATATTAGGTACATATCTAGTGCTACCAATCCCTATTTCTGTAGGGAAATGAGAGAGAGCAGACAGTAACCCTTCCAACACTTTCCTCTTGTCTCTATATATTAGGTACCTATCTAGTGTTACCAATCCCTATTTCTGTAGGGAAATGAGAGAGAGCAGGCAGTAACCCTTCCAACACTTTCCTCTTGTCTCTATATATTAGGTACCTATCTAGTGTTACCAATCCCTATTTCTGTAGGGAAATGAGAGAGAGCAGACAGTAACCCTTCCAACACTTTCCTCTTGTCTCTATTAGGTACCTATCTAGTGCTACCAATCCCTATTTCTGTAGGGAAATGAGAGAGAGCAGACAGTAACCCTTCCAACACTTTCCTCTTGTCTCTATATATTAGGTACCTATCTAGTGTTACCAATCCCTATTTCTGTAGGGAAATGAGAGAGAACAGACAGTAACCCTTCCAACACTTTCCTCTTGTCTCTATATATTAGGTACCTATCTAGTGTTACCAATCCCTATTTCTGTAGGGAAATGAGAGAGAGCAGACAGTAACCCTTCCAACACTTTCCTCTTGTCTCTATATATTAGGTACCTATCTAGTGTTACCAATCCCTATTTCTGTAGGGAAATGAGAGAGAACAGACAGTAACCCTTCCAACACTTTCCTCTTGTCTCTATATATTAGGTACCTATCTAGTGTTACCAATCCCTATTTCTGTAGGGAAATGAGAGAGAACAGACAGTAACCCTTCCAACACTTTCCTCTTGTCTCTATATATTAGGTACCTATCTAGTGTTACCAATCCCTATTTCTGTAGGGAAATGAGAGAGAGCAGACAGTAACCCTTCCAACACTTTCCTCTTGTCTCTATATATTAAGTACCTATCTATTGGATGCTATTTATCTAGCATCCAGTTTTGTTTCTCTCTTATGGCTTGAATATGTTGGCTGGTTTGTTATACTCCAGACCCTCATCGCAATTATCTGGTTGTGTTTTACTGTAAAACAATTTTTTTATGTGTGCCCACAGTAATGAAGCACCTAATGAATAATACCAATTAATTTCTTCAAGAAATTATCCAACCTACTCGCTGCAGATGGTGAAGCCATTTTTCCTATTCTGTAAGTGCTACACCTACATTGACATTTGAATTGCTTTCTAATGAAGTCTGTTGACTGCAACTCAGCACATCACAATTTAACTTCAATGTTTAAATCATAGTTCAAAATCTAATTCAGTGGGTTTCAGGCTTTTTGAAATCAAGTCCTCATACCCCCCCCCCAATCCAGGGGTACCCAGGGTACAAATAAGCACTCACCCCCAAATCTCCCCCTAACTGACCTTCAGACTGGGCCCCCTTAGCTCATAACAAGGTTACAGATATATAGAAACATTGGGGTGTCACCCTGCTATAGTTCCAGGGGTACCCAGGGTACAAATAAACACTCACCCCAAATCTCCCCCTAACTGACCTTCAGACTGGGCCCCCTTAGCTCATAATAAGAATACAGGCGTGCGGTAGAAGAATTCTGTAGGTCAATAGTAACATAGTAATTTACGTTAAAAAAAAGACACACGTCCATCAAGTTCAACCTTTTAAGTCTGTATATAACCTTCCTAACTGCCAGTTGATCCAGGGGAAGGCAAAACCCAGTTTTAAGCCTCTTCAATTTGCCTCAGTGATGACTCCAAGATGCAATGGGACCAGTCCCTGGATCAACTTGTACTATGAGCTATCTCCCATATCCCTGTATTCCCTCACTTGCTAAACACCATCCAACCCCTTCTTATACCTATCTAATGTATCAGCCTGTACCCCTGATTCACTTCCCAGCTCTCCCTGTAACACCCCTTTCCCTCCTCTAATCACATTGGCTCCCTCCTGTCTGCTGGGAGGAGCTACTGGTGAATAAAGCATCCGACCCTTCCTTGTACCTATCTAATGTATCAGCCTGTACCACTGATTCACTTCCCAGCTCTCCCTGTACCATCCCTTTCCCTCCTCTAATCTCATTGGCTCCCTCCTATCTGCTGGGAGGAGCTACTGGTGAATAAAGCATCCAACCCTTCCTTGTACCTATCTAATGTATCAGCCTGTACAACTGATTCAGGGAGACAATTCCACATCTTCACAGCTCTCACTGTAACAAACCCCCTCCCAATATTTAGCTGGAACCTCTTTTCTTCTAATCGGAATGGGTGACCTTGTGTCAGCTGGAAAGACCTACTGGTAAATAAATCATTAGAGAGATTATTATATGATCCCCTTATATATTTATACATAGTCATCATATCACCCCTTAAGCGCCTCTTCTCCAGAGTGAACATCCCCAATTTGGCCAGTCTTTCCTCATATCTAAGATTTTCCCTTTACCAGCTTAGTTGCCCTTCTCTGTCCCCTCTCTAATACAATAATGTCCTGTTTGAGTGATGGAGACCAAAACTGTAGGGCATATTCTAGATGGGGCCTTACCAGTGCTCTATACAGTGGGACCCCCTCCTCCCGTGACTCTCTGCCCCATTTAATACAAGTCAAGACCTTATTTGCCCTTGATGCTGCTGACTGGCATTACTTGCTACAGACAAGTTTATTATCTACAAGGACTCCAAGCTCCGTCTCCATTATGGATTTGCCTAGTGCAGTCCCATTAAGGGTATAAGTGGATATTGTTACATCCCAGGTGCAGGACTTTACATTTATCAACATTGAATCTCATTTGCCACTTAGCTGCCCAGATTGCCAGTTAGTCAAGATCCTGTTGCAAGTGCCACATCCTGGATGGAATTAATTGGGCTGATAGTTTTGTGTCAATAACTCACTTTTCACCCCAAAACCCATTCTATCGGACCTGCAGACTAAACTCACTTTTCTCTACTATAGACATCTCAGCCACACAGCCCTGGCTTAGGACATTAGTTTTAGTCATATTGTTTTGTGCTTTGGGAAGATTTGGAGTATGAGTATAACAAACCCACCATTACCAAATACAGCCTGAGAAATACAATGTTTTCAGATTTCCCAATGACGTTTCAGAAGATTCCAGGTATGAAAAGAATATAGTGGAAAATAATAATTAGATGGACCACCTTATAATGAAGAACTTTAATTTACAAAATTATTCTTACGGGAGTTTCATCTTGTCTCTTCTTTATGGGTTATTTACCTCTCAGTCCATGACACACGCTTTGATGCTTCAATTCCCCGTCTCTATCGTATCTCTGCCTCCTACTCTTCATTTCCTTCTTGTCATCAGCAGAAGTTGTCCACTTACCTTTATAGGAAACATGACTTTCTATGGAGTCTTTAACCCATGTTGCATTCCGCCATTACATTTTGCTACTGAGCTTGGACTTGATACAAATGTAAAGGAAAGTTCTTGAGTAATTCATTTATTGTACATGGAGTGGAATATGGTGACACTTGCTTTGTAAAGAATAAAGATCATTGTGACTTTTGTGGTCTCCTCAAGTGCAAGTCTAGCTTGTATTTTTCATGGCTGAGATCCTATTTTTGAGAGAATCCTGTCCCTATGTCAACAATATTTACCGCCTCTTTAAATAGCACAACATTTTTTTCCCATACCCCAAAGGAGCAACAAGTTCAGGTTAAATTTTTGTTAGAACTTAGGACTCTCAAATATTCAGTCTGGAGCGTTGCATTCATATTTATGTATTGGGACATACATCCCTATTCTGCCCCCATCAGTTTAACCAGAAGGATAGCCATTTTGGATAGGCAGAATGAAGGCCAGTGTTATGGTTCTATACTAGAAATATGGACATCAGAGTCCGATCTTGGTTTTATTCTCTAATCTGTAGGTGTTGGTTCAGATGTACAGTAATTGCTCATTGGTTACTATGGACAACATCATTGTTGATATTAATCAGCCCCTAAGAAGCAGGATACTATTTAACTGTTGAGGACTGTTTCCACTTAGTAGTGGAAACAGTCTTCACTAACTTGCTCTTCTTTAAATGGCAGTTTGGGACATACTATGGACTTTTCCAGTGGCTGATTAAGTATGGAGTGATTGTGCTGACCTCCGACGTCATCAGACATCAATAAAGAGAAAAAGTAAGGAAACTCCAGTAGTCAACTGCAATAATCTGTAATGAGGTAGTAAATGGGGTGTATCCCACCCCTTTTAAGATAATTGGAGTTCAACTACTGGCTAAAGTCTCCTTCCTTTTTCCTCGATGTTCAGCTGCATTTTAGAGAGTTCCCCCATTTATTGGGGTACAAACAGCATTAATGCAATGTTTATGGGTCAAACATAGATTCATTTCTGAAGGCTACAGTCCCCCCTAATACCAAATGATCCAACTGAAACCAAGTTATCCGTTCCACAGGAATGATCTGTGCTCATCAGACCAGTGTCACACTTTACACCTGATAGTACATTGCCCAATAACTGTTTCTAGTATGTTCCAAGGCCTGAAGAATGCACGGCATGTACCCGAGGAGATGTTCTTCAGTTTCAGGCACCTCTTGATACAAAAATAATCAACTACAAAGCAGTTTGTCTGAAGAATATTAAATGCGGGCACATTTTTTGCATTTTGTGAAAAAACCAAGGGAAGAATTTCACACATATTTGCCCCACCTCATTTTTGCTTTTTTTGATCACATGTTGTCCCTGAATTCCAACCTTTTGTTCACCTTTTTTTGACAAGAGCTTCAGGCTGTAGATATTTGCCCTCTTGACTGCTACAAATCTGCCTTCACACCTTTCATTTTTTGGGTGTTCCCCAGTTAAACATTTATCTAGGACAACATCAAAATGTCACTTAAATCAGACAAGGTTTTACCTTGAGGGTAGACCTCTCCCTGCCTTATGTTTTCAATAAATAGTATCTCTTACATAAACTTATTGAAGGGCAAGATTGGAAATTTCCACCGGTTCAATCTGATGCTTTTTGCTCGAAATTCATTCCTGTCATAAACTCTTCTTGGATTCATTTTCCAAAACTGGGATATAGAGGGCTCAGTTTGCAATGAGGCTGGCACAAGAGTAAAGACACATATTGAAGTCCAATGGCATAGCCTATTTACAAATCGAGGGAATAGGTCAAATGTTATATTAGGTGGTAAATGTTTAATGATCTGTGTATGTACAGATACAAAATCTGAGGCTAGGTGCCGCTCCAGCACTGGCCACCCACCAGTGCTCCCTAATTGAAGAAAAAAACAGTGTAAAAAGCTCTGTAAAATTAATGGCGAGTTTATCAAAGTGTGTGTAATTTTACGCCATGCAAATGACAGATTTGCCACCGCTACTTTACGTTGATTCCCGTGGAAGTCACTCTAAGAAAAAAATTCGTAAAAAATTGACACCGTGTGGTGTATTATTCCGCTGTTTTTTATACAGCATATTAAATATGCCCCTTCTGCCTTAAAAAGGTCCCTGTTAATATTGTACTTTATTTGAAATTAAACTGTCATGAATACCAAGTAGAATTTACTGAATGTTTAGAGTGCCAATAGATACTTAATAAAAGTAGACATAGTCTTTGTAATGTTATGCCACATGACACCTACAGATCAAATAAACAGTAAGCAGGATGGGCTGCTAAAAGTCATTTTTATCAAGTGCCTGGTGTTTTGCCTTCAATGATTCAGTTCTACCATGTGATGCATACAAAGAGAATGATGGGTAAGTGGGAGGGGTTCATAGAAGAATATCTAGGTGGGCTTTGCATTTACTGATACATTTATACTGTAAAATGAGACTCTTTATTTTGAAAGAGACTGTATCCCATAAAAGATTGCGTGGACAGATAAGAAAAATAAGTTTAGAATTTCTGCTTTTTCCCTGTTCTCATCAACCAACTGACCCTCCTCTAATAATAAGAATCCTACCCCTTCTTGCTTCAATTTTACTACTTGCTGCAATACCCCTTTCCATCTCTATTTTAGCTCGCCTAAGGTTTTTTTTTGCATGCTTTAATTGGTAAAATATGATACAAACATTCCACAATACAATACAAACAAATACGAGTCTGATTTAAAAAAAATTTATGTATTTCTTGGCCGTGAAAACAATTCAACAATTTAACTATTAAAATACCAACATAAATTCCTAATGAGATTTTTTTATTTATACTTTTATGTATTTGCTTGGTTTCATTGAAACTCAATTTGAAATATTATGTTTTTGCATTATTTTTAATATTTAATACTCAGGTTATGTACTTGTCAACCGGAAGTGCCGGAGTAATTCCCCTAAAACTGGGTAAACAAATGGCTTGTTTTCATCAAAGGAAACATTTATCAATCAATTATCAATTGTTCTATTGTCTGAAGCCAATTAAGGTATCACTTTCACGTTATTTTTGCTACTTTTCAATGTCAATAAAGCCACAGTCAACTCTTAGAGATATCCAAAAAAATTCAGTTACTGGGTGCTCTACAGCTGAGAAAATTCATGGCACTCCATGGACTGATGGCATGATTGTATGTGTTTTACATTTGTTCAATAAATAGGTTGAAACGTTGGCAATGTATAAATTAATAAACAATTAATTTAAATTATATATTTATTTTAATTATTGCAAAATTATAATTATTTTTTATTATTCTTGTAGATATTTACAGGTTACTGAATTTTTAAATAAATGAATGAATAAAAACAAATGATTAAACATACAAACAAAAAAAGAAAAGCAAAATCATATAATTATAAAATAAAAACCAAAACAAACAGAAAAAAAGAACAAATAAATAACAGCACAAAAAGTAAAAACATAAAAACAAATATAGAAATAAAAATAGAAATAAAAAACATATAACCAGAGATTAAAAAGCACAAAAGTAAAAACAAATACATAAAAAAATGAAAATACAGATGTATAAAAAAATAATATGAACATTAACACAAATTAACAAATAATGAAATCATAGTTGCAAAATTTATATAAAAAATATAACCAATTTAAAAATGGAATAAACCATTTATAAAGTCACTTAGAAGGTTTCATGAGTGCTTTATTTATTCTGCCCCCCTCCCGAAATTTTAACCTTACTCACATTCAGGCTGCTCTCCCCATGAAGTGTTGGTGTTGCCCATGGTCTCCCTTGATTATTTCTTGAAATTCCTTGATTTTTCATTTCTTTCTGTGACCCTTGTCTTATAAACTGCTGTTAGAGTTACAGCAACCAGGCAGTTGTTTCAATGACACACAGTTTGAATAGTAATTCTACTGGGACACCCTGCTTTATAATACGGTATAGGATCCCTTATCCGGACACCCGATATCCAGAAAGCTCCGAATTACAGAATTTTTTCTCTGTAATAATAAAACAGTATTTTGTACTTGATCCCAACTAAGATATAATTAATCCTTATTGGAACAAAACCAGCCTATTGGGTTTGTTTAATGTTTATATGAATTTCTAGTAGACTTAAGGCATGAAGAGCCAAATTACGGAAAGATCCGTTATCCGGAAAACCCCAGGTCCCGAGCATTCTGGATAACAGGTACCGTACCTGTATAGGAAAACTGGAAGTCGTCATGAAGTTCCATCACGATTAGAAGGTAAGAGGCACGTGCTTTCTGGACAGGTCTGGGAACATCCATGTAATTTATTATATTCTCTTCATTACTTAAAAATATAATAAACAAGTTTCAATGAGTCATGTGACTCATTCATAATAAAGCACTGTTTATAAGACTATCCATCATATTATTTTAGTATAGCCTAGACTCAAGGTCCATCTACTTTCTGGCTGCCTCTCTCCAACATATAATTGTACTACAGGTATGGATATCCCTTATCCGGAAACCTGATATCCAGAAAGCTCCGAATTACGGAATGGCTGTCTCCCATTGACTCCATTTTATCCAAATAATCCAAATTTTTAAAAATGATTTCCTTTTTCTGTGTAATAATAAAACAGTCGCTTGTACTTGATCCCAACTAAGATATAATTAATCCTTATTGGAGGCAAAACCAGCCTATTTGGGTTATTTAATGTTTAAATGAATTTCTAGAAGACTTAAGGCATGAAGACCCAAATTACAGAAAGATCCATTATCTGGACCTTCCCCATAGGCTAACATTGACTTCGGTAGGTTTTATCTACCGAAGTAGGTGGTCGAAGTATTTTTTAAAGAGACAGTACTTCGATTATCGAATGGTCGAATAGTCGAACGATTTTTACTTCGAAACGTTCGAATTCGAACGAATTTAACCAATTCGATGGTCGAAGTACCCAAAAAATACTTCGAAATTCGAAGTTTTTTACATTCGAATTCTTCACTCGAATTTTGTAAATCTGCCCCTTAGTCTTCCGACGACAAATTGCCTCTTCTTCAAGTTGACTAATCTCCCCGAAAAGTTTTCACGCCGGCTAGAATCTAAATCACCGGTGGGATTGTACTTGGAGCGATTTGTTGCCCGAAGTTTCCTCGTGAAGCAATCTCACCTGCGATTTAGATTCTAGTCAGCGGGAAGGCTATTTGGGGAGATTAGTTGCCCGAAGAAGAGGCGATTTGTTGACGGGCGACTAAATCTCCCCGAATCTTAGCGTGTGCCCTTACCCTAAGCTCTACTGAGCAGGAACCTCTTTGTGCACCTCCTAACTCTTAGCTCCTAATCTTCAGTTCATGTAAAGAGGAATAATCTTAGAGGCTGAAAAATTAGAGGACGTCAAAGTGCAACATGGGAGTGTGGGAAGCAACAAAGTCATTCTGGCCCGTTGGTTCCAATGCAAATGGCAGCAAAGAAACAATTTAGCTTGTGTTATTGTTCCTACACCAGATAAGCGCTGGCATTCTCATTATACCGAAGAGTTCTAAAGAGCCAAACAGTGATTTTGAGAAGAAAAGGTTGGACAACCCGCCATCTCTTTCACATCACGCCAGACCCAAAAGCCAATGCAAATTATCCCTCTTCTAGAAAAGTCCCTGCTATCTATCAGCTCCCATGTAACAGAGGAGAGAGTTCTTTTTATTAATGACATAATTTGTCTTTTTCCTCCAAAAAAAGACATCTGTGTTACTAACCCATTTCCACTCGGACAAAGAGATGAGCTGGAATAAAAGACACACACATAATAACAAAGAGAGACCTTAAATGAAACATATTAAAGATTTACAATATGAATGATGGAAGTTTTCCAGCTCCCACCTGTACGAGGATGTTCAGCTGAGAGCCCTGTCATTGTCTATCTGCTCCGCTCATTACTCCATCTCACCTGACTCCCTGAAACACAAGCACCAGCCCAGCAACTCGTTATGTATTTAGTTCCCAAAGAAAAAACTCCTCATGTCAATTCCCAGCTGCAGGGCAAGTTTAGGGTAGAGCAAATGTGCTTCCAACATCACTCCCTTCCCAGAGACTATTACCCACTGTTACTATAGACACCATCTCTCCCTACTATACCTGCTATCCCACAGTCACACTCCCTTCCCAGAGACTATTATCCACTGTTACTATAGACACCATCTCTCCCTACTATACCTGCTATCCCACAGTCACACTCCCTTCCCAGAGACTATTATCCACTGTTACTATAGGCACCATCTCTCCCTACTATACCTGCTATCCCACAGTCACACTCCCTTCCCAGAGACTATTATCCACTGTTACTATAGACACCATCTCTCCCTACTATACCTGCTATCCCACAGTCACACTCCCTTCCCAGAGACTATTATCCCACTGTTACTATAGGCACCATCTCTCCCTACTATACCTGCTATCCCACAGTCACACTCCCTTCCCAGAGACTATTATCCCACTGTTACTATAGGCACCATCTCTCCCTACTATACCTGCTATCCCACAGTCACACTCCCTTCCCAGAGACTATTATCCACTGTTACTATAGGCACCATCTCTCCCTACTATACCTGCTATCCCACAGTCACACTCCCTTCCCAGAGACTATTATCCCACTGTTACTATAGACAACATCTCTCCCTACTATACCTGCTATCCCACAGTCACACTCCCTTCCCAGAGACTATTATCCACTGTTACTATAGGCACCATCTCTCCCTACTATACCTGCTATCCCACAGTCACACTCCCTTCCCAGAGATTATTATCCACTGTTACTATAGGCACCATCTCTCCCTACTATACCTGCTATCCCACAGTCACACTCCCTTCCCAGAGACTATTATCCACTGTTACTATAGGCACCATCTCTCCCTACTATACCTGCTATCCCACAGTCACACTCCCTTCCCAGAGACTATTATCCCACTGTTACTATAGGCACCATCTCTCCCTACTATACCTGCTATCCCACAGTCACACTCCCTTCCCAGAGATTATTATCCACTGTTACTATAGACACCATCTCTCCCTACTATACCTGCTATCCCACAGTCACACTCCCTTCCCAGAGACTATTATCCCACTGTTACTATAAACATCATCTCTCCCTACTATACCTGCTATCTCACAGTCACACTCCCTTCCCAGAGACTAATATCCACTGTTACTATAGACACCATCTCTCCCTACTATACCTGCTATCCCACAGTCACACTCCCTTCCCAGAGACTATTATCCCACTGTTACTATAAACATCATCTCTCCCTACTATACCTGCTATCCCACAGTCACACTCCCTTCCCAGAGACTATTATCCCACTGTTACTATAGGCACCATCTCTCCCTACTATACCTGCTATCCCACAGTCACACTCCCTTCCCAGAGACTATTATCCCACTGTTACTATAGGCACCATCTCTCCCTACTATACCTGCTATCCCACAGTCACACTCCCTTCCCAGAGACTATTATCCACTGTTACTATAGACACCATCTCTCCCTACTATACCTGCTATCCCACAGTCACTCCCTTCCCAGAGACTATTATCCACTGTTACTATAGACACCATCTCTCCCTACTATACCTGCTATCCCACAGTCACACTCCCTTCCCAGAGATTATTATCCACTGTTACTATAGACACCATCTCTCCCTACTATACCTGCTATCCCACAGTCACAGTCCCTTCCCAGAGACTATTATCCACTGTTACTATAGGCACCATCTCTCCCTACTATACCTGCTATCCCACAGTCACACTCCCTTCCCAGAGACTATTATCCACTGTTACTATAGACACCATCTCTCCCTACTATACCTGCTATCCCACAGTCACACTCCCTTCCCAGAGACTATTATCCACTGTTACTATAGACACCATCTCTCCCTACTATATGATTGCTGCATTGACTTCCCTTATAGCAGGTTGGTTGAAGGTGAGTTTTTACATGATATTTTCACTAATCTATTCATTTATCTCATAAAAAGAACCCGCTGTACATCTCTGGGTACAGAAGGACAAACACAGGACAGACTATGGGGACAAAACACTCAGGTGAGACAATTGCAGTATTTTTTGCACAGAGCAAGGGATTGGGATTTCCCAAGTGACATTGAGTATAATGAACCTTCCTTCTCTCCTATTAACATTCAGACAGCAAAACAAGATAAAGACCTTTATGAATTGAGGATTGAAGAGGTTTTTTTCAGGCAAATTTTAATCTAAAACACGGGAACTGAAAGAAAAGCCGGGGGAGTGGGGACATGACTCTCAGGAGAGAACTGGAGAAAAGCTGGTCAGGGCTGGATGTTTACACAACATGACATTTAGTGGTGATATTGATTGTAATCAGATCCCCCTAATCACCTTCATTAGGACATATACGTTGGTGGACAGAGCAAAGGATCTCGCTTCCAGCAGACAGTGTTGTTTCTGTTTTGAGGAAAGTCCATTGTGCTTTATCCGCACACAAAATGCCTCTTGTTCATCCAACGCTGAGTATGTTAATGTCAGGGAGCCGGGAGCCCCCTCTGGGGAGTAGTCCGGATCTAGGAGGAAGCCCCTCACGAGGAATCAGGGTCGTGGTATCCAGGGGTAAGGCAAGAGAATAATCAAAGTCCAGGCACAGGTCAAAAGACAGGCAGAATACAAACAAAGTCCAAGGCCAGGCAGGGGGTCAATGGCAGGCAGAGAATCAGCGAAGTCCAGGTCCAGGCAAGGGGTCACAACAAGGAATCAGGCAGATAAGCAGAGGAAACAGCAAGGGAACCCAGGAATACTCAGGGAACAGAATCCTATTTTCGGGCGCCATCTTGGCGCCTCAGGCGTCCTTTTATATTCGAATTTGGCGCCCTTGCGCCAGCGTCAGCGCGCCCGCGACCGTCGCGCCGCGCTGACGTCACGGCGCCGGCGTCGGAACCCACGTGGGTTGCCTGGGCGCCGCCATTTTGGATTCTTCGCCGCCGGGAGCGGACGCGACTCCTCGCGCTCCCGGCGGTCTTGACAGTACCCCCCCCTCACGGGGGGCCTCAGGACCACCGGGACTTGGTTTCTGGGGAAACTTGGAGTGGAAGTCTCTTACCAAACGAGGAGCATGAACATCACGGTGTCCCTCCCAAGAGCATTCTTCGGGGCCAAAGCCCTTCCAATGGATGAGGTACTGAAGGGACCCTCTGGAGATTCTGGAATCAAGGATTCTCTCCACCTCGAATTCTTGTTGACCCTCCACAGAGACGGCAGGAGGAGGAGATTGGACATCAGAGAAACGGTTAGAGATGGTGGGCTTCACCAGGGAGACGTGGAACACGTTGGGGATTCTCATCTCTGGTGGGAGTTGAAGTCTGATGGCTACAGGGTTAATTATCTCCAAGATGGGGAACGGACCCAGGAACTTCGGACCCAACTTGGGAGATGGCACCTTCAAGCGAATATTCCTGGAAGAGAGCCAGACACTATCACCCACCTTGTAGGGAGGAGAGGGCCTTCTACGGCGATCCGCGAAAGTCTTGTGGACTAGAGCACTCTTCTCCAGATTAGACTTGGTTGCAGCCCAAATAGCAAGCATATGGGCTGCCAGATCATCTGCAGCCGGGACGTCCGACAACACGAAGTCCTGAGGAAAGGCTTGAGGGTGCTGTCCATACACCACCATAAACGGAGACCTTCCTGTGGAGGAATGACATGCATTATTATGAGCAAACTCCGCCCACGGGAGGAGGTCAGACCAATCGTCCTGGCAAAGAGACACGTGGTTCCTCAGGAACTGTTCTAAGGCTTGGTTCACACGTTCAGCTGCCCCATTCATCTGCGGGTGGTAGGCAGACGAAAATTGAAGTGTTATTCCCAAATCTTTACATAGGGAACGCCAGAACTTGGCGGTAAACTGGGTGCCTCTGTCGGAGACAATCTCCACCGGGAAACCATGCAGGCGGAAGATGTACTTAATAAAGAGTTGGGATAATTCCACCGCAGAGGGTAACTTCTTCAAAGGAATGAAATGGCCATTTTGCTGAAGCGGTCAATAACAACCCAGATCACAGTATTCCCACCGGAGGGAGGAAGTTCGACAATAAAGTCCATAGAGAGGTGCGTCCATGGACGAGAGGGAACCGGCAAAGGCTGTAACAACCCGCTGGGGCGGGAATGGCTAGGCTTAGAAGTGGCGCAGACATTACAAGCAGCCACAAAGTCCTTTACATCCTTGCGGATATCAGGCCACCAGACTAGGCGCCTCAAGAGTTCAAGGATCTTGGCCGGACCAGGATGTCCAGCTTGCCTGGAGCAGTGGGTTTGTTGTAGGATGGCCAGGCGAAGTTCTGGAGGGACGAAGGCCATGCCAATCGGAGTATCTTGAGGAGCCAAGGACTGCCCAGCCAGAATCTGGTCGGCAAATTGGGGATACAGAGAGGCAATGATCTTGACTGGTGGAATGATTGGTTCTTGCCTCTCAGGGTCACGGTCCACCGGAGTGAAGCTACGAGACAAGGCGTCGGCCTTCAGATTCTTGGAACCTGGGCGATAGGTCAAAACAAAGTTAAATCGGGAAAAGAAAAGGGCCCACCTGGCTTGCCTGGGATTTAGCCTCTTGAGGGACTGTATAAACTCCAGATTCTTGTGATCTGTGAAAATCTGGACAGGAATTTCAGAGCCCTCCAGGAGGTGACGCCATTCTTCAAGGGCAAGCTTGACTGCCAAGAGTTCCCGATTCCCGACATCATAGTTCTGCTCTGCGGATGAGAACTTCTTGGAGAAAAACGCACAGGGGTGCAATTTCCCATCAGTGGAGTGTCTCTGAGACAGGATAGCTCCGGCTCCGACTTCAGAAGCATCAACTTCGATGCAGAAGGGTAGTGCAGGATTGGGATGTCGGAGAACAGGAGCGGAAGTGAAGGCCTCTTTCAAGGACTGAAAAGCTTCTATGGCAGATGGAGGCCACAGGCCGGGTTTACCCCCTTTCCGGATGAGGGCCAGAATAGGTGCAATGCGGGAAGAGAACCCCCGGATGAACTGTCGATAATAATTAGCAAATCCGATGAATCTCTGGATTGCCTTGGTACTCAAAGGGAGAGGCCACTCCTGGATGGCCGACACTTTCACGGGGTCCATCTCAAATCCCTCTGGAGAGATAATGTATCCTAGGAAGGGGATCTTGGATACCTCGAAGACACACTTCTCCAACTTGGCGAAGAGAGAGTTCTTCCTCAGACGAGAGAGTACCTCCTTCACCTGGGAGCGATGACTTTCAAGGTCCTTGGAAAAGATCAGGATGTCGTCCAAGTATACGACTACGAACCTTCCTAGGAGATCTCGGAACACATCATTAACAAACTCCTGGAAGACGGCAGGGGCATTGCATAGGCCGAAGGGCATAACGAGATATTCATAGTGCCCATCCCGAGTGTTGAATGCCGTCTTCCATTCGTCACCCTCCCGGATGCGAATGAGGTTGTAGGCCCCCCGGAGATCCAACTTGGAGAAAATCTTTGCCCCTTTCAGCTGGTCAAAGAGCTCAGCAATCAGGGGCAGGGGGTACCTGTTCTTCACGGTGATCTTATTCAGACCCCGATAGTCTATACAAGGCCGAAGGCCTCCGTCCTTCTTCTCCACAAAGAAGAACCCAGCCCCTGCAGGAGAGGTAGAAGGGCGGATAAACCCCCGCTGGAGATTTTCTTGGATGTACTCCTTCATAGCGGTAGTCTCTGCAGGAGAGAGAGGGTAGGTGCGCCCTCTGGGGGGCATAGCTCCTGGCAGGAGTTCAACCGGACAGTCGTAGGAGCGATGTGGGGGAAGGAACTCTGCAGACTTTTTACAAAACACATCGGAAAATCCCTTGTAAGTGGAGGGCAAAGTCTTTAATTCCGCAGAGGAGACATTCACCTTCTCGAGGGGTTTTGGCGGAAGGCAATGTTGCAGGCAAAATAAACTCCAACGAGAGATCTGCCCAGTGGACCAGTCTATGGTGGGGTTATGCAGACGTAACCACGGAAGACCCAATATTACTGGAGTAGAAGGACAGGGGATGATGAAGAATGAAAGTTTTTCTTGATGCAGCGCCCCAACTTGTACAGATAGTTCCGCCGTGAACTTTGTGACGAATTCAAACTCCAGGGGTTTGTCATCTATGGCGGTAATTCGCAGGGGTGAAGACAATGGAAGCAGGGGAATCTTCATGCGTTCGGCAAAAAAGGCATCCATGAAATTGCCATCCGCTCCGGAGTTGAGGAAGGCCCTTTCGAAGATAGACTTACTTGCCAGGTGAATCTGCAAAGGAAGGAGAAGTCTGCGTGAATTTTCTTGATACTTCTCCTGAGGACCTCGAGTGATGCCCCCTACATGAGAAACCTGAGACATACCTCGGGGTACAAAACTCTTGGCTTTGGCAGGACAGGCGTTGGCAAAATGGGAATGCCCACCACAGTATAAACAGAGACCTGCCATACGTCTTCGGAGTCTTTCCTGCTCGGAGAGGCGAGTCTTTCCTACTTGCATAGGTTCCTCCAAGGGAGACGTCGACACATGAGTCACAGGAACAGCGGGTGTTTGCAGAATCGGCCTTTGAAAGCGAGGGGCCAACATGGGAGAAAATCGTCTGCTGCGCTCTCTCTCCACCTGGTGCTCTCTGAGACGAGTGTCCACCTTAATGGATAGAGCGATCAGCCCTTCCAGGGTGTCAGGAGTCTCTCTGGAGACGAGATCATCTTTGATGCGGATGGATAGGCCTTGGTAGTATACAGCCTTGTAAGCGTCATCACACCAGGAAGTCTCCGCCATCAGTGTTCGGAAGTCTATAGCATACTCATTGACACTGCGGCTTCCCTGCCGGAGCTGCAAGAGACGGGCAGGGGCGTTCGTAACCCGACCTGGAGCATCAAAGACTATACGAAAAGCTTGGAGAAAGTCTTTAACATCAAAAGTCAGCGGGGAATTCTTCTCCCAAAGAGACGTTGCCCACTCCAGTGGCTTGCCTTCCAATCGAGACATCACATACCCCACCTTGGAACGCTCACTTGGAAACTGTGTGGGTTGGAACTCAAATTGAATTTGGCATTGCGTGGCAAATCCCCTGCAGGCTTGTGGGTCCCCACTGAAACGAGGGGGAGGTGGAATGCGAGGCTCACCTGTCGGGTAGCTTGTGTTCGTAGGGGCTGCCGCCATGGGGGGATCTCCAGTAGGTGGAGCAGTGGAGGGCGCAGAAGGCACTTGAGCTAGCAGGACATCGAGTGCTTGCCCAATGCGAACCTGCTGGTTTTCGTAGTCCTCCATGCGGGATGCCAGTCCGCGGAGCGCTCGTCCGACATGAGGTGTGGCTTCCTCAGAAGGATCCATGGCCCGAAAATAATGTCAGGGAGCCGGGAGCCCCCTCTGGGGAGTAGTCCGGATCTAGGAGGAAGCCCCTCACGAGGAATCAGGGTCGTGGTATCCAGGGGTAAGGCAAGAGAATAATCAAAGTCCAGGCACAGGTCAAAAGACAGGCAGAATACAAACAAAGTCCAAGGCCAGGCAGGGGGTCAATGGCAGGCAGAGAATCAGCGAAGTCCAGGTCCAGGCAAGGGGTCACAACAAGGAATCAGGCAGATAAGCAGAGGAAACAGCAAGGGAACCCAGGAATACTCAGGGAACAGAATCCTATTTTCGGGCGCCATCTTGGCGCCTCAGGCGTCCTTTTATATTCGAATTTGGCGCCCTTGCGCCAGCGTCAGCGCGCCCGCGACCGTCGTGCCGCGCTGACGTCACGGCGCCGGCGTCGGAACCCACGTGGGTTGCCTGGGCGCCGCCATTTTGGATTCTTCGCCGCCGGGAGCGGACGCGACTCCTCGCGCTCCCGGCGGTCTTGACAGTTATGTACCAGAGGAGGAGAAGGAGGAGGAGGAGGAGGAGAAGGAGGAGGAGGAGGAGAGACGGGAGATGGTTCTGAGGCTGAGAGGGGAGATCCTTTGTCTGGTTCCTCTACCAGTGCCCAACTATATATAAATATACTAATGTGGAGTCATTTAATTTCCACACAGATTATTATTCACCACTACAATTTGTTTTTGGAACAATTAATAATAGAAAAGTTAACTTAAATTTAGTATATGGGCTACAATTCGACTATCCAAGATGAGCAAAGCAGGGTCAGCAGGGGTCGGCACTTTATTTGTTGGGGTTACATACAGGGACCCTTTTCACTAGTGTGATCTTTGCACTTGTAGCGCTATAATAAACTGACTTTACTGTGGTCAGTTGAAGCTACTATAGGTGTGGGGTAATACCACATATGAGGCCCTCTCTCTCAGGGGTAAGCCCTCGCAGCGGGGTGGAGGCAGGGTGTAGTGCAACTGTTACCAGGTGCAATAGTACAAATGATGAGCACCAGTAGTTCTTTAATGCTTAACCAATGAACTGTATTTATTTAACATAGCACATAGTAAATATCCACAATTGAGCTTAGAACAATCAGACAGCATAAAGGTACCATATACTCACAGTACCAGTATAGTCTGAATCCCTGCAGGCCAGGGAATATACAGCAGAGAGTTGCAGCGTGTGAGGGGTATTGCCCAGTTTTCAGGATCTCTTTGAGTGGCAGGGGAATTCCTAACATCCCTAGTCTCAACACTTTAGTCCTTACTCCGGGTGAGTAATACCCTGGGATCTTAATCCCTCTAATATCCTCGGCGGAGCCTTGAGCTGCTCAACTATATAATCTTTATATCACTCCTAGAGTGATCTATAAAAGAGTATGCTATCACTTTACTAGGGCCAATGCGCTAAGGGTCAACAATACCCATTCCCTTCCAGCCTGCTTGGTTGAGCTACAGTAATGGACCCAAATCTCATGGTTCCCAAGACCTTTATACTCTGACACAGTGCCATCTGGTGTACACTGTGAGAACTACAGGGGTTACATAAGCACAAGGTCCCCATAAGGACCCATTTAGGCGTCCATATTACTAGGGATGTGCCTGTCTGTAATGTATAAGGGTGTCTAAATTTTCACATCCCTACACACTATTTGGAGTAGAGTACAGCTTGCAATGGTGCAAGTGATTGGTGGATGGACTATAAGGGGCCAATATTGCTCCTTGTAGTACTTCCAGTTAAATAGAACAACATGGCGGCCACTTTGCCTTAGACTCCAAGGGTTAAAATAAATGGGGCTTCCCGTGCCATCGTGTTGGCTTAGGAATGAAGCGACTATTCCCCTTTGTTCCCAAATAGCACATAATGACATATAGACGTTAGTGATCAATTCTCCTTTTCCCTCTTTATAACTAGTGCTCCGAGTTGTCTCTGTTTCCTAATGTTATTTTACTTCTGTGAAACACATTGAGCCGGGTTGTGCTGAAACAGCTGAATTTTTCATTTCAATATCCCATAAAGCAAATAGATCATGGGCGCCAAGGCTGAAAGTCGGGCAAGGGGGTCGGCAAATAATATGTGCGCAACTCATGGCTCATAAGGAGCAGCTTTGGGAACAAATCCTGGGATTTCTTGTATAACATTCAGTGGTGGAATCTCAGCAGAGCTTTGGAACTCATCCCCACCTGTAGTGAGACCAGAATACTCCCAGATGGCATAGAGTATCGTTATCTATAAGTCTGGACCCCCTTTCTTTTACAGATGCCCAATCCGTGGCACCAAGAAGCCAACTGTGGCCTTGTGAGAATGTTCTGATATGTAGGAATGTTATAAAATTCGCACCCCATGATGTATATGGTGTAGGCTTTATGTCCACTATTTACCTTACATAAAGTCCCTCGTTCTTTTACTACACCTGACTGGGGATCTGGAACTATCTGCTGTTCTTTCCATGGTTTGACACCTCCACCATGTGGAGACCCAATGTGTAAACTGTGAGGTCCTCTACTTGATACACCAACAATGTCTCTGTTATATTCTGAACCCTAGCAGGACCTGTTAGAGAGTATGAGAGGGAGACCTACTTTCCAGAATGAAGTTGAGCTCTATGGTCCACTAATGGAAACCTGAACCTTTAAGAGCTTTGTTTGTTGCTGATAATATCATAATGGCACAACCAATACAAAAATACTGAAGAATTCATGTCACCGTATCACAAACAAAGATTCCAATGAGCTGTATAAATGTATGTGGAAATGAATAAGGTCCCTCGAGTTTATATACCCAGAGGTTTCGGTCACCGGATTGTTCCAACTCATTTCTACAGAGTCTCACGTACATTTTGCGTTGAATTCAGACTGTTCCCAGCAGTGACTAAATGTTACTGGGCCCCACAGCAAATTCATTTTAGGGTCCCCAACATACCTACAGGTTCTCCTGTTTGAACTAATATATGTTGAAATTTCTGATTAATTAGGCCCTCATGGGGCCCCTATACCTCCTGGGCCCCCTGCAGCCTAAAATATAGGGTTTCCCTATATCCCTGCATGGCTTAAAGGGGCAGTTCAACTTCAAAAAAACTCATACAGTAGGCCAACTCTAAATAATTTTATCAATTTGTTTCAATTTCTCAAATCTCGTGTTTCCTAGTAGATGCTCAGTCAAGTCACTGGGCAAATTTGCTCCTGGGCAGTAACCCATATCAACCAATCAGATGATTGCTTTTAGCGTTCACCCTGCAGCTGACCAAAAAAAGCTAATCACTGATTGGTTGCTATGGGTTACTGCCCAGGTGCAAATCTGCCCAGTGTTTATAAATAAGCCCCAATGGCTCTCTAAACTTTTAAAATGTGCATCTGAACCTGCGGTACCCTGCGGCTTGCAGGTAGGAGTTTAGACGTTCTCCGGGTTGCGGGTCTTCTCAATAGCGAGTTTTATTTCTGATCATGGCTACTTCCAATGATGTGCTTCTGAAGAAGTGGCGTGAGGCCACGAAACGCGTTAAGCGTGGGGCTATGTTCACTTGCCTGCTCATCATGATTTTATGATTTTTCTCAATAAATTTGGATTTTTTATATGACCCCAAATGCTGCCTGGTGCTCCATGAATTCGTTGCTCAGTAGCTACTTCCAATGATGTCACTTCCGTTTTACAATGACAGCACTTCCTGTTTCTCGATGGTCAGTGGGTCGTGGATCGGGGTGCGGATAAAGTTGCGGATAAGGTATTTGCGAGTCAGGTAGCGGTTCCCAATGGGTAAGTATGCGGGTTGCGGGTCCGGGTTGCAGGTTGGGTTTAACAAATTGGTTCCGCGCAGGACTCTAATCTGAGGAACACGCAAGTTTAGGGATGAGAAGGTAGCGGGAGGGGGCACCTCTACTCTGTGCCAGTAGGTCGTAGGCAGGTGGTTTGCCTGACTCTGCCCATGGCCCTCTCTGCCTGTGATCTCCATAACTCCATAACTCCATAACTCCTATCAACTCCAGTGTGATTGGCAAATGTGATTGGAGAAACGTTGCCATTTTGCAAATGTTTCTGGCAAATCAAAAAAAAAAATGCTAATCACTACTATTCCGTGAACATTAGGTATAAAAATGTATGCATTGCCCTCAGGGCTGCCATCAGAAATCACGGGGCCCCGCACAACAAAATTTTCTGGGGCCCCCCCTCGCCACCCCTCCCTCAGTATGAAGGCCACACAGGCATTAAAAGATGAAGTGCCCCCCTACAAGTTAAAAAATAACTTTGATGCCCAGACCCCTCCTACTAGTTTTGGTGGTCAGGTGGTGGTTAAAGAAAAAAAACATTGGTGGCCAGGGCCCCACACATTAAAAAAAAACAAAAAAAAAACAATTAGCCAGGGCCCCCACACATTTTTTACAAAAAAAAACAATTAGCCAGGGCCCCCACACATTTTTTACAACAAAAAAAACAATTAGCCAGGGCCCCCACACATCTTAAAAAAAAATAAATAGCAAAGGGCCCCCACACATTTAAAAAAAAAACAATTAGCCAGGGCCCCCACATATTTTTTTTTTAAAACACTTTTAGCCAGGGCCCCCACACATTTAAAAAAATAGCAAAGGGCCCCCACACATTTAAAAAAAAAAAAACAATTAGCCAGGGCCCCCACACATTTTTTAAAAAAAAACTATTAGCCAGGGCCCCCACACATTTTTTACAACAAAAAAAACAATTAGCCAGGGCCCCCACACATCTTAAAAAATAAATAAATAGCAAAGGGCCCCCACACATTTAAAAAAAAAAAACAATTAGCCAGGGCCCCCACATATTTTTTTTTTAAAACACTTTTAGCCAGGGCCCCCACACATTTAAAAAAATAGCAAAGGGCCCCCACACATTTAAAAAAAAAAACAATTAGCCAGGGCCCCCACACATTTTTTACAACAAAAAAAACAATTAGCCAGGGCCCCCACACATCTTAAAAAAAAATAAATAGCAAAGGGCCCCCACACATTTAAAAAAAAAAAACAATTAGCCAGGGCCCCCACATATTTTTTTTTTAAAACACTTTTAGCCAGGGCCCCCACACATTTAAAAAAATAGCAAAGGGCCCCCACACATTTAAAAAAAAAAAACAATTAGCCAGGGCCCCCACATATTTTTTTTTAAAACACTTTTAGCCAGGGCCCCCACACATTTAAAAAAATAGCAAAGGGCCCCCACACATTTAAAAAAAAAAAAACAATTAGCCAGGGCCCCCACACATTTTTTACAACAAAAAAAACAATTAGCCAGGGCCCCCACACATCTTAAAAAAAAATAAATAGCAAAGGGCCCCCACACATTTAAAAAAAAAAACAATTAGCCAGGGCCCCCACGCATTTTTTTAAAAAAAAACTATTAGCCAGGGCGCCCACACATCTTAAAAAAATAGCAAAGGGCCCCCACACATTTAAAAAAAAAAAAAACTATTAGCCAGTGCCCCCACACATCTTAAAAAAACAATTGGTCAGGGCTCCCACAAGTTAAAAGAAAAAAAAACTGCACGTACCTTAGCCAGGGAGTTCAGATGCCGGTATCTTCAGTTTCTTGTGCTCTGATTCGCCAGTGAAATGTAAGTCCCGGTAAAGGCGCATGGTGATTGGATAAAGTAGAGGGGCGGTTCAAACTTCTCCCAACCAATCAGAATGTGGCTTTACCGGGACTTACATTTCACTGGCGAATCAGAACACAAGAAGAAGTCATCGGAGCTCGGATGCAGGGGCCCGGCTGTGCAAGTAAATGCAAGTAAGTGCAGCACGGCCGGGCCCCCCTTAACTCCCCAAAACATCCGGGCCCGGGACAACAGTCCCCCCTGTCCCCCCCTGATGGCGGCCCTGATTGCCCTACTCAGTCTCATTAGAGAAATTAGATTTTTTTTGGGAAGGGGGGGATTTTATCGAATTTTATCAAATTTTATTACATTATAAAAATGTTGCAGTTTAAATTGTATCAATGGAAAGAAAAGAAATTAATTAAAAGAGACTATGTTATAAAACCTTCACTGGCTTTCTTGTCTCAGATTCTATGGAAGGAGCCGATATTGAGAACAAAAAACAGAAGAAAGTGAAGCAGCCGGCGAGTATTGAAATTCCAGCCCATGATATTTTTCAAAGCGGCACCGGGATTAAAAGTCAGGGAATAAATGAAAATCCGGTGCATGTGACTAAGGAAAAGCTCCTACTTGTTCCAATTCTTCCATAGGAACCAGGGAGGGTCGCTGCCTAATCCCCATTACAATTGCAGAGGCCACAGTTTATCAGATTTGTACAGCTGCTTCCAGGTCAATATTCCCAAATAAATCTGCAATTTCCCAGCTCTGATCTCCAGGAGAAATATAACTTTATATGGAAGGGGGTGACAGGGTTTTACTGCCCAGCTGGTAACAAGATGGAAAGGTTTCATAGAGGTCGCTGGATGCATCTGGCACAGTCGGGCGAACCAATCACTTTATATTGTATAAATAAAGGATCAAGAGTCCCACCAGCTACAGCTTTCCTCTGAAGAATGGAGGGGGCAGGGGATGTACGTGCGAATTTGTGCCTGGCGAATAAATCCACCCATCACTAACTACAGATGTTCTCTGCCCAGATGGAGGCCATGGCAAGCAGTACATAAAGATTGAGTAACTGTAGGTGAAACTTGCCCTGACTAAGGCCAAAGTGACTGGACCATAGAGAATAAGACCATGAGAACCCAGAGAAGGAATAACCATAGATTTATTCTGTCAAGTAAGAGGTCAAGTTAAGAGGTACATCAAGAATGAGAAACCACAGATATACAAAATCAGTTTTCAGAAAGAGTTTTTATTTTGTCTGGAGACAATCAGAAAGTTGGAGTAGAAGATTCTCAAACTTATATTTAATACTAAATTCAAGGAGGATCTTTCTAGGCACATCAACCTATAGAGACATTTTTTTTTTTTTATTAATTTGAGTTTTCTGAACTCAGCTTTTCTATAAAAATGTTGATTTTTTTTTTTCCGGCAGCTAAAACCCAACGAGCTTCTACAGAAGTCAGTGGAAGCTTCATTTTTATGATCCAGTTTCTCAAAAACTCCAATTTGCAAATTGATGAATTGACCTCCCTGAGTTTGGTTGTTGGTTGCAGAGTGTAAGATAAAAGCAAAAAACATTGAAATAGGAAACGTATGGACCCTGTTGCCAATAACATTGAGCCCGTTGGCTGTACATAGACTGAGGGATTTCTATATCAATAACCGTTGTGGTGCCTCAGGCTCACTTGTGCCAAGAGAAGAGAAGCCTTAAAGAAGGTCCCTTATGAGCGAATATGGGTTTGATGGACTAACGGGTCTCGTTCTTTAGTTCCTAGCAAGAGAAAACAAATGTATAAAGGTCCTGAAATGTATACATATATATGAAATTGGAGCAGTGAGAGTAAATGGCCTGGAATTATAGCCAAATGGTGCCGATCTGCCATCAGTTTATAGTTTTCTCTCTTTCTGCAGATAATAGGTGCTAATTTGTTGCAGTTGTCAGATGATGGAATTACAGTTCACTCAATGGATTCTGTTGGCGCCCGATGGCCTCCCCCGGCTCACAGAAGCACAAAGCTTTGACTTCTTGGGACTTTGCCACTATAAACTTTATATTTTTCAGATTTATTTATTTCGAATTTTTTTTCCTGCCAAATTTAAATTTAAAAGCACATCTGCTTTGATATTTCAGTAAGTTAAAATGTTTTTTTATTTTTTTAATTTCTCTTTTTTCATTAAATGAAAAGGTGGTAAAGAAACAGCAGTCATAAAATGGAAAGGAAACCACAGAATGGAAGAAGTAAATGAATCACACAATTTTAGATGATGGATGTTGTTGTTTTATAGATGTATCCAAGTATCCTTATACTGTAGTGTATGAAATCCGCAATTTACCACAGCCAGGTAAAATGACGCAACCAAGGTTCCCAGAGATGAAACGATTTATTCAGATTAACCAGCCCAGAGACAGCAAATTATATAGGAAAACAGAACAAAGAATATTAAGGAATAAATAAAAAGAACATAAGAAATATTTTCCTTTTCTAATTTAAGGCTTAAAATAAAGTGGATACTATTAAGGAAAATATGTTGAACAGAACCAGATTTTTGGAACTCAAAATTATAAAGAAAAATTATAAAGAAAAAAGTGCTCAAAATTATAAAGATTTTTGGAACTGTACCTTAGTGGATAGAAAGAAGAGAAATACCCAAGAAGAATCATGGTTTAAATAAAAAGCTGGATTTACTGTATACTAGCATGTCCCATCTCCACCTAGTTATGTAAAGTACACAACATTTTATTTTATTAATTGTTCCAAATGCTGGACATGGTTTTACGGTACCACTCCGTAAACTTAATGAGTGAATTTAGGGTATTTTCCATGAAACCACCACAAGTCACCTGGTTTTTGTCGACTGTAGCCATCCATGATGTTCACTCATGGTCTGATCTGAAGGCCTATGGGAGATGATAAGGAGGATTATCAAGACATGAAAGCAGGGGTCCCCAAACTTTTTCACCCGTGAGCAACATTCAGATGTAAAAAGAGTTGGAGAGCAACATAAGCATGAAACATGTTCCTGGGTGCCAAATAAATAATATTGGTAGCTCCTATGTGGATTGGTAGCCTACAGGAGCTTCTGTTTAGCAATACACCTGTTTTTTCTGCAAATAAAACTTGCCTCCAAGCCAGGAATTCAAATATAAGCACCTGCTCTAAGGCCACTGAGAGCAACATCCAAGGGGTTGAGGAGCAACATGTTACTCATGAGCTACTGGTTGGGGATCACTGCATTAAAGGGATCTACATGCACCTTCATAGAAGCAAAGAAATATATAAATATTCAACTAAGACAACATTTATTAATACACTGGAGAAAATAGGGTTTCTCCCATCACAAGCCACTTGGTCCTCCAAGGACCAGAAATGTCCAACTAGCACTGGCAAACATGTCAACATATGCACATTCTTTGCTTGACATTGCTATATATAATTGTATTCTTTACCTGAATGATGGGGATGGAAAAAACTGTTGACTAAGGTCTTCTAGGGTTATTCAAGAAGGAAAGGCTTGAGTCCTCCAGAGATCAAAGCTTGGATCTATAGGGTGTAATGATATTTCCTAAAGGAAGTTCAGTGCACACAAAGGATACAAAAGACTGTAATAACTTATGTTGAGTAAGGTTGTAGCAAGTGATGAATTAGCAGTTGAAACTTGAGGTCCAATATAATTAAATCAACATTTCGGGGCCGATTCACTAAATTCGAGTGAAGTATTCGAAGTATTTCGAATTTCGAAGTATTTTTTGGGCTACTTCGACCATCGAATGGGCTACTTCGACCTTCGACTACGACTTCGAATCGAAGGATTCGAACTAAAAATCGTTCGACTATTCGACCATTCGATAGTCGAAGTACTGTCTCTTTAAAAAAAACTTCGACCCCCTAGTTCGCCATCTAAAAGCTACCGAAGTCAATGTTAGCCTATGGGGAAGGTCCCCATAGGCTTTCATACGTTTTTTTGATCGAAGGATATTCCTTCGATCGTTGGATTAAAATCCTTCGAATCGCTCGATTCGAAGGATTTAATCGTTCGATCGAAGGAATAATCCTTCGATCGTATGATCGTAGTATTTGCGCTAAATCCTTCGAACTTCGATATTCGAAGTCGAAGGATTTTAATTCCTAGTCGAATATCGAGGGTTAATTAACCCTCTATATTCGACCCTTAGTGAATCAGCCCCTTCATGTTGGACGCACACTCCTGGAACTTCTCTGAAGCATTGGAGGGTAAAAGAAAAGCTTTATTTCACATCGAGTAACCAAACACCTTAGGCGTTTCGTGTGTCTCCACGCGTAATCATAGGTAAAAACCTTTAAAAAAAATGTGAAGGGGATGAAAGTTTTACCTATGATTACGCATGGAGACACACGAAACGCATAAGGTGTTTGGTTACTCGATGTGAAATAAAGCTTTTCTTTTACCCAACACCACTTCCGAGGAGTTCCTGGAGTGCGTGTCCAACATGGAATGTTGATGTAAAATATTTTCCCCAAGCTACCGGTTTTGGGCTCAGCACCTGGACCACCAACGGAGAGCGGTGAGGGAGCCTGGCTTTTAAATTGTATACCAGATAAAGTAAGCGGCGGGTTCAGGGCAGTTGCACTCAAGCCACATCTTAAATTTGGTGAGTGTCTGAATTGTAAACGTTCAATTATAATTGAATATAATTGATTAAGAGAGACGCTGAAGGAAATAGGAATTTCAGTTGGGAGCACCTGTATTTATTTGGTATTAGTCCAAAATAATTAGCCCCAATTAAAGGGCAAGATGGCAACTTCGTACCAAAATATGGAAACCTCAAGAAAAAAGTAGAATCTGACCCTACTGTGGTGTTCTTGCTTGAGATAATCCATCAGAATATGGTGTTTCCTCTAATACTGGACAAACTAGTTGTAGATTTTACTAGTGCTTATAATAGATGAACCGGACAATAAGGGGGTTATTTATCAAAGTCCAAATTTATCTCAATATTTCCTGCTACAAACGCCGATCAAATCTGCTTGGGTTTTTTTTACGTTTATTTATTATTACATTTTCCCTGTAAAAAATTTAATTTTCATGTTTTTTTCCAACTGATTTTCATGATTTTCATCCGAAAACTTTGGGGATATTGCACAAAAAAATAATTGGGACTTCTCCCATATACTTATTGCAACCTCGACAGGTTTGAGATGCCGGATTTTCAGATTCTGACTTTTCCATCTTCGGGGTTTAATAAATTCCGAAAAATTTGTGATTTTTTTTTAAAAGTCTGTTTTTATAAAACAAAAAAAACACATTTTTCGTGATTTTTGCATTCAGAGTTTAATAAATAACCCCCTTAATGTCTGATGAAATCGGTCCATGACTGATGGGATCTCTTCGGCAGATGTTGAAGCTTCAGGCACTTCTCAGATTTCTTACATTTTTTCTTATATATCACAAGGTGATATCAGCCTGGAAGTGTAAGAAAACTTCTTCATGCATTTTTTTTTTTACCACAGAAGCCATTTAGGGGTGATAAATATCATCAGTGATGTTGCCGGTGACAACTAGTCGGATCTTTGCTTTTGTTTTCATGTAGGTGACTGTTTAAATCTAATTGCTGATTGGTTGCTATCACCAGTCATATTTATCTCCAGTGTTTGTAAAAATGCCCCTGAGATAGTTATAAAATTCCCCCAAAGTTAGAAAGACAAAAAAGTAACAACAAACAAATCGTGCAGTCGCCTAGTTTTTTGCACTTATTTCGCTCTTCAAATATTTTTAATATTCAAGTATTTTTAATATCTCAGATTTGTAAACATTCAGCCATTTGCTTTCTTTCTTTTTAATTTCTTTTAATTGAATTGTATAATAATACATCAATAAACAATTCATTAAATAAATTGACATGATGATTTCAAAGCAAAATAAATAAAATAATTGATAGATTCAGCTATTTGCTATATTTTATCAGCCTTACTGATTCCATTCTTCATAATCCATATTTTTCGTGCATATCGTAAGCAGATGGTTTGAGTCTGTAATGGACAAACTTTCCGAGCTTCAACATTACAATGGTTTTTTATTGATTTCTAATCGTTTACACATTTATCCAAGCTTTGGAAAAAAAAATCTTTAACCAAGTAGTTTTTTTACTGTTCCAATAAACATCAACATCTGAAATGAGGAAAATTCCACAGGAATAATTTGCACAAAAATATTAACACAAAAGAGATTTTCACCTGAAGAAGCCAGATTAGTTTTTTCATCTTGGTCAAGACCAGTCAAATTGTAATTATCAATAAGATCATGAAGAGATGAGAAAATAAAAAAACAAAACAAAAAAACATGAAATACAGGCGGGCTTAGAATACTGTCAAGGTAGGAAGTGGAAATGTGAGGGACAGATTTATCAAGGGTCGAATGTAGAAATAATGGGAGTTGTGTTGAACTCCCATAACTTTGAAATTCGAATAAAAAAAGACCAACCAAAATTTATTAAAAATTCGAAGTTTTTTTAAAGGGTGAATACCCTGTTTTCGTTCAAATTCGAATTGTACACATCGAAGTAACTTCACATTTGATCAAATTCAATTTGAAGTTTTTTTAGAATCCACCAATTGATTCAAATAGGTTCTAGGAGGTCCGCCATAGACTAAAACAGCAATTCGGCAGGTTTTAGATGGTGATTGGTCGAAGTCAAATGATAAATTTCAATATTCAAATTTTTTTCAAATTCAAATCGAATTTGGACTATTCCCTAGTCGAAGTACACAAAAAATATCTTGAAATTTCGTTACTCAAATTTTCACTTTTACCCTTGAAAAATCTGCCCCTAAGTGTCAGTTTAATTGTTCTGCTGCTACAAAATGCCCGTTAAACCTTTTTAATGTATAACTCACAAAATATTTTATTTTTATATGCATTTGTGGGGTGGTATTCTGTTAATATTGACACTTTATGATTAAAGGGTTTCCTTATAAAAATAATACCCAGTACACTTGCTTAGGAAAAGGTTTTCTGATGAGAGAATGAAAAATTCTGCATAAACTGTTGACAAAATGTTCCAAAATGTCATACATGGTTTTGGTATTATTATTATTATTATTTTTATTGGTGTTTTGGAATCATGCCCTCTTATTTTTATGTGCCATATTCTACATTTTTAAAAAGTCTGGAACAGTTTTAGATATTTTATTTTGATTGCTTTTTAAGACACAAGTATTGACTTCTACTTTGCAATTATACTGGGAATTATTTCTTCTCTGTGTTTGTTACTGTTTGCATATGAAAACCAAATACAAGTTAAAAAGAGAATTTTGAAATGTATTTGCTGCCGCTCCCTTATCTTTATGCAACGAGTAATCTCTGGGTATTTGACTATACAATGGTGTTCTAAATCAGATCAGCTCCAAGTTCAAATGAGACAGTTGGATGTTCTTCATGTTTAATAAAATGATAATTTCCTTGAAATAAATCTCATTTTCTATTCTCTTTACTATTTTTGCAGTTTCTGGCAAGCAGGAAGAGAACGAAGGCTAATTTAATATGAAGTGTATAAGTTTTAATGTTTTTGAAAAAATATTCTGTTCAATGTTATTTTACACATTTAACTACAAAATTGGTCCTAAAATTTGTATTTGGTGTATTGACTTTTTATTTATAACTGCTGGGTCTTTCTCAAAAAGATTTTAGCCAGGATTTGATGGCTAATATATATATATATATATATATATATATATATATATATATATATATATATATATATACAGTGGTGTGAAAAACTATTTGCCCCCTTCCTGATTTCTTATTCTTTTGCATGTTTGTCACACTTAAATGTTTCTGCTCATCAAAAACCGTTAACTATTAGTCAAAGATAACATAATTGAACACAAAATGCAGTTTTTAAATGAAGGTTTACGTTATTAAGGGAGAAAAAAAACTCCAAATCTACATGGACCTGTGTGAAAAACTGATTGCCCCCCTTGTTAAAAAATAACTTAACTGTGGTTTATCACACCTGAGTTCAATTTCAAAGGTTATAAAGCCATTTCTAAAGCTTTGGGACTCCAGCGAACCACAGTGAGAGCCATTATCCACAAATGGCAAAAACATGGAACAGTGGTGAACCTTCCCAGGAGTGGCCGGCCGAGCAAAATTACCCCAAGAGCGCAGAGACAACTCATCCGAGAGGCCACAAAAGACCCCAGGACAACATCTAAAGAACTGCAGGCCTCACTTGCCTCAATTAAGGTCGGTGTTCACGACTCCACCATAAGAAAGAGACTGGGCAAAAACGGCCTCCATGGCAGATTTCCAAGGCGCAAACCACTTTTAAGCACAAAGAACATTAAGGCTCGTTTCAATTTTGCTAAAAAACATCTCAATGATTGCCAAGACTTTTGGGAAAATACCTTGTGGACCGACGAGACAAAAGTTGAACTTTTTGGAAGGTGCGCATCCCGTTACATCTGCCGTAAAAGTAACAGAGCATTTCAGAAAAAGAACATCATACCAACAGTAAAATATGGTGGTGGTAGTGTGATGGTCTGGGCTTGTTTTGCTGCTTCAGGACCTGGAAGACTTGCTGTGATAGATGGAACCATGAATTCTACTGTCTACCAAAAAATCCTGAAGGAGAATGTCCGGCCATCTGTTCGTCAACTCAAGCTGAAGCGATCTTGGGTGCTGCAGCAGGACAATGACCCAAAACACACCAGCAAATCCACCTCTGAATGGCTGAAGAAAAACAAAATGAAGACTTTGGAGTGGCCTAGTCAAAGTCCTGACCTGAATCCTATTGAGATGTTGTGGCATGACATTAAAAAGGCGGTTCATGCTAGAAAACCCTCAAATAAAGCTGAATTACAACAATTCTGCAAAGATGAGTGGGCCAAAAGACTCGTTGTAAGTTATGGCAAATGCTTGATTGCAGTTATTGCTGCTAAGGGTGGCCCAACCAGTTATTAGGTTCAGGGGGCAATTACTTTTTCACACAGGTTTGGATTTCTTTTCTCCCTAAATAATAAAAACCCTCATTTAAAAACTGCATTTTGTGTTTACTTGTGTTATCTTTGACTAATAGTTAAATGTGTTTGATGATCAGAAACATTTTGTGTGACAAACATGCAAAAGAATAAGAAATCAGGAAGGGGGCAAATAGTTTTTCACACCACTGTATATATATATATATATATATATATATATATATATATTTTTTTTTTTTTTAATAAAAGAGAGTGCCTTGAAGAATAGGTATGGGATCTGTTATCTGGAAACCCATTATCCAGAAAGCCCCAACTCCCATAGACTCCATTTTATCCAAATAATCAAAATTTTCAAAAAATGATTTTCTATTTCTCTGTAATAATAAAACAGTAACTTGTACTTGATCCCAACTAAGATATAATTAATCCTTATTGGAGGCAAAACCAGCCTATTGGCTTTATTTAATGTTTACAGGATTTTCTAGTAGACTTAAGGTATTAAGATCCAAATTACGGAAAGATCCATTATCCAGAAACCCCCTGCTCCCGAGCATTCTGGATAACAGGTCCCATACCTGTATCATTATCACTTCAAAAAGCCAAATCCCCAAATTTCCGGTCATAATTTGTGCAATAACCAATAAGTTATATAATCTTTAAAAATAAAAAATACAAAAGAGAAATGCAATAAATATTCCGATTTTTTTTTTAGATTTTATTTTTAATTTAAAATTAAAATGTAAAAAAAAAAGTGCATGGATTTTTTTGGATTGTAAAAAAAAAAAGCAGAACTTTTTCATTCATATTTGCAACGATAATCAGTTAATCTACAATTTAAAAAAAAATATAATAATAATAATAATGGAATTTGTTGGATTCTTTAGGAACAAATCTGATCTGAATGATAATATCTAAAATCAATTTTTAATCCAAAAATGTGTTGTATTAAATGTATCTCTTGTGCCCATGCTCCCAAAATTTTGTATCTGCCATTTTCTGCTAATTAGGTTGAAACAAATAATTGCACTTATTGCAGAGATCCCGTTACAGCCTCTAAGCTCTAATTGATGGGAGATCATGGAGGGAATCAACGAGTCTCCTATAGGCAACAATTAATCCCATCCACTGCCACTCCCTCTGGTCAGAGCTGTTTCCTAATCTGGGATTCTAATTAAATGTAATGGTTATTAATGTTGCTTTTATTTGGGGGGTTTCTAGGAGCTGAATGTGGATGAGAGGGCAGAATTAGTTTGGGGAGTGTCCCTAGGAATAGTTCTGGTTACAGACACTCTGCTCTCTAGTCAATCTCCAGTATATTTGGTTGAGGAATGAATTGCTGACTGTGAGGATACAAATAATAATGGGGGGAAAAAAAACAATGGGAATCGGGGTCAGGACTCTCAGAAAAGTGAATGAAATCACCTTCTCGACATTTTATTTCTAAATAAAAGAAGGTTAAACACTTCATCAGAGTCGAGTTTCCGACAGAGTTGGAAAATTTCTGCGATCTGGGAAAACTGTCGGCACCTGCTTCATAAACTCCACCCTTATGCCTTTAACTCTTTGGGGTGCAATTTAGTGATCAAATGGGGCAGCTCTCTGTCTCTCACTCTCTCATCTGTCTCTCACTCTATCATCTGTCTCACATTCTGTCTCTCACTCTATCATCTCTCTATGACACTGTCTATCACTGTATCATCTGTCTCTTACTCTATCATCTGTCTCTCACTTTATCATCTATCTCTGATTCTATCATCTGCCTCTCATTCTATAATCTGTCTCTCGTTCTATAATCTGTCTCTCACTCTATCATCTTGCCCTGACTGTCTCTCACTCTATTATCTGTCTCTCACTCTATCATCTGTCTCTGACTCTGTCTCTCACTCTATCATCTGTCTCTCGTTCTATAATCTGTCTCTCCCTCTATAATCTGTCTCTCACTCTATCATCTCTCTCTCTGACTCTGTCTCTCACTCTTTCATCTGTCTCTCACTCTATTATCTTTTTTTGATCTGCATGTTATGGGATGATAAGAAAGTGTCCTGAGCTCAATGGGCTTGAGTATGAGTCAATATTATATCAATATTATATTATACGCATCAATACTATCCCTCGTCTATGGACAATGCCAGATCACAGTTTATTTCCCAAAAAGAGAAATCTAAAAGTGACAGCCCAGTAGGAGTCTGGAGTAGTGTCATGTCCCTATAGTGGGGAAAACTGGGGAAAACCCAACTGGAATCACCAGCTCCGTCATTATTATTCAGCCAAAAACATGTTCCAATAAATTGTTATACAACGTACAGTCTATTCAAGGAGCTCCCTCCAAGCCACACTCCTGCTCTCATTGATTAGATTTCATCTCATTTATTAAAAAAAGTGAGAATTGGGAAAGATAAAAATATAATAATATATAAGGATTAGAGCTTAAAATTCCCATTCTTCCCTTTCCCCCCAAACGTTTGACCCCCCCATTGGCAGAGACTATTGACAAAACAGCACTTACAGCTCTTTGCGACAGACGGTAATTTGATAAACTCTTTTTTCCTGAATTTCTCAAAAAAAAACCCAAAAACAAAAAAAAAAACATTGCATTTTCCGAAATCCTTTTCAAACTCTTTCTGCAAGGAGAGAGAACAGGGGAGGGGGGTCAGACGGAGAGAGAAAGAGTTTGTAACGGGGGAGGGGGTGAAGAAGGAGACATCTGAGATCCCAAATTCAAGAACATCCCCCTTTGTACAAAAGAAGAAAAAGTCAAAAAGATAAGATACTGGATGCTGTGAAAACTGCACTCTCATCGGAGCGAGGGGGGTCTCTCACTTGAACTCGTCCCAGGGATCCCCCGAAATGATCACAGCTCTTAAACACCCCTGAATATTCATTAGAGACAACTCACTAGCCAAGTTTTATTCCATAAAACATTCTATCCATTGGACTGAGCTGCATTCACCAAAAAAATAAAATAAATAAATAGATAAAATCATTAAAAAATTGATTCATTAAAAATTTTTTGTTTTGCTATTTAAAGCCAAGGAAGAGACCAATCCATTCTGGTAAGCAAAATATTTAGATTATTTTCTGTAAACTCTGCTGATTATAAAAAAAAAAAGAATGAAAATTGCTCTCTGATTCCGGAGGATAATTTAAAACATTTAAATGTTTTACATGTACATTTTACAAATGTTAGAAATAAAAATCCCTTTAAAATATTATATTAAAAAAAAACCCAGCTATTAATGGTGTCTTTTTGGGTAACTAAGTACAATTGTTTCATTAGCGTTGCAGGTTTTTTTGGAATTGAGAAATATATTTAATTTTTTTTTCTTTGTCTATATTTGTCTAGAGTTGTCTAGATATTTAAGGACAAAAGAAAGGGAAAACAGAATTAATAATTCTGAAATGTAAAATAGAATTTGAACACGTTGATCGTTTGCTGAGATTTGAATCCAAAATTTTATGAAAACAGCAACAAAACATAATCCCGCCAATATTTTACAATAATTATCCGAAAAAATAACAATACAGACAGATTCCTCGGCTTCTCCAACATTTATGATATTGTTTTCAAATAGTAAAATATCGATTGGTGAAAAGGAAATGCGCTGCATCTGGCGCCGCTCTACATTCAATCCAATCATTTCAATTCAGGTTAAAGAAATTACAAATTTGGTTTTATACTTTAACAATGATTTTTTCTTTGTTTAAACGTAGAAAAAAAAACAGGAAAAGAAAAACAAATGAGTAGGTACGGCGTAGAGTAAAAAGGTTTTTAAAATTATACATTAAGAGAAAAAAAATCCTGAAATCCCATTGGATAAGAATATGATTAGGAGGTGTGTATGTGTATGGGAGGAGGAGGTGCCATATTGATTCCCTTAGACAGTACAGTATGAGGGTATAGCTTATTGTGTGCCCAGAACATTCCTTCTCTGTATATTTGTATTTATACATATGGGAGGAGGAGGTGCCATATTGATTCCCTTAGACAGTACAGTATGAGGGTATAGCTTATTGTGTGCCCAGAACATTCCTTCTCTGTATATTTGTATTTATACCTATGGGAGGAGGAGGTGCCATATTGATTCCCTTAGACAGTACAGTATGAGGGTATAGCTTATTGTGTGCCCAGAACATTCCTTCTCTGTATATTTGTATTTATACATATGAGAGGAGGAGGTGCCATATTGATTCCCTTAGACAGTACAGTATGAGGGTATAGCTTATTGTGTGCCCAGAACATTCCTTCTCTGTATATTTGTATTTATACATATGGGAGGAGGTGCCATATTGATTCCCTTAGACAGTACAGTATGAGGGTATAGCTTATTGTGTGCCCAGAACATTCCTTCTCTGTATATTTGTATTTATACCTATGGGAGGAGGAGGTGCCATATTGATTCCCTTAGACAGTACAGTATGAGGGTATAGCTTATTGTGTGCCCAGAACATTCCTTCTCTGTATATTTGTATTTATACATATGGGAGGAGGAGGTGCCATATTGATTCCCTTAGACAGTACAGTATGAGGGTATAGCTTATTGTGTGCCCAGAACATTCCTTCTCTGTATATTTGTATTTATACATATGAGAGGAGGAGGTGCCATATTGATTCCCTTAGACAGTACAGTATGAGGGTATAGCTTATTGTGTGCCCAGAACATTCCTTCTCTGTATATTTGTATTTATACATATGGGAGGAGGTGCCATATTGATTCCCTTAGACAGTACAGTATGAGGGTATAGCTTATTGTGTGCCCAGAACATTCCTTCTCTGTATATTTGTATTTATACATATGGGAGGAGGGAGGTGCCATATTGATTCCCAGTACAGCAACTCCCAGCACCCCATGTGAATCAGTGTGAAGGGGAGAGAAGGATGAGCTGAGGGAGGGAAGGTCTCAGAATTGGGGTGGGCGTTCTTGGCTGGTACTTAGATGTTTGTACCAGAAGGTTGTGCTGGGGATGACGGGGGGTTAAGCCAGTGCTTGTGATGCCTCAATGGAATGGCAGAGAGAAGGTCTGGGCATCCCCCTGGCACAGGCACAAACTACATTACTAATCTCACAAATATTCTGACTGATACAAAACAAGTGCAGAAGAACTTTGGCAAGTTTGGCTGTCGGCATTCACACAGGCTGCTTCTCCTTCTCTCATGCCGGGAATGTGCAGAAACTGCCTGGACTGACTACTGTAAATGATAAGGATATTAGAAGTCACTGAGGGGTTGTTCTGTGACCATATAAAGGCACAAGGCTGCAGGCTGAGTTATACAGGGAACTCTGAGTATTACTCATGTATTATAAGGGATAATGTACCCCCTACTGTAAATGATAAGGATATTAGAAGTCACTGAGGGGTTGTTCTGTGACCATATAAAGGCACAAGGCTGCAGGCTGAGTTATACAGGGAACTCTGAGTATCTCTCATGTATTATAAGGGATAATGTACCCCCTACTGTAAATGATAAGGATATTAGAAGTCACTGAGGGGTTGTTCTGTGACCATATAAAGGCACAAGGCTGCAGGCTGAGTTATACAGGGAACTCTGAGTATCACTCATGTATTATAAGGGATAATGTACCCCCTACTGTAAATGATAAGGATATTAGAAGTCACTGAGGGGTTGTTCTGTGACCATATAAAGGCACAAGGCTGCAGGCTGAGTTATACAGGGAACTCTGAGTATCACTCATGTATTATAAGGGATAATGTACCCCCTACTGTAAATGATAAGGATATTAGAAGTCACTGAGGGGTTGTTCTGTGACCATATAAAGGCACAAGGCTGCAGGCTGAGTTATACAGGGAACTCTGAGTATCACTTATGTATTATAAGGGCTAGTCCACACGGGGAGATAGCGACGCGTTTGCGGTCGCGGCGACAAAGCGCCGCGACAGTCGCCGCGACCGGCGCAGGCGACAGTTTTGTATGGGCGCCTATGTAAAAACGCCTGTGCTAACCACACGAGGCGATGCGCTTTTCAACAGTCGCCTGAAAAAGCCTGGCGAGGCATTTTCAGGCGACTGTTGAAAAGCGCATCGCCTCGTGTGGTTAGCACAGGCGTTTTTACATAGGCGCCCATACAAAACTGTCGCCTGCGCCGGTCGCGGCGACTGTCGCGGCGCTTTGTCGCCGCGACCGCAAACGCGTCGCTATCTCCCCGTGTGGAATAGCCCTAAGGGACAATGTACCCCCTACTGTAAATGATAAGGATATTAGAAGTCACTGAGGGGTTGTTCTGTGAAATCTTTTATGCTGGGCATTATACTCTGAGATGACCCCTCATATCTTTATATGGCATCACTGAGCATAATGGATAAAATGATATTTCATGGGTGAGTCTTGTATTTAATATATTATAATATCCATTATTAGTTGCTGTTTATCACTGAGTCAGATCCCTAGTTGTGCCCAGGGATGATCCCAATCTGTGGGAAGAGGATTGTCAGTTATTAATTGTCCGGCTTTAAAGTGCGGATTCCACAAACATCAGAGAGCGCACAGGTCCGTTCTGGGAGTTCCGTGGAAGCCTGACTGGGAGCACTGGGGTCACGTATGGAAGAGATGCAAATCCAGTGCCGGTGCAAATCCAATAGGGATGCCCAGAATCCACTATTTTGAATTCAGCCGAACCCCCGAATACTTCGTGAAATATTTGGCTGAATACAAATCTTAATTTGCACGTGTAAATTAGGGATGGGAAGGAGAAAACATTTTTTACTTCCTTGTTTTCTGATAAAAAGTCACACAAATTCCCTCCCTGTTTCTAATTAGCATATGCAAATCTGGTTCTGGTTCAGAATCTGAATCCTGCTAAAAAAGGCCGAATCCTGGCCGAATCCCGAACCGGATCCTGGATTCGGTGCATCCCTAAAATCCGATGCCAGTGCTAATCTAATGACGGTGCAAATCCAATACCGGTGCAAATCCAGTGCTGGTGCAAATCCAGTGCTGGTGCTAATCCAATGCTGGTGCAAATCCAATTCTGGTGCAAATCCAATGCCGGTGCAAATCCAGTGCTGGTGCTAATCCAATGCTGGTGCAAATCCAATTCTGGTGCAAATCCAATGCCGGTGCAAATCCAGTGCTGGTGCAAATCCAATGACAGTGCAAATCCAATGACAGTGCAAATGCAATGACAGTGCTAATCCAATACTGGTGCAAATCCAATGCTGGTGCAAATCCAGTGCCAGTGCAAATCCAATGACAGTGCAAATTCAATGCCAATGCAAATCCTATTCCAGTGCAAATCCAATCCCAGTGCAAATCCAGTGCTGGTGCAAATCCAATGCCAGAAATTGCTGACATTGTCCTCACAGAATCATTACAGGGGCACTTATGTATCTGCCGGACTGCTCCATTCGGAGATTAAATTTAAGGGGGGGGGTTTCCATTTTTGTATCTCACCCCCCGGGGCAGATCAGATAGAAATGTGCACTTGTGCCCAGACACCCCAAAACATGGAACCAGAGCAGAAAGGAATTGTGGAGAGCTGAGAATATTGTGCAGGGAATGCTGCTCGTCAGCTGGAAATCTAATAAGGAACCAGTGACTGTTGTATAAAGCTGATTGAGGTCCCTTTGCACCCCTATATTTATAATAGGCTCCAAAGCCTTTTTCTCTCCATCATTTAGTTTTAGGGGAACGTATTGTTGCATCAGACACTGAAGCAGAACCCTGTCAGCTGAGGGAATGAGTTGCTCCAGGGGAAGACGTCAGCAGCCAATATTGAGCAGCAGGACTGACTTGTTTGCAGCAGGGCAGCAGCATTCGCTCTCAAAATGGTGTGAGCTGTTCGCAAGGTCCAAATGGATAGTGATTAGCAGCACTGGAACTCATTAAACACAGTTAAAGTCAAAGTATTTGCAATAATTAGTGCGCTGGGGTAGAATCTGTTTTTTGCCCAAGTACCTAAATGATACTTGGGCCAAAATTCAGTAAACTGGAAATCTGTAGATTTAAATTCTTACAAGGAAAATCTTAAAAAAAAGGAGCTGCCATATAGTGTGGTGTGCACAGGACATTCTATGGTTATTTAATTCTGGGAGCTGCCATATAGTTTCCATTATTCAGTTTATATGGAGGGAGAACATCCCCCAGCGTAATATATACATGTCAATGTGCAGAGAAGGAATTCACTTTATATTCTACTTTATAAAGGAAAACAATATGGCAGCTTCCCATCCTACAATTCCACTTTAACACCTGTCCCCAAAAATCCCATTAAACCCTCAATCCCCATAGGAATCTCAATCCCTATAGCCCCAACAATCACAGCCCCATGTCCAATATAACCCTAATCCCATATTGACAATAATCTCTAACCCGACATTTTTAGTTACCCCAACAGCTTTATTCTACAGAAGCCCAACCCCAAATACCCCTGTGCTTCATATATTGATATAATGAATAATAATAATGAAATAATGAATAATAATAATGATATAATGAATAATATTAATGTAATGAATAATAATGATATAATGAATAATATTGATATAATGAATAATATTGATATAATGAATAATATTGATATAATGACTTATATTGATATAATGAATAATATTATGAATAATAATAATGATATAATGAATAATATACTGATATAATGAATAATAATGTTTTAATGAATAATATTGATATAATGAATAATAATGATATAATGAATAATATTAATATAATGAATAATAATGTTTTAATGAATAATAATGATATAATGAATAATAATAATGATATAATGAATAAAAATGAATAATAATGATATAATGAATAATAATAATGATATAATGAATAATAATAATGATATAATGAATAATAATAATGATATAATGAATAATAATGATATAATGAATAATAATAATGATATAATGAATAATAATAATGATATAATGAATAATAATGATATAATGAATAATAATAATGATATAATGAATAATAATGATATAATGAATAATAATAATGATATAATGAATAATAATGAATAATAATAATGATATAATGAATAATAATGACTAATAATAATAATGATATAATGAGATACCAGCCTTTCCCCAATAACAAATGTCAGGGGAATGGGCACTTGTAGTTGCAGTCGCCCAGCAGTTGCAGTTCTTCCATTGTCCACAAGGTGGAGGTACAGGGCAAAGAGTGAGCAGCTTGTTGCAGTGACAGGATTTCCAGGGTGCAGGTTGGGAGGGGGAGGGAAGGGAACACAGAGGGGTCTATTTGACTTATAGCTGAACAGATAAATACAAACTATGAGGGATTTCTGGCGAGGGGAATGAGATCCAGGCCACAGTGACAGTAGTAAAGGGAGATACTGGGGGAGAGTCTCGTTCCCTCGCTGGGTGCAACACTCTCTGCAGTCAGACTCATCAGCTGCAAAAGTTCGAATCATAAAAGTTTTGTAAAGAGGCTGCAGCCTGGGACTTGGCATTTGGGGGGTGGGTGCTGGGCTGGACACGCTCGGTGGCACTTCATATGGGTCAGTCATTTAAGAATTTGATTGTCGACAGAGGGTCAAATGCTCACTGTTCTCTGTAAATCTGCTCACTGCTTTCTAAATCTGCTCACTGCACTCTAGACTTGCTCTCTGCACTCTAAATCTACCCACTGCTTTCTAAATACCTCCTCACCTTTTTGTACCTGTATTGATTGTGATGTATGTAACTCCATATGTTCTATGCATAGAATTCATGTGATTTAGTTGTATAATCACATTTACTTTATAGTGCTACACAATATATTGGTGCTATATAAATACATGTTAATAATAATAATAATAATAAATCTGCTCACTGCACTCTAAACCTGCTCATTGCTTTCTAAATCTGCTCACTGCACTCTAAACTTGCTCACTGCACTCTATACCTGCTCACTGCACTCTAAACCTGCTCACTGCACTGTAAACCTGCTCACTGCACTCTAAACTTGCTCTCTGCACTCTATTCCTGCTCACTGCACTCTAAACTTGCTCTCTGCACTCTAAACCAGCTCACTGCACTCTATACCTGCTCACTGCACTCTAAACTTGCTCTCTGCACTCTAAACCAGCTCACTGCACTCTATACCTGCTCACTGCACTCTAAACTTGCTCACTGCACTCTGAACCTGATCACTGCACTCTAAAGGGGAATGTAGTTTGCAAAGACTCTTGTGAATAGACAGACAGTGTGAATAGACAGACTGACATTTAGTGAGCGCAATGTGCAGCGCAGGGGAATGAGCAGCCGCAGGTCCCAGAGATCTGAGCTGGAGTAGAGTGCAGTGAGTGGCAAGTTTAGAGCGCAGTGTGCAGGTTAAGAGTGTCCTAAGCAAGTAAAGAATGGAATGTGCAGGTTTAGAGTGCAGTGAGGAGAATAAGAGTGCATTGTTTAAAGGGCACTGCGCAGAATTCAAGTGTAACATGCAGCTTTAGGGGCGCAGAATAACAATTACATAACCAATTTGGGTTAAAGAAAAGGACCAAAGTCCATAAAGATCAACCCCTTTAAATGAACCCCAGTGCCTGTAACTACACTCACTCACTCACAACTGCACACTAATATATCTTATATACTAATATCTATATACAGATTGTAGCCTTGGATATTCTGCTTGCTACTGAGTAGCTTCAGACTGCAGTGTATAGGTTTAGAGTGCAGTGTATAGGTTTAGAGTGCGGTGTATAGGTTTAGAGTGCAAACCTATACATTGCACTCTAAACTTATACAATGCACTCTAAACCTATACACTGCACTCTTAACCTATATATTGCACTCTAAACCTATACACTGCACTCTAAACCTATACACTGCACTCTAAACCTATACACTGCACTCTAAACCTATACACCGCACTCTAAACCTATACACTGCACTCTAAACCTATACACAGCACTCTAAACCTATACACCACACTCTAAACCTATACACTGCACTCTAAACCTATACACCGCACTCTAAACCTATACACTGCACTCTAAACCTATACACTGCACTCTAAACCTATACATTGCACTCTAAACTTATACAATGCACTCTAAACCTATACACCGCACTCTAAACCTATACACTGCACTCTAAACCTATACATTGCACTCTAAACTTATACAATGCACTCTAAACCTGTACACTGCACTCTAAACCTATACACCGCACTCTAAACCTATACACTGCACTCTAAACCTATACACTGCACTCTAAACCTATACACTGCACTCTAAACCTATACACTGCACTCTAAACTTATACAATGCACTCTAAACCTATACACTGCACTCTAAACCTATACACTGCACTCTAAACTTATACAATGCACTCTAAACCTATACACTGCACTCTAAACCTATACACCGCACTCTATACCTATACACTGCACTCTAAACCTATACACTGCACTCTAAACCTATACACTGCACTCTAAACCTATACACTGCACTCTAAACTTATACAATGCACTCTAAACCTATACACTGCACTCTAAACCTATACACTGCACTCTAAACCTATACACCGCACTCTAAACCTATACACTGCACTCTAAACCTATACACTGCACTCTAAACCTATACACTGCAGTCTAAACCTATACACTGCAGTCTGAAGCTACTCAGTAGCAGAATATCCAAGGCTACAATCTGTATATAGATATTAGTATATAAGATATATTAGTGTGCAGTTGTGAGTGAGTGAGTGTAGTTACAGGCACTGGGGTTCATTTAAAGGGGTTGATCTTTATGGACTTTGGTCCTTTTCTTTAACCCAAATTGGTTATGTAATTGTTATTCTGCGCCCCTAAAGCTGCATGTTACACTTGAATTCTGCGAAGTGCCCTTTAAACAATGCACTCTTATTCTCCTCACTGCACTCTAAACCTGCACATTCCATTCTTTACTTGCTTAGGACACTCTTAACCTGCACACTGCGCTCTAAACTTGCCACTCACTGCACTCTACTCCAGCTCAGATCTCTGGGACCTGCGGCTGCTCATTCCCCTGCGCTGCACATTGCGCTCACTAAATGTCAGTCTGTCTATTCACACTGTCTGTCTATTCACAAGCTGCTGCACTCTAATGAACTCTCAACCTACAGTGCCCTGAGCTCTTCCCTCCCCACTCCCCAAGCTGCACGTTGTACTGGGAGCTCATATTAACCTGTTCAGTACCAGTGCCCTCTCCTCGAGCCCATGGGGGGTATCAGGGACATGGGGGGTATTAGGGGGTCAGTCTGTAGAGAATAACAAGTGCCCATAGCGCACAGTGTGGCATAAAGAGCCAGGGGTCCCCACTTATATGGGGGTGCTCAATATATGGGGGCAAAATAGATTCTCTGCTTTCAGCCTAACTCAGGATTTTCAGAGATTTACCAGTAGGTCAGTGATTTGTAACTTGGACAAAAGCTCCATAAACTTCACTGAAATCATCTCTTGTGACTTCTGTTTGTCACTGTTTATTTTATACTGGGGAGTCTATAGCTGAGGCAGGTGGTGGTTTTGTATAGTGTTACTGTGTATAGAGCTGCTCTAGCTGTGGATATAGGTACTTATATATATAAGTGGGTAGGTATAAGTATATGCAGGTAGGTGTATATATATATATATATATATATATATATATATATATATATATATATATATATATATATATATATATATATAGAGGCATGTGGTTAGGTAGGTATTAGTATATAGATATCAGTAGGTAGGTATAAGTATATACAGGTATATAGATAGATATAAAGGGGTAGGTATAAGTATATGCAGGTAGGTGTATATATATATATATATATATATATATATATATATATATATATATATAGGGATGTGGGTAGGTATAAGTATATAGATATATAGATATATATAAGTGGGTAGGTACAAGTATATACAGGTAGGTATATATAAGTAGGTAGGTATTAGTATATAGATATATAGATATATATAGGGATGTGGGTAGAGTATATACAGGTATATAAATACATATAAGTGTGTAGGTATAAGTATCTGGGCAGGTAGATGAGAATTGTCGCACAGACAATGTCGCTGGATCAGTTCCAAAAGTCGCAGACTCCGGCGGCCGCTCAGCCTCTCCCCCCGCCCCCCAGTACCTGGACTGGTGCCGCTCAGCTGCCTCCCCTCCTCTATATAAAGAGCCCGAGTGTCGGAGTCGCACTCACTGCTGCGTCTTCTGCTGCTGCAACTTCCTCTGTCATTTCTCTTCAGTCTCATCCCAAGTCGGTGTCCCGGGAGCAGGTTGGGGAAAGTCTGCGACCCCTGTGCCCCTCACTGACTGGATTTTGTCACCATGGGACTGACCCCTTAAGAGGAACATTTGTGTCCCCCCCACTGACTATTTGTCTTCCTTTATAGCCACATGTTGTGCTGAGCCCGACCCCCCCATCATGTTTCAGAGCTTTGATCTGGTCTCAGTTTTAGCGACTGTCGCCGCCTCCCTCGTGTCTCTGGTTCTTCTCCTGGCGGTGTCTCAGCAGCTCTGGCAGCTCCGGTGGGCGGCGACCCGGGACAAGAACTGCAAGTTGCCCATCCCCAAGGGCTGCATGGGATTCCCCCTGGTCGGAGAGACTTTCCACTGGATCCTGCAGGTAAGAAGCTGGGGGCACGCGGGTGTGGGGTCGGGGACGGGGTCGGACAGAAGGAAAATCCATTAGAAGTTGACAAGTGACAGTGGAGGAAAGTTTCTGTAGGATTCCAAGTCTGTGCGCAACCAGAGCGCAAATAAAAGCGCAAAGATCTGTCTCTATTACTTTATATTTGTACTTGTGCCATGATTAGATTGCACGCTCTGCTGTCAACATCTCAGTAATGGAACCGGTCATGGGGTTTTGGGGTCCGACATTCAGTGCCAGGGAAATGTCAGATTGGAGAAATGAAGGGCCAGTGATGATTGTGCCCCTTTTATTCACTCTTGTGCCACCTGATTACTCTTTGGCTTCTAGGGGAAGGAAAGGGGTTAAAATAAGTTTCTTCTTCACAAGATTCCAGAACTGGACTCGAACCATCTGGTGGATCTGCTCAGTGCACTGTCTGTTCCTACTTCTGACTCTTTCGTTTCTGATGGCTAAATGGGAAGTGCACTGTCTGTTCCTACTTCTGACTCTTTAGTTTCTGATGGCTAAATGGGAAATGCACTGTCTGTTCCTACTTCTGACTCTTTAGTTTCTGATGGCTAAATGGGAAGTGCACTGTCGGTTCCTACTTCTGACTCTTAAGTTCCTGATGGCTAAATGGGAAGTGCACTGTCTGTTCCTACTTCTGACTCTTTAGTTTCTGATGGCTAAATGGGAAGTGCACTGTCTGTTCCTACTTCTGACTCTTTAGTTCCTGATGGCTAAATGGGAAGTGCACTGTCTGTTCCTACTTCTGACTCTTTAGTTTCTGATGGCTAAATGGGCAGCCGACCCTTCCTTGAAGCTCTCTATTGGAACTGCTTCTTGATTTAATGCAATATGGCAGCTGTGGGCACTTGCATATAAGTAAATGTAGGGGGTTCCCAGGCAACAGTGAGAGAGCGTCTGTAGGGGGCACAGAGCTGGGGGTACACGGTGCTGCTCATACAGGGGGTCGGGTTGAAGCAGCTGGATCCCATTAGTAAATATGGATAATACTCTGCGCTTGTTCTGTTAATTGATTTAGATCACAAGGTGATACAGTGGGAGTTGCCTTGTGAGGAAGAGATTGGGGAGCAATGGCACCTTCATAGGCACCCGAGAGGCCATGTGGGGGGTAAATAGGTGGATTAAGCCGGGATTAACCTCTATAAGTGACAAGAACTGGCCGGGGCAAGCGGATATTTCCCCAAATACACTGGGGACTCCCAACATTCAGGGTCTGAACTGCAGAAATATCCATGTGCCCCAATGGGCATCTCTTGTGATACAGTGAGAGAGGGACCCCCCACCCTTAGTAACTATACATGGACCAATAGATACAGTAGATGGATAGTGAGACGGACACATAGATTCATAGACAGACAGACAGACAGATGGATACATAGATGATGGATAGATAGATAGATAGATAGATAGATAGATAGATAGAGATAGAGAAAGAGAGATAGATAGATGGATGGACAGACAGATAGACAGAGAGATAGATAGATCTATGGGATATACCATTCCTGTCGTTTGGGGCTTTCTGGGTAAGAGTTTTTTGGAAACTATCTCCCGTACCTGTGCTATTTGCCCTCTAGTGTAGGGGAATGTGGGTACAGTCATTCAGTACCTCTTGGGGGGCCACAAGGCACACGATTCTGTTTATTGGGAACTCCATTGCTGAGTATCTTTCTGTGATCAAATTACATGATTGAAATCTTATCTGCTCCGTGATAGGCTGCGGCAATCTAACCAGTAAATCCCTTTATTCACACGCACCCAATGGGAGCCTTGTGTTAACCCTAGCTGTGCCAGTGATCTTCCTCCTGTTCTCTCAACAAACTGACAGCTCACATGTGCTTCCGGATACAGAATGGAAAGTGTTGGAAGGGTTACTGTCTGCTCTCTCTCATTTCCCTACAGAAATAGGGATTGGTAACACTAGATAGGTACCTAATATATAGAGACAAGAGGAAAGTGTTGGAAGGGTTACTGTCTGCTCTCTCTCATTTCCCTACAGAAATAGGGATTGGTAACACTAGATAGGTACCTAATATATAGAGACAAGAGGAAGTGTTGGAAGGGTTACTGTCTGCTCTCTCTCATTTCCCTACAGAAATAGGGATTGGTAGCACTAGATAGGTACCTAATATATAGAGACAAGAGGAAAGTGTTGGAAGGGTTACTGTCTGCTCTCTCTCATTTCCCTACAGAAATAGGGATTGGTAACACTAGATAGGTACCTAATATATAGAGACAAGAGGAAAGTGTTGGAAGGGTTACTGTCTGCTCTCACTCATTTCCCTACAGAAATAGGGATTGGTAACACTAGATAGGTACCTAATATATAGAGACAAGAGGAAAGTGTTGGAAGGGTTACTGTCTGCTCTCTCTCATTTCCCTACAGAAATAGGGATTGGTAGCACTAGATAGGTACCTAATATATAGAGACAAGAGGAAAGTGTTGGAAGGGTTACTGTCTGCTCTCTCTCATTTCCCTACAGAAATAGGGATAGGTAACACTAGATAGGTACCTAATATATAGAGACAAGAGGAAAGTGTTGGAAGGGTTACTGTCTGCTCTCTCTCATTTCCCTACAGAAATAGGGATTGGTAACACTAGATAGGTACCTAATATATAGAGACAAGAGGAAAGTGTTGGAAGGGTTACTGTCTGCTCAGAGACATAGGGTGTAGGGGACATTACCATGGAGACAGCAGTGAGTGGAAGGGTGCAGGGAGTAGAGAGGGTGCCAATATTTTCACCCCTGATTAGTGTCAGGCTGTTATATAGAGAGTAAGAGCATCACAGACACTTTAGGAGACTTTTTGTGGCTTTAGTGTGCGCTCATTATACAAGGTTAACCCTATCCTGAATGCTTCTCTATGACGTCATTTGTGCAGACCGTACAGTCGTATTCAGAATACACTGACCCATCGCTCACCTCCGCCCCCCCACAAGACTCTTCAATGAAATCTGACGTTGTCTGACGTAACCCCCTCATTGCCGGGCTCCTTCCTCCCACCCAGTCAGACGCTTTCCTTTTATTTCCACTTGTTCCACAACATTTTATCTGAGGGTGTGCTGGAAGAACCCCAGCAATTGTCATCTACTCTATGACATCAAAACTCTATTATCATGGGGCTCATTGATAAACACTGGGCAGATTTACACCTCTGCAGTAACCCATGGCAACCAATCAGGTCATTTCATTGCTCTCCCTGCTCTCACTGGGTGAGAAAAATCTAATCACTGGGTGGTTGCTATGGGTTACTGCCCAGGTGCAAATTTGCCCAGTGTTTATAAATGAGCCTCAATTGATACACGTGTTGGTTGTTAGAGTCCAGATGGGCTTAGGTGTCAGTGGGGGGGCACTAACACTGGATTTATACCCATTGGGGTTCCACAGGGAACTGACGTGGGGAAGGGAGGGGGGGAGGAACTGGTAAATAATCTTCATTCATTTCTTTATGGTGCTGGGAATGAATGGATCATGGGCAGAGCTAACGAGTTCCTGGAGTTAATGGCAATGAGACATTCGGTGCTATTGGGAGACAGGGGAAGAGCTGCCTGGGTTGGTAGGAAAGTGTTGGAAGGGTTACTGCCTGCTCTCTGCTCTGATTTTATTTCCCCTTCAGGCATTGGCAGTAATAGATACTGTATCTCTGGCTAGAACTTTGCTCTGCATTTATGATAAACAGATATGGAGGCTTTATTGGCCCTGGAAGTATCAATGATAATCACACACACAGATGAAGGGCGGCACTTGCACTGCAGCTGTCGTATAAAAATCACATATAAATCACATATATAAATCACATATAAATCACACATAAATCACACATACATCACATATATATCACATATAAATCACATATAAATCACATATAAATCACATATAAATCACATATATATATCACATATAAATCACATATATATCACATATAAATCACATATAAATCACATATATATATCACATATAAATCACATATATAAATCACATATATATCATAAGAAGAACTCACAAGTGAATCTGACCTCCCCTAACCTGTGCCGCCATTTATTTCTACTGTTATTATGGGTCACAAAGTGCCAAACATCCGACCTGTTTATGAGCCACATATAGACATGAGCTGAGTGATAAGCAAACGGGGGCTCATCTCATTGCAGCCCCTCCTATAATATAATTGCTCTGACCTAATTATTACTCTTTACCTCAAATAAAAATCTAATAGGGGAGATGATGTTCAGAGCCGGGCCAACCCTAGGCAACCTGGCGGGCCATGGCGCCGGCTCTGTGCGCGCTAGACTGCGCATGCGCGAAATTTGGCTCCACTGCGCATGTGCAGAAGACCATTATGCGCAAGAAGTTGGGGAGAGACGGGAACGGACACGGGGTAGGCGACAGAGCAGGTACGTGCCTGGCCCCCCCCCTCAGCTTTGCGCCCTAGGCACGTGCCTACTCTGCCTACCCCTAGTTCCGGCCCTGATGATGTTGTTTCCTCACAGGGGCTGCCCCATCTATAGAGACATTTCCAGTATATTCCAGTATTTATCCATTTCAGCTCATATATATATATATGTACTGTATTGTATTGTATATTCTTTATTGGGGGTGGAGATGACCAGATGGGGACATTGGATTAGACTGGTGGCACCACATTAGAACCCAGAGGGTCCCCAAGAGCCACATTCTTCACATTCTATGGGCACAGTTCAATTAGAGCAGTGGTTCCCAAACTGTGAGCCTGGTGCCCCAGGGGGGGGGATCACCCTCAAGAACTGGCAACAAGTCCTGTTTGCTCTCCCAGGTATTCTGGAAAGTTCATCTAGAAGGTCAGTTGGGGTGAGATTTGGCCTTCAACCCGTATTTGTTGTTCTAGATATTCTTGTAGTTATGGCTGAATGGCTGATACCCCGATGTAACCGTGTTATGGTTCTCCAATGTAGGGAGGGAGGTAAGACCCAAAAATCTTTTTTGACAGCACATTCCCTTTAATTTTTGTTGGAAGATTCCCTTGATCTACAGCCTCTCACTGAGTCGATTCTACACCCAGTGTCATAACTAGATTGTGCCGAGCCCCCCCTGCAAAAAATCTTCAGAGCGGCCCAACCCACTCAGATCCCTTTCCTCACAACTAGTGATGTGCGGGCCGGCCCAATAGTCACGGGACCCTCGGGTTTATCCATGGGTCAGGCGGGTTTGGACCGAGCTCAATCCCCCATTTGCAAGTCACGAGTGGGTTCAGTTTGAGATCTTCTCCCTGCTCTCCCCACCCACGACCTTACACTGCCGGCTTACGGTTTTATAGACGCGCTCCTATAAAAGGAAGGGGGTGGAAGTCGGGTGTGGGCGGGTGCGGATAGGGGGTTAGGGGTGGTTGCGGGTCCCCACCTCTGCCCACTCCCCTCCCACCCGCCTCTGCCCACTCCCCTTCCACCCGCCTCTGCCCACTCCCCTCCCACCCGCCTCTGCCCACTCCCCTTCCACCCGCCTCTGCCCACTCCCCTCCCCGCCTTTGCTCAGGGCCGGATTTCCTTTTTTGCCGCCCCTAGGCTGCCTGGGTCCTTGCACCCGCCTGTGCACCCCCCTGCGAGTGCAGGCGCCGGCCACCAGGTCCTAGTGCCTACCAACGAATGTGCAGACATCCTCCCCCCACGAATACGCTAGTGCACGCGGCTCCCAATGCTGTTCTAGATGCGGCTGGGCGGGATGCCACCCGTCAAATTTTGCCGCCCTAGGCCCAGGCCTTTGCACCCCGTGTGCCCCCATCAGAAGCAGTGCTCATATGAGACATTATATAGTGAATAAAGTACCCCCTCTTGTAAAATATAAGGATATTATAAATTACCGAGGAGTTTCATGACCATATAAAAGTACGAGGCTGAAGGCCGAGTGTATTTATACAGGTCATGGAACTCCGAGGTAACTTCTAATATCCTCATATTTTACAACTGGGGGTACTTTATTTATTATAATACACACATTTCAGTGAGTCATGTGACAGAAATGACATCAGAACTCACCATTTATAACTGATGACATCAGAACTCACTGTTTATAAGGATATAATTTACAGGATATTCATGGCTTTTGTGTATTATATAAGATTATACGACCCCCCTCCATACACAGGTGGGGCTGCAGCTCATGCCATGTCCATGCCCCCCCCATGAACACAATGAGGAGAGTCCTGATTTTGTTCATAATTAGGGGGTGCAGGCCCGGATTTACATAGTGGCCGCCCCTAGGCCACTGTCATTCGTTGCCCTTGTCCCCTCCCCTTTATTCTCGCAAATTCATCGGGATCAAAGCAATGGGGATTGGCGAAGGGAAATGTAAAAAACCGATTGTATCTCCTGCCCCCCCCAGTGTTTCTGAGCCAATGTGCAGTTGGGCAGCATGTCGCCCCCTAAAATCCTGTCGCCCTCCACAAATCCAGGTCTGGGGGGGAGTTGCCTAAATAAGTGAGGTGAGAGCAATACCCCATGTAGCTCCCCCATCAATTCCTCACACTGGTGGTTGTGGTATCGGGGGGTATCAGGGGGGTATCGGGGGGCCATAGTGATGTCACTGAGCACAAATATAAAGGGGGGCTATTGGAGCAGGGAATCCCCAGGGAACATCCCCAATGACTTCTCTCAGGCTTTCTTAATGGGACGTCCAGTTGCATGCTGGGAAAAACATGGCAGCCGCTCGCTGTTTGACACAACTAACAACATATCGGCGGCGATGGTTTAAAGGGTTAAATCCAGCTCAGCCTTTTACACTGCGAATAATAAAATGCGACGGCAGAACCTTATTCTCCTGAAAGAGACGAATCAGACTCGTTTTTCTCTCGGGGGCTCAGAAAGGGTTTTCCTGATTTTTTACTTTCCAAAGTCTCCATCCAAAAAAACAGTCTAAAAATACGAAATGTTGTATAAATTGGCCTCCAGTCGGGAGTGATCCCACATAGAGGTGCCCTTTGTGCGGCCGTGGAAATGTTGTACAAATATCTCTTTATTAATGGCACAAAAAGTACTTTAATTATATTTACGCAGATCAGAAACAGGGTCACCGAAACTTTTGAGAATTCACAACCGCAGTCCTGTTTGTGCGAGGACCCCCCCCCCCATTCCTTTCTGGCCGCCCCCTTCTTTCTGCATACCATAGCCATCTCCACATTACATAGGTATTTATTAACTGCTGTTTGTTTCAGGCACCCTCCCTCTGCCTATAGCAAATTACCTGTCTTCTCACCCACAGAGCTTACACTTTGCTTCCAGCCCTGTCCTTTATTCCCCACCTACACATGCATTTCTCTCTAGCGTCTGCATTGAAGCTGTTGGGGTAACTGAGCCCCACTAAAGAGTGGGGGTTCAAGGACGGCAGGCAGAATAGCAAGTGGAACACAGGGGGACCCTCCTTTAAAGTAAGTGGGAGCTGCTGGTAGAAATCGGGTATAGTTGCCCTTTAGCGTTGCAGTTAGACCTGGAGGATGAGGGAAACACACAATAAAGGAAACCGTAATGGGGCGACTGCTCCTCTGTGACCTTTCACTCCCTGAATGTGTGACCCCACTCCGTCTGTGACCCCAGACAATGCACCTTTCACATTTGTGCCTTCAAGTCTACTTGGCGCAGACACATCTGTTTCCCTGAGCCGATAGACGGAGCAGCCAATACCCGGAGCCGTGACACCATCGGCCTCTAACTGCCACCCGGCCAACTGGCGGCTGCTCCAACTCCACTCGCTGCCAGGGCACCGCGGTGGCACTTTAACCCTTTCCTCCTGCCAGTTTGCCCTGACGCCAAGGGAACATTTAGTTACAATGCAGAGAAGGAAATTCAAAAACAATTTGCACTTATTTTCTACTGTGGCTTTTTTATGTTTGTAATTATACTCTGTGGTTACTAGGGTCCTACTCAACCTAGCAACCAGGAAGGAAGGTCAATAACAGACCGGGAGATTAGCTGGAAAATAAACCCTTTGCATTCCTATACACACTCATAGAAAAGGCATAAAGTTTGAGGGTTAATGTCATTAAAGTGCTTTAACGTTTCCTGTAACCCATAGCAACCGTTCATATATATATATATATATATATATATATATATATATATATATATATATATATATATATATATATATATATATATATATATTTGGCTGCTATCTGCAATTGGTTGCTGTGGTTTACCTGCACCTGTACACCACCCTGTGCAGCTGTCTGAGCAGGTTGATATTCGTGGAGGAGGATGTCGCAAGAGCTTGCAATCTAACGAATGTGAGATGCAGGAAGATGCGGCAAGGGAAAGGCAAGAGAGTTTATTTAGGCATCCAGCCAATGGCTGTTCAGTTGGTGGTGGGATACAACTCCCAGGAACCTATGAGTGTTTGAGTTCACCAGGCACAGGGATCCCACTGGAAATGTCTGTAACCGCTCTACACTGCCCTCTAGGGGCCACTGGGAGAATATTATTTATTCCCTGACTTTGTCCTGTGTTCCTTGTTGCTTTGTTTTAAAGGGCAATTTCCAGCCAAATTGAGGTTCTACTGTCTGTTATCAGCAATAAATTAAGACTTTCAAATCTTGATACCATGTTGAGCTAAGCATTCTGGGAGTTGTAGTTTAAAGGAGTCATAGCATGTCCTTACGTAAAATAATGTGTTCCTTTAAATCAGCCCCCATGTCCGCTCACAAGTCTAATATAGAACTTTCCCAGGGGGGTCCCTGCTAACGTCACCCCTCGTGGGCCGCAGTAAATAAAGGTTCCCTCCCTGGTAGAAATGTGGCTCAGGGAGAATTCGGCAGCCTCCCGGCTGTACAACTGGAGAGTCACATTTGTTTTCATTCTCTTTTTTTTTTTCTCCCTCCTCCAAATGAATGAATCGCTCTTCTGTTCCTTCCACAGGGCTCAGATTTCCAGTCCTCCAGGAGAGAGAAATACGGAAATGTCTTTAAGACCCACTTGTTGGGTCGCCCTCTGATCAGGGTGACGGGAGCAGAGAACGTCAGGAAGATTCTCATGGGTGAACATCACTTGGTCAGCACCGAGTGGCCCCGAAGCACCAGGATGTTACTGGGGCCAAACAGCCTGGCCAACTCCATCGGCGATATCCACAGGCACAAGCGTAAGGTAATAATGCCCATAATGCTCCTCTACAAGGCACCCCTGTGGTGTCCACCATGTATCAGAAGGTCCTCTACTCTCCCAATACACCAGGGTGGCACCAGTGACCTTCAGAACAAAAATGCTTTCTAGAGTTTTTGGGTTCAAACGCCTCTTCATTGTTCAGCATTTGTTCAGGTGTTTCATGTTTCAGATATATGAGAAAATGGTAACATTGGTCATCTCCATATGGTTCCAAGAATATCTAGAACAGTATCCACCTAAAGATCTCACCTAAAATGGCCTTCACACACTAAGCTTTGATGAGTATCCAGGGCAGAAAACAAGTATCTTACCCGAATAACCCTTTAGGGGATAAGAGATGGAGACCCCCATCCAGTGCTTTGGTCACCACCCTTGGCCTACGTCAAACTGGTCTACAAGGATAAAACATGATCTCCCAGTTGTCCCAGGTTCTAGAAGAATTCCATGAGTCTATATAAAACCATTACCATCTGGCACTACCTATAACTAATGTGTGAGAGAGAGACCAGGGTATCAAGTTCTCTGAGGGGCCCTATGAGAACCAACCTGACCAGTCATCTAGAGAGTCATTGGTGGTTATGTTGTACCATGGATGAGATTGGCCCATAGAACCTGAGCAGCCCCAGCTGATTGGTTACTGGACCAGAGTCAGTGGAAGTTTCAGTGTAGGGTAGAAAATCCCTTTGCTCTAAGCCCCTCAGTATCAGGATTCGTTTCAGGATTCAGCCTTTTTCAGCAGAATTCTGATTCGGCCGAATCCTTCTGCCCGGCTGAACCTGATCCGAATCCTAATTTGCATATGCAAATTAGGGATGGGGAGGGAAATCAAGTGACTTTTTGTCTCAAAACAAGGAAGTAAAAAATGTTTTCCACTTCCCACCACTAATTTGCATATGCAAATTAGGATTCGGTTCAGTATTCGCCTAATCTTTCATGAAGGAGGTTCGGCCGAATCAAAAATAGTGGATTCGGTGCATCCCTATGGACAATGAAAGTGCTGAAAATTATGGGGCAGATTTATCAAGGGTCTAATAGTAAATTCGAATTCCAATTTTCAAGTTTCAAAATCCACACATTCGAATTTTAATCCCCCTATCCGAATGCAAATTCAAATTCTAAACAGTCGGATATTCACCACCTAAAACCTGCCGAGTTCATGTACAAGTCAATGGCGGAGCCATTTGTAGATATTAATTGCCTTCCTGACATTCGATTTTATTTTGTGGAAAGAAACTTGATTGATACGAATGGAATACGAATTTAATATGATTCGAATTGTTGGGTCGGAACCATTCGATCGAATATTTAAAATTTGAATTTTTTCTTAAATAATATGCAAGTTGAATTGTGAGTATATCTGAATGAAAAAACATGAATTCGAAATTCTACCTTTGATAAATGGGCCTCTACGTATGTTGTTTTCCTCACACTTGAACCTCAGCACCTTAAGTTCTGAGTAAACAGCTCAGCGGAGTGTTGTGATCATATAGAGAGAAAATCGTGCCCCAACCCAATATCTCCTTATCCTTATCTTATCCTCTGTACATTGACCCCAATATGGATAAACCTTTGTAAGGTGAAGATTTTATGTACAAAAACCCCAAGGAAAGGTCTTGTATCCCTCACGTATATTGTATGTTTGTCTGACCCACAATCCCTCGCACTAGTGCTGCCCCTGTTTTGATTGGGTGTCATCGTGAAGTGGGTCATAGATGAGGGTTGGCTGTGCCGGTCTAATGTCACAACAACTGTCTCATCAGTTCCACATTCTGGGATTCCCTTCTGTCTCCTGTATTGCTGATTTGTTCTGTTAGACAAACCCCTAGTTGAGAGCAAAGCGGGGCTGTGAGTGTATTCATGTGATATTCCCTTTATGATGCAAACCAACTACTACTGCCCAATTCAGTGTAAGTACTTACCTCCATTTATACTATAGGCACCATCTCTCCCTACTATACCTGCTATCCCACAGTCACACTCCCTTCCCAGAGACTATTATCCACTGTTACTATAGACACCATCTCTCCCTACTATACCTGCTATCCCACAGTCACACTCCCTTCCCAGAGACTATTATCCAATGTTACTATAGGCACTGTCTCTCCCTACTATACCTGCTATCCCACAGTCACACTCCCTTCCCAGAGACTATTATCCACTGTTACTATAGACACCATCTCTCCCTACTATACCTGCTATTCCACAGTCACACTCCCTTCCCAGAGACTATTATCCACTGTTACTATAGACACATCTCTCCCTACTATACCTGCTATCCCACAGTCACACTCCCTTCCCATAGACTATTATCCACTGTTACTATAGGCACCATCTCTCCCTACTATACCTGCTATCCCACAGTCACACTCCCTTCCCAGAGACTATTATCCACTGTTACTATAGACACCATCTCTCCCTACTATACCTGCTATCCCACAGTCACACTCCCTTCCCAGAGACTATTATCCACTGTTACTATAGGCACCATCTCTCCCTACTATACCTGCTATCCCACAGTCACACTCCCTTCCCAGAGACTATTATCCACTGTTACTATAGACACCATCTCTCCCTACTATACCTGCTATCCCACAGTCACAGTCCCTTCCCAGAGACTATTATCCCACTGTTACTATAGGTACCATCTCTCCCTACTATACCTGCTATCCCACAGTCACACTCCCTTCCCAGAGACTATTATCCACTGTTACTATAGGCACCATCTCTCCCTACTATACCTGCTATCCCACAGTCACACTCCCTTCCCAGAGACTATTATCCACTGTTACTATAGACACCATCTCTCCCTACTATACCTGCTATCCCACAGTCACACTCCCTTCCCAGAGACTATTATCCACTGTTACTATAGGCACTATCTCTCCCTACTATACCTGCTATCCCACAGTCACACTCCCTTCCCAGAGACTATTATCCACTGTTACTATAGGCACTATCTCTCCCTACTATACCTGCTATCCCACAGTCATACTCCCTTCCCAGAGACTATTATCCACTGTTACTATAGGCACCATCTCTCCCTACTATACCTGCTATCCCACAGTCACACTCCCTTCCCAGAGACTATTATCCACTGTTACTATAGACACCATCTCTCCCTACTATACCTGCTATCCCACAGTCATACTCCCTTCCCAGAGACTATTATCCACTGTTACTATAGACACCATCTCTCCCTACTATACCTGCTATCCCACAGTCACACTCCCTTCCCAGAGACTATTATCCACTGTTACTATAGACACCATCTCTCCCTACTATACCTGCTATCCCACAGTCACATGTTGGTTGCTGGGCAGGATTCATGGCAGTGAAAGGGTTAACCCCCAGGCCCGGATTTGTGGAAAGGCCATCTAGGCCCGGGCCTAGGGCGGCAGGATTTTAGGGGGACGGCATGCTGCCCAATCACACCCACATTGGTTCAAAAACACTGGAGATGCGCTGGAGATACAATAATTTCTTAAATTTCCCGTGCGCCAATCCCCATTGTTCCTGTCCCCCTGGAGTGGACAGGACAACAAATGGTAGTGGGCCTAGGGGCACCCACTATGTAAATCCGGCCCTGTTAACCCCCAATACAAGCTGTTGTGCATTACTCTGGGCTCATTGTCTGGTGCAGAATAATAACCCCCCTCCTTGTAGGATTGCCCTGTGCTTCTGTGTATGTTCCTCGTGGCACGTGCACTCACCCAAGTTCACACAACCCCCCCCCCGCTGAATTCTTAAAGTGGCAGCGCAGCTCCGGTCTCACACTAAAGCTCCTCTCAGCCCTGCCACAAAGTACAAAGGTCTGTCCTGAGTGAGAGATACGGAGGGGGCTCTTCTGACTGTGAAAAATCAATTCTGTTGTCACTTTTTAACATCTCAGCCCTCTACAGTTTATAATGGGTGGAAATATCTATTTTTTTCTATACTGTAAGAAATGCATCTTCTGCTTTTTGGCTTTTTACAGGAGAAGTAATGTTTTCATCCCCAGGGCTGGTTGTTGTTAAACTACAACTCACTGCTTGCGCATCATGTGACTGTAACTGCTGTTTATCAGTATATGGGAAGTCTATGTAGTACACGGGCCCCACTTCATGTACATTAGTATCTGTGACTTGTATCAGCTGAGAATGGCTTTTATTGTTTCATTGTTTCTCATGGGGGGGGGTAAGATTACTATTACTGTATGTGGCTAGAACAGGAATTGTTTTGGCTTTGGACCCAAAAAAAGGTTTCTTCTTCAGTTTAGGGTGGGGACCTATGAATAACATGATGAACATTTTCTGCACTAGACATGGTCTACGTATGGTCTCCAGCACTTTGGCCCATGAACAGATACTGTACCCAGTTACGGACAATAATATTATTCTGTTCATTGGGACTGTCAGATCCGAGGAACCTGATGAAATGTTCTGTTTGAATGGATCCACTGCTAGTCAAGAAGATCAAGAATAGTCTTTACAAATGAAGCCCAATAGCTGGAGACGGCTTTCATGGACAGCTAGTTGGTTTTATGGCCAATACTAAAGGCACGTAGGACCCATTTACTATCCAGGTTTCCACATGGTTTTATTTCATGTCACTTAAAAGTCCCGTCGCTTTACTGCGTCACCATTAAAAAGTACCGGCAACGTGAGATTCCCTGCCCCTGGGAGTTGACAGAGTTCAAGTGGGTTTAGGTTAATCTGACCTGTGAGACAGAGAAGAGAAGGTTCCTTCTCGGAATGTAACCATGACGGGGTGAATGTCAGTTTTCTTTGTAGAACTAGTTTGTCTAATGTCTGTGTTGTCTCCGGAGACTCTCTGGCGCAATTAGAGGAAAGGGATTTTGGTGCTTTATTGACAAGGCAACACCCCATGAGCAGCACATTGGGGTTCACCATCTCTGGCTCAGAGTGACCTCCTGATACCTCCATCTTCTCTATCTCTGTGCCCAACATAGACAACTCTAGGGCAATGGAACATGGGGTAATTCTTAGGATTTAACCTCCTGCGGGGGGGGGGGGGTAGTAAAATGCCTTTCCATTGACTTTAATAGTAATTGCCTGAACCCTAAGCAACAGCATCCACACATATGATCTATAAGCACTATGCTAAATTCTTGCCTAAATCATCTAAACAGCTTTGCAGTTGGTCATTACTGTTGGCTCCTAATAAAACCCTGGTGTGTGTGAGTGATGGGGACCTTGTAAGCTCAACTGAGACAGAGCCATATCCATCCACCCTTTGCCTAGTAAGCCTTTCTCCTAACTATGGACGGGGAAACATCTGGGTTATTATGGGACAGTTTCGAAGGCAAACTTGCCCTGGAGGTGCTAAACACAGACTCAGGCTGAAACGGGAAGTGACACAAAGTACCACCAAGGGATGGAGTCGCTCATTAGGACTGCTCATTAGGACCCCTAATTTTGCATTTTTCATGAGCATGATCCCTATAAATAACAGAACCTGTGCTTAGCCATCTAACTGTTCAGGCTTTGTATCCTGCTGGGAGTTCCAGTAGCCGTCCAGTAGGACAGCAGGAGCAGAGCCTATTTGCGCTACTGACTGAGGCCATTCAGGTTAGTATCATAGATAGAACTGAAATTGGCTGTTGAGTTGTCAGCTGCCCCTAGACAACAAGAATCCTGATGTGGGTGTAAGTTCCAACTCCTTTGTACAGCCCTGGACAGGCAGCAGAACACACAGTAACCTCTCTGCTCTGCCTGGGCAATCTGAAAATGTCTTGACCTGTTTGGGAGGTCTCAGTGGGGGGTAGAGGGTCTGCTTTACTGTACAGACAGGAATATTAGGTCATTATGAAAACACTCCAGAGAGTTATCCCTTATATATACACAAGAGGGCGCAATGCTTGTATTTTATTTACTGCAAAAAGCCAGATTCCAGAGATTTTCCTTTTTACCTCTCCGTGTAGAAATACTGGGACGGCGTAACCTATTGTACATGTTTTACTCTGGAATTATCTTCCTATGCTTTTATCTGTCTGAGGAGAAGAAATATGCTATCAGGCATGTTTGGGCACCTAAATCTAAAAATTTCGGTTGGTCAAAAGTTTTGCAAAAGCGACCAATCAATATAAATACACAGTTACAAGGAGTGTGATCTTAGAGCTCAATACGAATACCATAGGAACACGCTGTGTATGCAGCAACTTGATTTTCACATTTCCACGCATTTATGTTGCCATTTTCTATTCTTTCTTCATAGGTGTTTTCCAAAATCTTCAGCCATGATGCATTGGAGAGTTACCTTCCCAAAATACAGCTAGTCATCCAGGACACCCTACGTGTTTGGAGCAGTAACCAAGAGTCCATCAATGTCTACTGTGAGGCGCAGAAGTTGACCTTCCGCATGGCCATTAGAGTTCTCCTTGGCTTCAGGCTCTCTGATGAGGAGCTGAGTCGGCTCTTCCAAGTGTTTCAGCAGTTTGTGGAGAACGTCTTCTCGTTGCCAGTGGATGTTCCTTTCAGCGGGTACCGGAGGGTAAGATATTTCTTATCTATTTTATATATCCCTGGCAATTAATTACTCATCCATGGGTTAAGATACACCTAAATGTGGTTTAGAAGTTTTCAGGGACTGGGTATAATGCAAAGTTACTTTTTGGCACAAACAGGGCTTAATATCTCAAGGTGGATCATGGCACACTCTATTTGATGGTCACCAAAATTGCATTAAAACAGTCTCTTGTAGCTTGAAGAGCCTTAAATACTTTGATGGACAATCTAGCAGTAGATAGTGGAGAAACATATACTGCACATCTGAAAGATGGGATATGGACAATCAGATGGTCCAGTTTGTGGTTTAATGTCTGTTTCTTGGGCTTTATGCTTCTATACTAGATTATTGCTTGCTTCACTTTTACTTGTCTCTGCTTGGAACAGCCAAACGTCAAAGTGGAAAATTGTTCTGCTATTAGTTTGGTTAACTTATTGACCATTCTGTAGAGTTCTTGGTGGCCTCAAACTTACCCGGGCCATACAAGTTTTATTCAGTTATGAACAGATTTACTTCCTCGCCCTGAGCACTGAACTACTACTCCTTGACAGATTAGAGGGCCAAATTATAGACATCCTTTCAGTTTTAGATGGATCATCTCTTCTTGTATGGGGCTCCAAATAAACATATTCACTCATCACAAACTAAGCTGATCCTGGTTGATCATTCAGAGTTGACAATCCTCTTGGCTCTGGGTTTCTGTTGGCATGCCAGCCAACTCCTCTGCCAACTAAATTCTCACTCAACCTGGTTAGGAATGGTTGACATCACAGGAACTGTAGGAAACTCTAGCAATCGAGTTAGCTTGGAGATGGAGATAATGTAACTGCCAGCATTATAGAACATAAAGTTGAGAAAAAGCCATAGATGCATAAAGTTCATCCTTTTCTCAAATCACTCTACAAATGCACTTGGAATGAAGCACAAACCTCCTGTCCTTCAGGCTCTATGGATGTCATCTTGCCACCTTCACATTTGATATTGACAATCTATATGTGTACTTGACACAACCACAACTTATTTTGGAATTTCCTTGGACAAAAATCCTGCTAGACAAGGTTGGACTATGGTGAATGTTTCTCTGGAAAAATCAAAATATTCAATGTGTCCAACAGTCACTTTAGGCTTGACATGAGTTTTTGGCAGATCATCTTGTTGGCTTGTTGGATGTGCTCCGACATTATATGGTTCTCTGGTGCTTTTTAATTTATGGGCCAAACCTTCATCCTTCTAGTAATTTACTGTTTTTCTTGATTTAGGCTTTGAAGAAAAACACATATATATTCCTCGTTTTTGTTTCAAACCGCTGCCAACATCGGTACTGTTTATCCTTTAATCCTCCAGATATTCATATATATATATATATATATATATATATATATATAAAACTTCTCGTCTTCCTCAGTACTACTTCAGTTCAATTATCCTGAAATATTTCTCACAGACAAAAAAAAAAATATCATGAGAAAAGTAGATTTAATTTTTTTTCTGGGACATTTTCCATTGATGACTAATGGTGAAAGCAATTAATTTTTAATTTAGGATTAAGACAAATACGGCTTAAGTCATAGAACTAAAAAGACGTATTTCTTTTCTTGCCTTCTTCTGAGCTCACGTTAGTAATAATACCTGTTATTTTAATGGGTTTTAGAGCTGTGGGCGCAACGAAAAATATTCAGTATAATTTCTGATGCCTCGTAAATAATTTTACGGAGAAAATTCCTTGTTATTCACTCGTATTGCACCAGACAAAAACAGGATCTGTCTGTACTGTGACCATGTACAATGGAAAGTGCTTCATGTTTTAAAATATGCACATATTTATAGCATGACTAAATATAACATTTCATTTCTGTTATTTATTTTGTGTATAAATACCTGAGGAACGACTTTTAGGGATTGAACCAATGCTCAATGCTAAAATTCACTGATTTAAGTTTAATATGCATTTTATCTTATACATAACTTTATACTTTTCAATAGACTTTTTTTAGTAAAGCGGCCCTTTAGCTCCTCTCTGCTGATGTATGCATGGTTATAGATATATAGAAACACAGTCACCCTGCTATAGTTCCAGGGGTACCCAGGGTACAAATAAGCACTCACCCCAAATCTCCCCCTAACTGACCTTCAGACTGGGCCCCCTTAGCTCATAACAAGGTTACAGATATATAGAAACATTGGGGTGTCACCCTGCTATAGTTCCAGGGGTACCCAGGGTACAAATAAACACTCACCCCAAATCTCCCCATAACTGACCTTCAGACTGGGCCCCTTAGCTCATAACAAGGTTACAGATATATAGAAACATTGGGGTAACAGTCACCCTGCTATAGTTCCAGGGGTACCCAGGGCACAAATAAGCACTCACCCCAAATCTCCTCCTAACTGACCTTCAGACTGGGTCCCCTTAGCTCATAACAAGGTTACAGATATATAGAAACATTGGGGTGTCACCCTGCTATAGTTCCAGGGGTACCCAGGGTACAAATAAACACTCACCCCAAATCTCCCCCTAACTGACCTTCAGACTGGGCCCCTTAGCTCATAACAAGGTTACAGATATATAGAAACACAGTCACCCTGCTATAGTTCCAGGGGTACCCAGGGTACAAATAAACACTCACCCCAAATCTCCCCCTAACTGACCTTCAGACTGGGCCCCCTTAGCTCATAACAAGGTTACAGATATATAGAAACATTGGGGTGTCACCCTGCTATAGTTCCAGGGGTACCCAGGGTACAAATAAGCACTCACCCCCAAATCTCCCCCTAACTGGCCTTCAGACTGGGCCCCCTTAGCTCATAACAAGGTTACAGATATATATAGAAACATTGGGGTAACAGTCACCCTGCTATAGTTCCAGGGGTACCCAGGGTACAAATAAACACTCACCCCAAATCTCCCCCTAACTGACCTTCAGACTGGGCCCCCTTAGCTCATAACAAGGTTACAGATATATAGAAACATTGGGGTGTCACCCTGCTATAGTTCCAGGGGTACCCAGGGTACAAATAAGCACTCACCCCAAATCTCCCCCTAACTGACCTTCAGACTGGGCCCCCTTAGCTCATAACAAGGTTACAGATATATAGAAACATTGGGGTAACAGTCACCCTGCTATAGTTCCAGGGGTACCCAGGGCACAAATAAACACTCACCCCAAATCTCCCCCTAACTGACCTTCAGGCTGGGCCCCCTTAGCTCATAAGGTTACAGATATATAGAAACATTGGGGTGTCACCCTGCTATAGTTCCTGGGGTACCCAGGGCACAAATAAGCACTCACCCTAAATCTCCCCCTAACTGACCTTCAGACTGGGCCCCCTTAGCTCATAACAAGATTACAGATATATAGAAACATTGGGGTAACAGTCACCCTGCTATAGTTCCAGGGGTACCCAGGGCACAAATAAACACTCACCCCAAATCTCCCCCTAACTGACCTTCAGGCTGGGCCCCCTTAGCTCATAAGGTTACAGATATATAGAAACATTGGGGTGTCACCCTGCTATAGTTCCAGGGATACCCAGGGCACAAATAAGCGCTCACCCCAAATCTCCCCCTAACTGGCCTTGAGTCTGGTCAACAATCAACAGCATTGGGCCATGGCAATATAAGATAAAGACTCACCTGGTCTAAATTGTGATGTTTGTAAAATGTATTACTGGATGGAGCAGTTATTCCAACCTGTTCAAAGATACAATTAAAAAAGGGAAGAAAATTCAAAAGGGAAGATGATTGCCCCTCTGATTGGCCAGTGAATAGAGTTGCCCCCTACTGGCTGTTGGACTTCACTGACCCTCCTCACTGTGGTGATAGGCACTGTCAGAAGATGCTGCCCACAGTACTACTAAGTACTATATATTTATATACAGAGTACAAACTAGTAACATAAATAATCCCTGGCACAGGGAACACGTCACATAAGGGATGCATGGAATCCAACATTTTGGGATTTGGACACAATTTGGTTTAATTTCATGGTGCCTGGCCAAACTAAATCTCAATAATCATGTGATTTTTTTGTGTAACACGAATGAGGAATTTGTGATTTTTTTTGCCACATCCGGCACATGCAGTTCTTTGTGGTCCTTTCTTATCCTAGTTCACATAATGCAATTTAGGGATTGGATTTGGTTGAGGAATGAGGATTCAACCGAATCCTTCATGAAAGATTCAGGATTAACCCACATCCCAAAATAGTGGATTTGTTGTCTCTAATCATTGTATTATAAGAACTGCACTTATTTGAAAATATTTTTTCCCTTTTGGCAACAGGGCATTCGAGCACGAGAGACGCTACTGAAGAGCCTGGAGAAGGCAATCCAAGAGAAGCTGGAGAACAATCAGGGCAAAGATTATGCCGATGCCTTGGACATCCTGATCGAGAGTGGGAAGGAACATGGGAAGGAACTTACTATGCAAGAGCTAAAGGTAATAGATAATAGGTCAGAATAGCATGAGATTTCTTGTAGGCCATATTCGTTTTTTTTTATTATTTAATGTGCAGGATATACATAGTGGTACTAAAACTTCTGAGCCAACAGAAAGCTCTTGGTAAGAGTCTCATATGAAAAAATTAGAGAAAAAAAAAAAATTATATCATAGTTTTCCAGTTGTATTCTGGTGGCACACAAAGCATGTATGTTGATTTTATTGGTATGTCAACATGATAAAGGTGGGTTAGCCCCTAAAATGTTGTGTTGAGATCCTAGAAATTGTATCACAAATGCTTTTGGCCAGGTGTCATCTGAAGTTGCTCCTAAAATCAGACCTTCAGTTGAGTTTGACATTGATACAGTTGTGACGTTCTGAACACCTTAATTGGTGATGGCACATAAAAGTCTTGCCAGACCTTTTATCAGATTAGGAGGATGTCAAACCTTACCTAGATATAAATGACTTCATAGAAATAACTTTTGTACAGGCCCCACACACTTGGGGGCACATTTACTTAGCTCGAGTGAAGGATTAGAATGAAAAATACTTCGAATTTCGAAGTATTTTTTTGGCTACTTCGACCATCGAATTGGCTACTTTGACCTTCGACTACGACTTCGACTTTTTTCATCTCAAATTTTAGCCAAATATTGGAAAGAATTCAGACCCGATTTTCTATTTCAGAAATCTGAGAACCCTCCCCGAAAATGCCATCTCAAAAAACTCATGCGGGGATCAGCTGATTTCATTTTACCGCACCCGCAAAATTTTTATAGTTAAATTGCAGAACCTCATTTGTGGTAATAATTTTAATTTTTACTTTCCAAAATTGTTTTAAATTTTTTTTATACAGACCATTTATTTATTGTGTTTTTGTTCAGAACCTTTTTTGTTCCTCTTCAAATCTGTCAAACCAATGTCTGCTTGCCACAGTTCTTGATCCTAATAGCTGGCAGGGAAAACAAAACTACTTCGACCATTGAATTGGCTAATTCGACCTTCGACTATGACTTCGACTTTGAATCGAACGATTCGAACTAAAAATCGTTAGACTATTCGATAGTCGAAGTACTGTCTCTTTAAAAAAAACTTCGACCACCTACTTCGCCACCTAAAACCTACCGAGCACCAATGTTAGCCTATGGGGAAGGTCCCCATAAGCTTTCTAAGCATTTTTTGATTGAAGGAAAATCATTCAATCGATGGATTAAAATCCTTCGAATCGTTCGAATCGATGGATTAAAATCCTTCGATTCGTTCGATTCGAAGGATTTAATCATTCGAACGAACGATTTTTCATTCGCTTGTTTCAATCGTTTCAATCCTTCATCTTTGAAATTCGAAGATATTTGACCCATAGTAAATGTGCTCCTTAGACATAATTCTGTTTGATTCACATAATATAACTGAATAAGTGAGCTCAATGCTAGATACAGTATGTGGGGAACCTGTTTGTTGAGTTGGAGTAGAGACTTTGAGAAGGGTTGATCCCAATTGTTTTAGATGACTGTATGTATCAGTGTTCTTCATTTATTCTAGACATACATTGTTTTAACCTTTACAGGATGGCACCTTGGAACTCATATTTGCAGCTTATGCAACGACTGCCAGCGCCAGCACATCTCTTATAATGCAAATGCTCAAGCACCCATCTGTGTTAGAGAAACTAAGGGAAGAACTGCGAGGGAATGGCATTCTGCACAATGGCTGTGTCTGTGAAGGTGCTTTGAGAGTGGAGACCATTAGCAGCCTTCATTACCTGGACTGCGTCATTAAAGAGATACTTCGACTTTTCAGTCCTATCTCTGGGGGTTACAGGACTGTGTTGCAGACATTTGAGCTCGATGTAAGTACAAGAGAATATGATTTTCTTTTGTATAAGGTTAGTTAAATTCTCTGTAGCGGCATATCAATATCTTTTTAGGAGAGTAAAATCATAGGAATCGTGAGGAATACCTACTGAAGCCCTAAAGTCTAAGTCCTGGATTATGGAAAGCTTCCATAAAAAACACCATATTTCTAGAGTAGTGGTTCACAAATTATGTGTCTGCCCCTCCTTGTCCCTAGGGTACTCAATACAGTGGCTGGGGGAGCCCAGAATAAAGACCAGTTAAGGTGTAATCTAATTATCATTGGAGTAACTTGAAGGTTCTGACTAGTATTGGAATATCTGTATTATGTTATACTACATCTGAAGTTGATTAGGTTCTACCCAACTTGAAATGTAATACTACAACACGAGTAACAGTTTGTTGAATTTTGTTGAATAATTGCATTGAGAAATATTTTCTCAGGCTATTTGTGTTGAGTAATGTCTTTATGTTCTCTTTAGGGCTGCCAGATCCCCAAAGGTTGGAGTGTTTTATACAGTATCAGGGACACTCATGACACAGCTCCAGTATTCAAGGATGTTGATGTCTTTGATCCAGATCGTTTTGGTCAGGACCGCACAGAAGATAAAGACGGCAGGTTCCACTACCTCCCATTTGGTGGAGGGGTAAGAAATTGTTTGGGAAGACACTTGGCTAAGCTCTTCTTAAAGACCTTGGCAATTGAGCTGGCCAGCATGAGCAGGTTTGAACTTGCCACCAGGACTTTTCCCAAAATCATGCCAGTTCCTGTGGTCCACCCAGCTGATGAACTAAAAGTTAGGTTTTTTGGACTTGATTCCAATCAGAATGAAATAATGACAGAGACAGAAGCAATGCTGGAGGCCACTGTGTAGCATTCATCCCACCGGCTTCAGAAAAATATTCCATTCGGGTGAAGACAAAATGGGCAATAAGCACACAGACAAATATGCTAAAAAAAAAAAGTTACAGCAAAGTTATATCTACAATACTAACTTAAAATACTCAGCCACCAAACCATGAATATCTTATCTCTGTGGAATGCTAAACTCTAAGTATATTAACATATATTCACCAAGGGAGAACCTGGATCCATGCCCTTTAATTGGGAGTCTTGTTGCTGATAAGGTGGAGAAGACCTGCTGATAAAAGGACTTGACATGAATCGTTTTGCATTGCTGGTTGGTCACAATGATGTTTAATAGGGGCAGTTGTTTTTGTAAGGTGGTTCCAGCATTATAAAAAGCCTTCTTCTAGGAGGGGCATCACAGTATTACATTCATCAGGGATAACAGATTTTCTGTTGTTTTGACATCTGCCTTATTTTACTTTATCTGACAGCTTTTGGATTAAATGTCTGTATGTCTGGTCGGTAAACTGTGCATGCTGCTGAAACAATGCAAATAAGCCTAGAGTTTACACTTAGACCAAACAAAGCAAGCTCGCTCCAGAACACTCTCATTACAAGTTGACTTTGAATTTGAAACGTTTCCAAAATGCTTGACGCTACTAATTCTTTGGTGTTCTTAAAAGCAAAGCAAATGGACTGAAGGATCACATCTATTGTACTCTACTTATACAGGCAACCAAACCAAAAGACATTTTCCCAGTGCAGTTGAAATGATGTTGGTGCTCAAAAGCCTAGAGATGATGTAGTTGCCATGCAGAATGGCCTCGTGGGTAAAGATTTATTGATGCTGAATTTTACATTCCAAGGGTTTCTTGGCAGCAACTGGGCAGATAGAATTGGGACAATGATAGAAAGTTTGACATTTATGTTGTCAACAAATTGCCCAAATAAATTTTTTATTTGGGAAAACTTCAAGAAAAAAAATTAAAAGAATTATTTTTCAATTCAGCCGAATGCCAAATTTTCTAGATCCAGAATCAGATTTGCAGATTTAAATTCTAATGAGGGGTTTGGAGCATTCCTTCTAAAAGTCATGCACTTCCCAAATTCACAAGGAGAAGCACCTTTTTCAACAAAATATTTTGTTTATCAACTAAAATTTGACCAGATATGGAAATTAATCCATATTTAAATTCCAGCAAAATCTTAACACCTAAAAAAAATGCTGAATCTTATATCTAATGAGGATATGGTGCATGTCTTCTAAATATTACATATTGGCCAAATTCATAGAGAGGAACATTGGATTTCATGTTTTCAACGTTATTCAATTTTTTCATCTCAAATTTCAGACAAATCTTGGAAAGAATCCAGACCCGATTTTCTAATTCAAATCTGAGAACCTCCTCCTGAAAATGCCATCTCAAAAAACTCATGGGGGGAATATCTGATTTCATTTTACCTCACCCGCGGAATTTTTATTGTTAAATTGCAGAACCTCATTTGTGGTAATAATTTTAATTTTTACTTTCCAAAATTGTTTTTAAACATTTTTTATATAGACCATTTATTTATTGTGTTTTTGTTCAGAACTTTTTTTGTTCCTCTTCAAATCTGTCAAACCAATGTCTGCTTGCCACAGTTCTTGATCCTAATAGCTGGCAGGGAAAACAAAACAAAGATATGGATTACATTTTTCAACAGAAATTAAAGTTAGTGGCAAATTGCAATTGAATATCACAGTCAACGTCATGCTAACTCCTAATTTTAAAGATGAATATCTCTTTCAAGTGAATTCTGTATGACCTTTACTTTACTGAATGCCAAAATAAGTTTCCCACTGGATGAACATCTGATCTTACGTCAGATTTTGGTTCTAAATGGGTCCACGTTGGATTTCAGTGATAGGTACCAGGAAGCCAAGCCAACATACATTAGGGGGCCGATTCACTAACTTCGAGTGAAGGATTCGAAGTAAAAAAAATTTTGAATTTCAAAGTATTTTTTGGGCTACTTTGACCATCGAATGGGCTACTTCGACCTTCGACTACGACTTCGAATCGAAGGATTCGAACTAAAAATCGTTCGACTATTCGACCATTCGATAGTCGAAGTACTGTCTCTTTAAAAAAAACTTCGACCCCCTAGTTCGCCATCTAAAAGCTACCAAACTCAATGTTAGCCTATGGGGAAGGTCCCCATAGGCTTTCCTAAGTTTTTTGATCGAAGGATATTCCTTCGATCGTTGGATTTAAATCCTTCGAATCGTTTGATTCGAAGGATTTAATCGTTCGATCGAAGGAATAATCCTTCGATCGTACGATCGCACTATTTGCGCTAAATCCTTCGACTTCGATATTCGAAGTCGAAGGATTTCAATTCCCAGTCGAATATCGAGGGTTAATTAACCCTCGATATTCGACCCTTAGTGAATCAGCCCCTAGGTATCTCCTTTACTAATCACAACAGCCCCTGAAATTTGCTCATAGCTCTTACAGATATATTTGAACACCAATTACATGGTATATACTCCTTTATCCAAGTCCATACCTCTCAGGTGTGTTTTGTCAGAACTAGCTTGGATTCTTTTCCTTGTGGCTATTATCTTACTATAAAATAGTACAAAAAAGGAAGCTATAAGTAAAACTTCCCCATAATGAATGGGAATAGAAATTATGCAGTCACTGGAGTGCAAACATTATGCTACCCTGTGTATTATTTATATACTATTTATTTACTCTATAGAAGTTGGGGGACCTTGGTTGACTTACACATAAACCGAAAAAGAAATGTATCTCTCTCCTCAAAGTACATTGTATATTGCTACTTGACTATATTCCAGAAAATGTCTATGCTGGAGGAATATAACACAGTTATTAGCAATACAATTAGGGCACCGAGTAGGCCTGCTGCATGCTGTATATAAAGGCCCAGTCTTTGGAAGCAAGAGTTGTTTCAATTTACAATGGGAGTAGGTCCATTACAGATGAAGCTCCCACCATCTTGAACCTCCAAGGTTCACCTCATTGACAGCCTCAGATATCAACCAGTGAAGCAATCATGAAAGTTATGATATGTGATCTTTATCAAGAACCCTTGACAGCAGTTAAAGAGTAATCCTCTGAATACATATTATATGGACAACCTTTCAAGCCCATGCATATTATTAGGGATGCACCAAATCCACTATTTTAGGATTCGCCTGGACCCCCAAATCATTTGTTAAAGATTCGCCAAATACCGAACCAAATCCAAGCCCTAAATCCATCACCCTTTTTTGCATTATGCAACAAGAGGGGATTTGTTTGTGTGACAAAAAGTCACATGATATTTTTGGATTGGATTTGGTTTGGCCAGATACTTGGATTCGGCCAAATCCGAATCCTGCTGGAAAAGGCTGAATCCCTGGATTCAGTGCATCCCTACATACAGTATTATACAACATTCCAGTAAAGTAATCATAATATCATGGTTTCCTATAGAGTCTTGACAAATGGATCCCTCGATTGCTGAGGGACAACCTAGCAGAAGCTCTCAAGCATCTGCCTGTGAGAATTTGGGGCCATAATGGTGGAATGAGGCACAAGGATTCTAGAACTTTGCTTTCAAAACACAGAGAGCATTAGCACATGGTTGGAAGTGAACATCATGACTAGTGATGGGCGAAAACGAAAAATTTGCGAAACGCATTGAAGTCAATAACCTTGACGCGAGCGGCAATTTTTGTACAATCGATTATTTGGTCCAAATGCATTAAAGAATTGTCGCCGCAGTTTTGCAAGTTAATTTGCTAGCAACGAGACAAGGAAATTTGCTGCAAATTCGTGTCTGGAGAATTTATTTGCCCACCACTAATTATGACAGTTATGTTCCACAATAAATTTTTGGAAACCAGTGGAATTATGGTGGATTAATAGCTGGGCAAGATGGGCCATTCCAGCTTGAATCTGCTAAAAGTCCAACATATATTTATATATAAGAAACCTACATTATAACCAACTATTGCTTCTGAAGTCAATGGGAAGCAAAGCAAGCAGGTCATTTACTTTTCATTAAAATAAAAAAATATTTACTAAGCAGGGAACTGTCTCAGAAAAGAGTTCAATTTTTTTCTTAAATCTGTCCTATTTCAATGCTTCAAATGCCATTCCTTACCATATAACTTGATTAAAAATGAAAGATACAGGTATGGGATCCATTATCCGGGAAACCCATTATCCAGAAAGCTCGGAATTATTTATAGACCGTCTCTCATAGACTCCATTTTATCCAAATTATCCAAATGTTCAAAAATAATTTATATTTTCTGTGTAATAATAAAACAGTCGCTTGTACTAAGATATAATGAATCCTTATTGGAAGCAAAACCAGCCTAAAGTTTATATGATTTTCTAGTAGACTTAAAATATGAAAATACAAATTATGGAAAACCCAGGTCCATTGTGAATAACAGGTCCTGTATATAAAAGCGTCCTGCAATAGATTTGCAGAAAATGCACTTTGAATGTCAAAATTTCTTTTAGTGCAGTCCCATATCGGATTCACTCTATTATTTTATATACAACCGTCGCTGAAATAAATTTTTTTTTTTTGGGTCTGACTTTATAAACTATAGTAAGTGCTATTTTTGTTATATTTCAAATAGATATTTAGTATAAAGTGTTTTTTTTTCTTAGCTGTAAAATAATGTTATTTAGTAAAATATGAATTGTACTTTATTTGTAAACATGGTTCAAATATTAATGTTGATATCGCTGTCATTTTTAATATTAAGAAAAGCACTTGTGTTATTTTTATTTTTTTCTTATACAATGGTGCCGCGTGGACGTCTTACTTTTTAAAAAATGTGGTGTATGATGTACAGTAAGTATGTAATATTATGTGTCCTATATTATAATGAATATTGTGTATTTTATGATCTAGAAATACTCAATATGGCTATTTTATAAACTTCCATAATAAAAGGAAAACAAAAATAAAAAGTGTGATTTTATCTTTTTTTAATTTCTTCTTATTTTTTCACCCTCTTAACAGAACTTTTTTTGTAATTGAATTTCTTTTACTTTTTTAAATTTAATTCATAATAAGTTCAAACATGCATTATAAACGAATTACTAGCATACCCAATTTAGTATGATGGGCATTGAACTAAAATTCCAGAACAGAAAATGATATATAGCAATATAAAAGCTTGTGTGCAAAAACGAAATCAAGTACAAGGGGTTATTAATTAAAGGTCAAATTTTAGAGTTAAGTGATTTTTTTTAACTTAAACTTGAATATACTCAACTCGAATGGGAGATTATTTATGAAAAAACAAATACGTCTAAAAATTGATCGAATAGGAGTGACCCAAATTTTTTTATCAATTTCGAATGGAGTTTTCCTCCGAAAAAGAACTTGAATGTCAAGAAGGCCATTAACATTAACTTCTACATGAACTCGGCAGGTTTTTGGTGGCAAAGTATCGAATAAGAGCTATTTGCAGGGTCAAGGTGTGATAAATCTCACAATCGAAATAGAATTTGAGGACAGATTATACAGTACACTGTTTTGGATTGTGCACTCCACTCTCAGGGATCAGGCACTACACCCTCAGAAACTATAGACTTTCCTCTCAGAAAGAGACTCTACACCCTTGAGTAGTAGACACAGGAACATGCTCTACACTCTCAATAATTGAACCCTCAGGTTATAAACCCTTCATGATTGTTCACTTACCCCCAAGTAATTCGCTGACCTGGTTCCACAGCATCAAAGATTGTGCCCTCAGTGAAAAGACTATCTACCTTTAGGGAGCAGTTTCTATACTCTTTGAGATTGGACACACCATCTTTGTGGAGCAGGTTCTAGGCTTTATAAGATTGTGAATTCTACCCTTAGAGAGTAAGATCTACACTTTTTTAAATTGAGCGCTCAAGAAAAAGCCTTTTCACCCTCAATCACAGGGCACTTATCCCTCATGGAGAAGGCTCTACATCATTGACTTCCAAACTGTTATACTGGCCTTCTTTTGGAGATCCAGTTCAATAGCTGGAGGCCTAGCAAAAAAATACACTTTAGATAAGATTGAGGCAGAATGCAAATCTGCTTTTCTAAATACTCCTAGATGAGCAAATGTAGAGTGAGATTTAGAATGAATATTTATTTGTTGTCCCAGAAATTGATAGAAATATGTCTGAATGTCTGACACAGCAATGTTTATATATATCTTTGAGTTAGGGGGCCCTGGCCAAATGATGGAACTCATCACTGCTCTATACCTTGAAGTAATGGGCAATCTAGACTTAGGGCGAAGTCTCTATACCTTCATGGATTAGAAACACTGCCCTTAGTGAGTAGGTTGAACACCATCATTGAGCTGGCACAACCCCCTCCAGCACATGGGGAAGTAACGATTTAAATATGACTATGCAAAGTGCAAAGTACTATTTTGACCTTGCAGGGGTTGTCCTAATCCATGAGTCCCCACTTGACATTGGCAGACCCTTTCTAAATTGATCTTGTTGGACAACTCTATCCACAATATAGTAGCAGCATGTCCACACAAAAAACTGAGAACAACCATCAAAAGAGATTCCCTTACTTTGAAAATGAGGATCTAATAGGCTTAAAGAATGCACTTCATAGAGTCCCAAATGACAAGTCGACTCCTTTAGGAGAACTTACAACACTTAAACCCCATTTTCCAAGAAAGTTAGTAAACTACATGGAAAATCATTGAAACTTACACAAAATACACAAGGCAATTTTCTGAGCCTAATAATTCTAGGATATTTTCAGATGACAAAATATTGTTAATGAATGTGCCTGAACGTGTTTATTTCATTCATATGAGAGAGGTCTAGGTTCCAAATCAAACTTATACATTTCCTACCTCTTTGCTCTCCACTGGGTCCATATTTGAGGGATGTACAGTGTAGTAGCATAAACTTTCCCCAAACCTCCTTGTCTATCCCTAATCAAACAGCCTAGTATTTATACTCTTCCAGTTTGTATTTAAATTACTATAACAGCAATTTTCCAAAGATTTCTGATGGAGTGAGTACAAAGTGACTGTTGTTGAAGGGAGTGTGTTGGCTGACACCACAGATGGAGGGCTGTTGAGTTGTTGCTCTCAAGTGCCTAACCACAGACTCTGATCCCATTTCCCACTTCTCAGGCAACAGAGATATGGAAATGAATTCACATCTGGGGCCAAATCCAGAATCAATAGGACACACAGCAGGTGTTCTTCATGGCATGCAATTCAGAAACCTTTGGTAACCTTTATGACTTCCAAATGAAAATGAAACCTTTTCCTTCAGAAACCCAATATGAACTATCTTGGTTTGGTAGGTGATGTTTCTTTTGACAAACACCTTGAAATCAGTAAATATGGAATTAGGGATTAATGGTCAAAAGAGAAAATAACTCTATGTTCAATCATAAAGCTTTGGGTTCTATCAACACCAAATCATGGAGCTAGGTATTTAACCTAAGGAAGTCTATTGACAAAATTCCAAGTTAAACTGTCCAACTGGATTTTGTTGCACGTCAACAAGGACTGAAGGACTTCACGTTGTTATGCAACAAAATGATTCTTGCCTACAGCAGGGATCCCCAACCTTTTTATTACCCATGAGCCACAATCAAATGTAGTTGGAGAGCAACACAAGGATGCCAAAAGTTCCCAGGGGTGCCAAATATGGACTATTGACTATTTGGTAGCACCTATGAGGAATGGCATCCTACAGGAGGCTCTTTTTGACAGCACACATGGTTTTTATATTAACCAAAACTTGCCTCCAAGCCTGGAACTCAAAAATAAGCTCCTACTTTAAGATCACTGGGAGCAACATGCAAGGGGTCATAGAGCATCATGTTGCTCGTGAGCCACTAGTTGGGGACCACTGCCCTACAGTCACCATCTTGCCTCCTATTGCCACCTTGCCATAATATCTCCATCTTGCTCTACTGTCAACATTCTTCTCCAACTATCACCATCTCTACCTACTGTCACCAGCTTGCCCTGTTGTCTGCGTATTGTTTTAACTCTACCTTGTCCTATAATCATCATCTTGTCAAGATGACTCCATCTTGCCATACTGTCTCTATATTGTTGTTATGCAACAAAGTGACTATTTCCCTACTGTCAACATTTTGTTCAACTATTGTCATCGCCACCAGCTGTCCCCATATTTTTTATTGTCTCAATCTTCCCCTATAATCATCATATTGTCCAGATAACTCCATCTTACTCTTCTGTCTCTATCTTGCCTGCTTTTGATTATTTTGCCCTGCCATAACAAGCCTGAATGTACTTCTGTTCCAGAAAAGTTATATTTGAATCCACTTAAAACATCTCTAGTGGAAGCCACCTGAAGTATTTGATATAGGAACTGATTTAAAAAAAGAAGCATTTGAGTATTATTTGTTTATTCACTGGTTCTCAAGCAGTTGCCATCTGATAAAAGCAACCAGGATCCCCCAAGCAGCATAAAGCCACCAAGTAAGTTATAGACTTGGGGCCAACTAGGTGAAGTCCATAGGTATAGATCATTAAAGTGTTTGCATTGTGTCCTGCCGTAATATATAGTTTAGGATTGGAACTTAGATGTTTGTGAACGTCAAACTCTGTAACTCTAAAACAGACAAACTGAAAATCAAGTGATTGTGTAGAAGGGTACAAGCTTTATTCTAGCTCTTTAACTCATAGCATCCACTTATAATTAGCTTTTCCAGGTGTATTGCAGCTGTGATAGGAAAGGCAACCCCAATTGCAATGAGATATTAAGCATGGCCAATAGTTGCCCTATTCCTCTGAAATTAAATTTTTACCTGATTTGGACACCAAGTCATGTGCAAACATTTAATGCAAAGAAATAACCAAGTCTGTCCTCTCACTTGGACAGACAAAATATTAAAGGCTATTGTGATACTAAACTCTATAGTTAATATAGGTATGGGTATATAGAATTTTAATTAAAAGTAGGGAGGGGTGTGTGTATGGATGCTGGGTTTTCATTTGGAGGGGTTGAACTTGATGGACTTTGTCTTTTTTCAACCCAATTTAACTATGTTACTATAACTATGTAACTGAATGAGAGCATGGTGACAACATTATAAAAAAATTATATTATTATTTACAGAAACAAAAACATCCTTGCGGTAAAGGCTAAAATGGAGTATGTAAATATTGTAGCTTTTTGAAATCTTTTTTTAAATAATTGTTTATTTATTTCAGCTGTTGTAGGAAAAACTTTTTTTAATGTACTGTCATATTGTACCCCTGTGGATTATTAGCGCAGGGATAGGATGTCTAAAGGTCGATTATGGAAGGGGGGTCAACAATATGACGCACATAGGCATTATAATACACAGAACAGTATCTAGGAAACAACACAGACCCATCAACAATGTGGTTAGATTATTTAAAAGACTTGCAGCTACTTAAGAAAACCAACGTTCACCCAGATTCAACTCAACCTATTGAATGAAACAAGAGCTCACTGTCAACAGTTTACCTTTCCCAAAGAACCATAGCCCTTAGGAATGAAAGCTTTCACATAGGAGACAAGCAATAACATGCCTCTTAAAACCCCTTTCTGTTGATTAATAAACCTAGAATAGGGCTCATAGAGAGTTTAGAAGAACAGAATATTGAAATAATTGCTTGAGTTATCTCTTGGGCTTCAAGAAGTTTGTTAGGCTACTGATGAGTCTTTTGGTTGAGCTCCTGGCCTTTCATCCATGGATATTCCTCCCTGGAACCATGGACACCTGACCACCAGGTGGTACTGCTCTGCTAAAACTGAGTTCTTTCCATATCATTTTTTTTTCTGCTCCCACTTCACCCAACAGTCATGTTCTTCACCTGTTCAATAGGGATGGACATCTCAGCATGTCACTGCTTCTGGCCTATTCTTTACACAATGCAGTTGTTTTCAAAAATCAGATGCAGTTTAACAGTTAATCTTCTGAACACCTTAGGGAACCGGCTTGTGTCTATAAAAACAGACAGCTGAGTATAGGTTCTTGCAGCTTCTCTTAAAGGAGAAGGAAAGGTTAAAACTAAGTAAGCTTTATCAGAAAGGTCCATCTAAATATACCAGTAAACCCCCAAAGTAATGTTGCTCTGAGTCCCCTGTCAAAAGAAACACTGCATTTCTTTCCTTCTATTGTGTACTCATGGGCTTCTGTATCAGACTTCCTGTTTTCAGCTTAAACCTAATTGCCCTGGGCTTGAGCATGCTCAGTTTGCTCCTCTTCCCCCCTCCCTTCTCTACTGTAATCTGAGCCCAGAGCAGGGAGAGACTCAGGCAGGAAGTGATGTCACACCACATTAATACTGCAGCTCCTATTCTAAACAAACAGAGCTTCTAGAGCTTTTTACTCAGGTATGGTAAAACATTCTACAGAATAAATATAGCATTCTAGCTTGCACTATTGCAGCTAATCTATTGGCAATAAAATGCCTCCGAAGCTTTCCTTCTCCTTTAAGTTGGATATGTAACCCTTTGTTGGTACACTCACTTACTTTGGTGCAGTTGTTATGGCGATCAGGTCACCTGAGACTCTTTGCATGAAAGATATGTGGGATTTACATAATTTACAGTGCCTCCACCTAGTGGTCCCTGAGGAATTACACCACAGGGGAATTCCATCAGCCACAATGGACACACAAGTTTGCAGTAAAACAAGAACCTTTTATTATCACAGTCCCAATCACACTGGAAGGAGTTAATGCCAACACAGTTCAGTAGCGATACCTTTCCCAAAGGTACCTCTCCCTTTGATACTCCTCCCACATGGCAGAAGGGGCATTTTTACCATGAGGCAATGTGAGCACTTTTCCTCAGGTGGCAGTTCCCCAGGAGTTTCCAGGGGTGGCAAATAGATGCACTGTGAACGCCACCACAAGAAGTTTTAATGCCTGAAACTGCCTGGCTCCAAACACAGGCTCTTCCTGGATACTCCTCTTTTTCCCAGCATCCACTGAGGCTTCCAACCAATCGGTCACTTTCCTGCCTTCGGGGAAGGTGTGTCTGATCCCCCTACAGATATAACCTATGGACAGGCAAGATAAGGCAAAAAAAAATTGTCAGTGATGGCTCTTCTAGGGCTGTTCAGTACAGCGGGTAGAAATGACCAGACTAAAGGCTCATTAGTTTGCTGTCCTGCTTATCCCTGGAACTATAGCAGGGTGACACCCCAATGTTTCTATATATCTGTAACCTTGTTATGAGCTAAGGGGGCCCAGTCTGAAGGTCAGTTAGGGGGAGATTTGGGGTGAGTGCTTATTTGTACCCTGGGTACCCCTGGAACTATAGCAGGGTGACACCCCAATGTTTCTATATATCTGTAACCTTGTTATGAGCTAAGGGGGCCCAGTCTGAAGGTCAGTTAGGGGGAGATTTGGGGTGAGTGATTATTTGTACCCTGGGTACCCCTGGAACTATAGCAGGGTGACACCCCAATGTTTCTATATATCTGTAACCTTGTTATGAGCTAAGGGGGCCCAGTCTGAAGGTCAGTTAGGGGGAGATTTGGGGTGAGTGCTTATTTGTACCCTGGGTACCCCTGGAACTATAGCAGGGTGACTGTTACCCCAATGTTTCTATATATCTGTAACCTTGTTATGAGCTAAGGGGGCCCAGTCTGAAGGTCAGTTAGGGGGAGATTTGGGGGTGAGTGCTTATTTGTACCCTGGGTACCCCTGGAACTATAGCAGGGTGACACCCCAATGTTTCTATATATCTGTAACCTTGTTATGAGGCAAGTTAGAGTGAGAGCTTATTTGTGCCCTGTGTACCCCTAAACAATAAAATGGCAACAAAAAAGGTTGAGTGTGCATTGCTTTATTTCAATTGGCATTTACAGTTAACCAGTCTAAAGAGTTCCATACTCGCAATTCAGTTCCTGACCAAACCTCTCCTTTTGTTTCTCCAACATCCAATCCAGTGGGCACTGATAATCAGAATCTTGATGAAACGCAACATGTTTTGCCGTTTGCCTTGGTTCCTTCATGAGGTCATTGCAAAGGCTTTTCTCACTGTCACACTCCACCGATCTGTTACTCAACACAACACTTTGTCACTTTCCAACCTGAAGCAGAGGCTTCCATCTAGAATGGAGGGTTTCTCTTGACCAAAACCGACAAAGCCCTCATCCTCCAGTTAGATGACGCATTAATCTCTGTCACATTAGGTGGTCTGCCATTCCCAGTGGCCGTGTCATTTGTAAATACACTAAACAGAAGCGCCGCCAGCCGTTAATGGTCCTGTCAGATGTTAAGAAAACACGACCAATATCAACACGTACACCTTGGTGCCTCGAGCTTGAATTCTATTCGTAATGTGGCACTCAGACTAACAAGTGAGTCCTTGGTAACCCTACTGTAAGCAATGTGGTCGTCTGTGGGTTTCGGAAAATTCTTTCTCTCCCATTAGCCGAGTTGTGGAAAGTTCTTGTGCATGATATGAAATTTCCAGTCACTGTGCACTAACACAATCTCCGCGATAAGGAGACAACGGAGCCACTTATTGAGCACTTTACACTCTGAATACTTTTCTAAGAACTTGTGTTAGTTTTGGCCGGGCCCAAGGGCAGCGTGTCTGGAAGTAGATAAAAGCTTGTTTAAGAAGCCAGAATTGAAGGGGGTGGCACATGTTTTACTAGAGCGAGCGTCTGATCGCTATCATCAGCATTTTGACAAGAAATAGCTGTTCTGTGCTGAATGTGGCTGAGATTGCAGAAATATGTCCCATCTATGGCTTCTTTCACAGACTAGGGAAAATATACAGAAAAATCCGTGCAGGTTCTATAGTGCAGGGAACTGTGGGGGAGGATTTGAGAATTTTAAGAGAGTGGAAAGCTTGCCTGAGCAGAGTAAAGAAAACCACCATCTATGAAAAACTTACATCAGCATTCACAATTTTCTAAATCCAAACACAACAGAATCATTTTTAAAGCAGCATTCCATTTAGGTGGGTTTTTGTCAGTAGCAAAAGGTGGGGAGGGGGTTCTAGCTGCGAGTTCCTGTGGCCAGAGTTGGACTGGGCCTGGGGGACACTGGGAAAATACACAATGGGCCTTGCCAAACCAAACATGCTCCTGTTTCCCGGCAGAACCCTGAGCTGCTTCAGGCCCACTCCCGACTGCGGTTGCATAAAAGGAAGCAGAAGCTATGCGCCATGATGGCGGCTTTTGGAATAGTATACAACTGGGGTGGGGGGTGCCTTAGGTGGCAGCCCCGGTGGGTCGCGATACCCCAGTTCAACACTGCCTGTGGCAGAATGGGATGGAAAATATGAAAACTGCAGATTGCCCAAAGGCTCACATGCAACTTAAGGGCAGAGACACACGTGGAGATTTGGGGAGATTAGTTGCCCGGTGACAAATCGACTCTTCTTTGGGCGACTAATCTCCCCAAACTGCATTCCCGCCGGATAGAATCTAACAAGGCAACTTCAGAAAACGAAGCACTACAAGTGCCATCCCGCCGGCGATTTAGATTCTGGCTGGCGGGAAGGCAGTTCGGGGAGATTAGTCGCCCGAAGAAGAGACAATTTGTTGTCGGGCGACTAAATCTCCAAGTGTGTCTCTGCCCTAAAGGACATTTGTTCTGGGCCATTATATATAAAACTGGCACTACATTTATCTGCAAGGTATTCTGAGGTATTTTACATGACATTGCCACTGAATGTATTCTGCCATGCGTTCTGGGGTATTATACAAAAAAATAATCCAAAAATCTCCCTCTGGCAAATGGCTTTTGAGATACAAACCCCCGCCCAGTGCAACCTACATTTACCTTTTTGGTTTCTCCAGCATGTCCATTGCTCTCTATGTACTGACTGAACTTTGTTCCATTTGCAGTGTTGGATCAACCACTATAGGGCACTGATGAGATGTATTAATTCTCATTTTAGCAACTATATATGAGATATAACCATGCACATTTATTACAAGTGGGTGATGTCAAGCCAACTGGAGGCATCTAAGCCTTACTCAGTCTTTAGAAAAATGGCTCCCCTCGCGAAACAGAATCTGCCTCAGACTTGCTCAGTTGTTCGTATTTTCTGTAAATATTTGAACATGTTATAAGTAGTCTTTTATATAACACAATTTTTGTTTAAGATATTGTTTCCCCTTTATTCCCCTGTCTGCCATCCCAGCTCATGGAAAGTTGAGTATAGGTGATAGTTCATGTTGAAAGGCCTGCAACGTAGGAATAATGCCGACATAGACTCGTCCAGAGTGTGGTTCGTTTCTTCCTAACATCCCAGGTAAGCTGTGGAATTTCTCCTACGCTAAAATCTGCCCACTGGGTCATGAACTGTAGCATTTATAGCTAAAAAAACTACAGCTGTGGGGCTCAGGTTCCTTCAAAGCACATTGTTTGTGACTGAATGGGACCTACTCCATGAGATTTCTGAACCCAAAGGGACACTCAATGAGTTTTTATTTTGCTCCTGGTTTTTATAAATGCCTTCTGTATTGTGTTTGCATAAAGTGGAATCCATAGGACAACCCCCTTCATAGGGTCATCCCCTGACATGGGAAAGAAGGTCGATGATGACTGCAACACAATAATCACACAAGGCAAATATTTCTCTAGCTATGAGGGAAATTCCATGAGCAAGTTTCAAAATTCTATGGAATGTTCCAATATGAAGCCCTTCCATGGACTTTGTTTAAACCCACAGCCAGAATGTGAGGCTCTATCCCACCGTCACTGTATTTATGCCTTGTAGAGCACTGATGAGCAACAATAGAAACATGACAACTACAGAGAAACTCTGTAGGAAAGTACAAAGTCATTGAATTTAAAACTGAAAGTTCTGCCAAGGTCTTTAGGCAACAAGTTCCAATCTCAATGACGTTTGCCTAGCTTGGAGTCTCAGGAAAGCTGTCAGGGATAATCCTATGTGGAGACTGAAAAGATTTATTGGTAGAAACAAGCAAAACCAGAGGGACGCAGAGACGTGTCAGCTTATGTTATTATTTTCACCTCCAAACAGGTAAAAGGTCACTGGGACACACGAGGAAACTTACGAGAAGTGAAATTAGAAGCAGATGGCAGGAAGCCTGTAGAACCAACAATGCCCAGAATGGCCTTGCAGCCACATTGCTGGTGTCTGTAACAGTGGGGTAATTCAAGAAGCAATTAGCAAGCTTCCTGAAGTTTCAGTCTTGAGAAAGGCAATGAACACCACCCCCAAGCCCTGTAAATTTATTGTTTTTCCTTTCTCAGACCCAGGCTTTCAAATAATTGTCGACTCTGTAATTTTAAGGTCAGGTGCAGTTAGAACAACACGCTGGAGGCTAGCGAAGACCCGCTGTGTTCATTGCATTGTCAAAAGGCTAAATATGCCACCAGACAAGGACAGACATGGAAGCCCAAGGAAGGAAGGCTCTGCGCCCTCTTCCTCAATGCGGAAATGAAACATAAAATGGTCCTTAAAGGGCATTTAAAGCTCAAACAAGAGTCTCTTGCAAATGAAAAGCTGTCTTTAAAATAGACTGTTGTAACATCTTAAATACCTTTAAGCTCTTGGATGTAGCACCTGTTAAATTCCTCATCTTTCAATACCGCTGACTACTTCTAAAGGATTTACCAAGAGTGCCTCGTTCTTCATTAAGACCAAGACCGCGATTTTGCTCAGTCTTGCAGACCAGGAACCCGTGGGCAAGCACATAAGGTTCTACCTCTTGCCTGCCAACGTCATCTTGCTGTTCTTGAGCACTTGCAGGCATATTAAAAGCTAAAAATGGCTTAAAATGTCCTTTAACTAGTTGTAAATGTCAGAACATAAGAAAAATACATAGGGCATTGGGCTGAATCGAGCCAGGAAGATTGTGCTGTTATAGGAATGGAGAGGGAAGAAGTCTTCTGGTTTGTGAAGGCCACAGATGATAGCAGCATTTATTACGATGAATGGAGTCATTGGTGGTGATTTATTTTGTCTAGGAATACGGCCCACTTCCTATGTAGGTTTCTTTTTAATCCATGATTGATAAATTAGGGAGTAAGGTGTCAACTTTGTATTCAAATTTACAACCTTGTTCATCTCAACAGTCACATTCAGCCAACTAATAGTCAAGTCCTTCTAAAAATATCTTACAAACTGATCCAGTGGAGGGCAAACAAACCACCCTGGAGACATAAGATTCAGCCTTATGGAATGGGCAGGTACCACCAGTAACAGAACAAGTAGTTCCCAGGCTTGGGTGTAGGCCATGCATCCCCACACACCGCGTGCGGGCCGGGGCTATTTTAGTCGAGTCCACTAAATTAAGAATGAAAGGAAAAACATTACTGTAAGCAAACATTGTATTGATGCCCCACAACTCACACAAGTGACACACCATGGAACAACATGCTATTGAGCTTTCACATTTTTTCATGGAAAAAGAGAATACAAATTGTTTAATTATAGGGAGTCACATGGTTGGACATAGTGAACCTAAAATGTCTACATAAAGTCTAGGTAGTTCCATACCTTTTTAAGGTATGTAAACTCCACCGTAAGTTGCAATGGATGCTACTTAGCACCCAACTGCCATGACATTGTAGGTAGAAAGCATTTCTGACCAAAAATTGCACTTTACATTTTCTGTATTTGCTAAAAGGACCTTTAGGTCTACCAATCTACTGCTTTGAGCCACACCAATAATGTTACTCCAAAAGGGCCACCTATCCTCAGTTCAGCATGCACGGCAGAACGGGCACCATGGTGCCATGCAAACCAATTTCGTACTATGGACTTGTCAGACACAATGAATGAATGTTTTTTGCAATACAAAATGTAATGTATACAAATGTGGGGAAGAATTCTGCTGAAAAAATGTTTTTACCCAAAATGTAAAACAGAGCGATGGAGTTTACCCTAAAGAAGCAGAGATGGAAATTAAATATGTTACATTTCAGCGGGAACAGGATAAATTAGGCATCTGCAGTGGGAAATGTTTAAAGGAAGTGATCTCACGTATAGAAACATCCAAAACTATATCTTCATTAGTTAAACCGCACAGTTTTCCTCCTACTAAGTCATATGCTGCATGAATATGTCGGCACCGTTACAGCCCTTTGTCAATAAATACATACATTAGAGCCTTACATTCAGGGCCAAAATAACCATTTCATTTAGCCGACTTCTGTCCGTGGTTCACAAGCGATTGTTTGGATTTTCGAGGGAGGAAAATGTTTTTGCTTCTGTAATTTTGGCTTCTGCTCAATGTTTAAATGTTCGCTTCGCCCACCCCCTACAAAAAAAAAAAATCCAGTTGTATTTTCGGGACGTCAGTTTAAAACCAACAGGCCGACCAAATTGCCTTTGATTAAACATTTGATGTTATTTAACGTCAGCAGAATCCCCGTGGGAGAAGGTTGATCACAAGCCTTTCAGCGATTTTATTTTTACTGCAAATGGGGTTTTAAATGGAAACGGCCATCAGAGGATAAAAAAGGGACTATTTGCTCTTAAAAACAATGTGCTTCATTGAGTAAAGAGCCGCACTACAAACATTTGTTCATATACTGAGTTTTCATGCAAGATGTCTTGGTCATTGGTGGTGTTCCATTACCAGATTCAACTGAGGGAAGAAAACAATGACTGGAGAAAAGAAAACCTCAAAGTTTTTTTATTATTATTATTATTATTATTATTATTATTAATAATAATAAAAAGCTAGACTCTTTAAAACAATATCAACAAAGATACATCATTATCCTATATTAATCCCATTGCATAATTATCCTGTTAATTTTATTTACCTCTGAAATTTTATTGAAAGGTTGCTTAAAATTTGTTTTTGGGTGGAGTTCCCCATTAAGACTTTCTCTTCTCTTCCTCCAAAAAGTTTCAACCTTCAAGAGCTGTAGAGCCATCACTAGCAACAGCCCTGGAAGGAAGTCCATCTGTTCTACAACATAAATTTACATGGTCTCAATAATTTGTTTTCCCACGAGGTCCACCACCATTTCTAATAACATTGGATTAAAGGGATACTGTCATGGGAAAAAAAAATGTTTTCAAAATGAATCAGTTAATAGTGCTGCTCCAGCAGAATTCTGCACTGAAATCCATTTCTCAAAAGAGCAAACTGATTTTTTTATATTCAATTTTGAAATCTGACATGGGGCTAGACATTTTGTCAATTTCCCAGCTGCCCCAGGTCATGTGACTTGTGCCTGCACTTCAGGAGAGAAATGCTTTCTGGCAGGCTGCTGTTTTTCCTTCTCAATGTAACTGAATGTGTCTCAGTGGGACCTGGATTTTACTATTGAGTGTTGTTCTTAGATCTACCAGGCAGCTGTTATCTTGTGTTAGGGAGCTGTTATCTGGTTACCTTCCCATTGTTCTTTTGTTTGGCTGCTGGGGGGGAAAAGGGAGGGGGTGATATCACTCCAACTTGCAGCACAGCAGTAAAGAGTGACTGAAGTTTATCAGAGCACAAGTCACATGACTTGGGGCAGCTGGGAAATTGACAATATGTCTAGCCCTATGTCAGATTTCAAAATTGAATATAAAAAAATCTGTTGGCTCTTTTGAGAAATGGATTTCAGTGCAGAATTCTGCTGGAGCAGCACTATTAACTGATTTATTTAAAAAAAAAATGTTTTCCCATGACAGTATCCCTTTAAGCATCACCCAAGAAATGTCAGCCCTCTCATTTTAATCATCTGGAATAGAAAAGAGCAGCCTGAGGTCTTCTAATGGCCATAAAATCTGGACTTGGCCAAATACTGATCTCTCACAAATATTAAGCTGAATTGAAAACCAAATAAGTGTGACAAAGTAAAGACAAATGTGTCATAGTCACTTGTTAGAGTGTATGACTGAACTCAATACAAACCCTACAGATTTGGCCAAACCTGAATCATGTAAAAAAAATAGAAAACTGGAAATCACACTAAGGTGTCAGAACCCTGAAAATGATCAGTGAAGTAGTACAGGGGTCATGGACAAGAATACCCCCGAGATATGAGGCACTGTGAGTACAGTTGTATTGATTCATTGTTTTTCTAAGCTTATCCTGAAGGCTAAATAAGGAGGCACTATTGGTTTAAACACACCGGGCTTTAACTCCAATGTGTTAAAGGGCAATATATATTTCACCTACTGCATGATAAACATGAACCAAACTATTAGGGATTGTAGTGAAAACATCTTTGATTTCCCTTTTTTTAAAAAATCTTTTAACTGCTTGTTGTTACTCTTAATACTCTCCCAGTGGACCAAAATCCTAAAAGGGTGCTTTAAGGGATTACACTAATATGCAGATTTAGTAAGGTTCGAATGGTAAGTTTGAATTTTCTGATTTTTTTTGGTCAAAACTCACAAATTTTAAATTTAAATCACCGATAGTGATGGGTGAATCTGTGCAGTTTCACTTTGGCGAGAAATTAGCGAATTTACCGTGATATTTGATGTGCGTCAGTGTTGACGCGTGCGACTACTTGGTCCAAATGCAAATGCGTGCAAATTTTTATTGGTGCATGTCAATTGACGCCGGTAAATTGTCGCCCTGTCAATGGCAGAGGTCCGTTGAACCATTTGAATATTTTAATTGCCTTCCTGACATTCGAGTTTTTTTTCCAGAGGAAAACTCGATTAGAATTTTCAGGTCGTTCGTATTCGATTGGATATTACGTGTTCGAGTTAATCCATAAATAACCTCCCATTCCAATGAGTAAATTTATTAGAGATAAAAAAAATTCACATAACTTTGAAATTCGACTTTTGATAAATCTGCCCCTAAAAGACCTAACCACTTAAAACCCTACAACTTGGTGAGTCTCACCTGGGAAACTACCCAGCACTAAGCCTCCTCAGTGAAGCACAAAAGCATCTCTTTCTAGGTTATGCTGTCTATCTAACACACCTGGAATATTGGATTATAGGAGCTACCAGTCCCTCATGCCTCAATCACAGGGCTCCTTATCCTGACTTCATTAATGGGTAGAGAAGTGGTAAATTTAGGGATCTCCTGTGACGCATGGCATCTGTTACCCCATAACCTGCAATTCCTGAGCTCTCTAGCTTGCTACCCATCAGTAAATGCAGTCTGCACTCTTTGTATTCCAGTCTAGAAGAGCAACAGTAATGGGTTTCAGGGCACCATATGCACAAGTGGACAAAGTGCAAAAACCTACCCCTTATATGTACTGTAAAACCATGAACATGCCACCATACTCATAGTCTTGTATAAAATTCTTGGGATGGTCCAGTTGCCCAGTGTGTTGGCTCCCATCCATCCGTTATCCCTTTAACTTATATTATATACATACCATTAATAAAATATTTAATGTTAAAACTATACCCTTTCTCTTTGAGCTGCCATAAAGTTATCTGCATGTTATAATTTGGAAATTGCTTACCAGTAATCCCATGTCCGCCAGTCTGGCTTCAAATCCCTGAATCTTCAGCTATAAGGAACAGAGAACCATAGGAAATGAGTAGGTATAAGTATAAATATTAAGTAGACTAACGCATTTTGTGCTCATGCACACAATGTGTTTGGATTTATTGGACATGTTACTCTAAGAACATCAATCAACTCAAGTTCCTAATGGAACAGGAGAGCTTTCTTACATTGGTTCAAATGAATGTGAAGCTTACGACTATCTAAGGAATAAATCTACTGAGAATTTTTCTCTATTTATACTCCTTTAATGATTGCCAAAATAGATTTGATTAATTTCATATGCGGCGTCACAATCTGTTGAGCTTATGAGTAAAAATTCTAAATAGGATTCCCATCGGTTAAGATGAAGAAGGTACAGTATCTCCACTGTCCCTTGCTCTGTCTACTCAGAGGGCCCTGAAAACCACAGGCATGTCTCAGTGGAGCACGGAACAAACAGTGGTCATGTGAGGTGGCCCGTGGCTCTTTCTCTGTGTTACATCTGCTTATATCTGTGGTAGTGACCTAAATTCTCACAGGGGTCCCTGTTGATGAACAACAAATGTAAGCCATGTTTTTATTAAAAATAGTTGTATGAAATGTACATTTTCCTGGGGCAAAGCAACCCTAAGCCTTAACAGTCTAATGCTGACATCAAATGCAGTACAAGGCATCCAAAAAGCTATGTTTGGAATGGAAAAATATTTGCTTTAATGTAACAGGAAGTCTTTTGTTGACTGGACATCCTCCATTAATACCTTCTCTTCTGTTGAGCTGCTGTGCACATAGATGTCTTCTAGGGACTGGGATGGAGTTGTAGAAATAAACTGCATTCTACTCTACAGTAAACGTAAATTTATCCAGGTTATTGTGCAAGAAAAGGTCCAGAGACCTGGGAACCACCTGTGTATTTCTGATATTCCCTTCCACTGAAACCCCCTCCACCCTTCACCTTGAGGCATCTCTTGCACCATGCAGAAGTCGTGCTCGCATTAGATATGATCAAGGGAATTTTTTTTAAACTAAAACAACATGTATTGCTCAATCCTGTTTCCTTGGCAAGAGTCTTTCTCATGCATTGATATTAGATCCGTCCCATACTTGGTAAACAAACATGAACCTTTTGGATACAATTAGTCACTACAACACCTCGTTAGTAGGCTCATCAGAGCAGCCCTGAGAACATCAGGGGTTATTTGAATATTGTTTACATGCAGGGTTTACTTGTAACTAGGAAGAAACAATTCCTGCAATGCTGTTAGGTGTAGTAAATCTCTTACAAGGGCTTCCCTTGAAAGCTTGAGAAAATCTAAGATATATGATTTTACTTGTGCTGTATTTGTGGTATATTTTAGTTTGATATGACACTTCAATGGTGTCTCACAATTCAGCATAGTCTCTTAGAGACCCACTCCCTCCCTGTGTGTTGATTTGTTGTAGTAACATCTTTGATTGCGTCTGCTGTGGGTACTCACATGACTCTATAGGGGTCCTTAACTTACAATCCTATCTATGGAGGTCCTAATCTCAATTGGGTCGGGGTAGATCACAAAGTCACAATGTCCTTTACCACCTACTTGATGCATTAGGAGGGTTCTCCATCTTCCAGTCTCATTCTGAGGCTTCTCAAATCTCTATAGTCACTTGACCTTCTTGCAATTCTATGATCGTTATGAAACTAAATGTTAGATGGCGCCATTCATTTCAGGTTTCTGGCATGGTATTTGGTCATGTAGCATACCAATACTTTTTGTTGCTGTCCCCTTTTGGTGATAGATCTTGTTATAATGCCCCTTAGGTGGCATTGTATAGGAATAGCAGAGCTTGTCCTTACTGTCATTCCTCTTGGCAAAGATTGATTGGAATGGTCCTTATTGTGCTTTGTGTAATGCCCACTGGGGAGGTGGGTGAGATAGCAATGTGTGTTTTTCTGGAGTGAACCTCTAAAAAGGCTGTTGTACTTGCTGTACCATGCTTGTGTATTGCAGTGCCTTTTTTGGGGTTATGGGGACTTGTTTGTGTCCCTTGGGGATGTTCTTGGGTATATCAGGGATTAATCTTGATGCAGTACCATCTGAGTATACTGAATTTATTGTACTCTACTCTCCAGTGTACTTGGGTAACACTTCTTTATGTTCATGTTGCAGTGCCTCCTAGTGGCTGAGGAGAGTATTTCTTCTTTTTACACTGGCTCTGGTGGGGGGCAGGCTAAGCTTGTCCTTCCAACAGTTCCTTCCAGTACTGTAATTGAGTATACCATTGTTTGTCCATCAGTTCTACCTCCTTAAAGCTGATATTGGAAATACTAGCCTCCTGTTCTGCTTCCATGCTCCTAGAGTCTGTGTTTAATGATTCTTATCCTTGCTGGACAGTGGATAGAATGATCAAGACTAGTGATGGGTGAATATAACCCATTTCGCTTAGCCAAAAATCACTTGGTTTACGTGCAATTTACATGGCAACACCTGATATCACTATTATTCCGGGATAAATGCAGGGAGGAAAAACATCCAGATCTTATTTTTATTTAAAAAGAATAAAAATGTCACAATTCAGATACTACAACATAAATTTTCCTGCAACCACTTTGGAATAGTGGAGTTGCGCCGTGTGAGATCTTGAGCCGTTTACTACATGTCAACCAGTTGGGAGAAAATATGTTTAATCTACTCTCCAGCCTCTGTCTCTGTAACTGATACATTAGTTCTTGGCACTTCCATGTGATTTATTCTTCTTTTCCTCATTTCTTGTTCGAGACAGATACATCAATGGCTTCCAGTTGTTATACTTAAAAGCTCAACATTGAGGGGTTTAACCTTACTCTGATGGAAGTTTTAAATGTGGCACAAGTTTTTCGTACCACATTGAGAACAGGATCAAATACAGGGCAACTATGCTACATTTAAGTCTTATGGAATGATGCAGGGCGATGTCTAGGGTGACATAGTGTTCTGCTATCTCTGTTTCTAGGTTATGAGCATAGAAACATAGGGGACTGTTCCTGTAAAACTATACTAAAGTGAACCCCAAATATCCTTCTGTGACTGCTCTTCTCTCGTTTGGAGGGAGAAAATGAGCAGGTGGCTCACAAGGTGGCAAAGAAAAGATGCACGAAGATGAGGGAAAGGAAGGCCAAATATTGGCATAAACAGTACGAAATCTTGCTCTAAATCTAGACTCTGTGAACCATATCCGCAGACCAGAAATGACAGAAGGATGTTCTATTTGTGTTTAATATAAGAAATTTCTCAGATCCTTTTTTCGATAGTGAATGGAAGCCTGATGTGCATATTTTTTATGTAACATCTCGTGGCCTCGAGTTTAACCTCTTGCACAATTCTGCAGATGTCAGAACAGATGAATACTTTCAGGTCTATGCATCAAATATACAGATTCAGCCCCTGGGTTTAAAGAAGCATCTTAAAAAAAAAACCCCACACATTTAGTTATTTTTATCAATGGATCCTTTGAAAGCCAAAGCCGACTTCAACTAGAATCTAAAGATTAAGAAACTTGAAGTCCTAAACTATTTTATTGGATCAGTAGATATTAGTTAGGTCATTCATCATTTGATGGAATGTGCTATAGATGATGAACCCAGTTCATTGGAGTAACTAACTCTACTTTAGTGTTGCCCAGCAAGTAGACTTTGATCTACTAGATCAGTGGTGGGCAGTGGAAGACGCCAGTAGAGCATTCCCATTTGTCATTAATTGGTTTATAAGTTGGAAATATGTCCAAGGAATCTTGCTTTTACATTTGCCTTTTTATAAGATGTTTCCTATCTTTTAATGCCCAGTCCCCACATTTTGAATGCTAAGGATGTGAACCAGTTCTTCTCCTACAATGGGGAAACAAGGACATTTCTAGAAGAATATCTTTTTACAGCTTGATGAATCAAACGTTGACTGATCCAAAGCATGACTGTCTTGAAACGTTGCCTTGAAATTGACCATAGACCTTCACGTTTACTCTGCCTGACTCCTGGTGACGGGTAGAGACAGAGCCAAATCTTGTTGTGTGCGATGAAGCATCCGGGACCTTTGATCCACAAACCAAATCAATTACAGAGTTTAACAAACATATTTTATGTGCCTGGTTATATTGTGATGATGCTTGATCTTTCATGGGAATTTACATCATCTGCATTTTTAACTGTACTGTTCTAATAAGCTTAGGCAGATTAGAGTTCATCATTCGCAGATGGGTCTAAAGATATCCTACCATATGGAGCCTTATGCACTGTAATTTTATAGTTTTCCCAGTTAAACTGGGCGACACATGGAAATATTAAGCAGGCTTATTAACTTCAGGCAAAACTGACCAACTTCAGATTTATGTGGGGCCCTCGGTTGGTCATTTTAAGTGACTGGCCAATTATATTTAATCACACCAGTCCTGATAGTGGTGGAGGTCAGACCTAGATCCCTCTCTTCCTGTGTTATATGTTTATTGGTTGCAGAAGTTGCCCTATTAGATCAGTGCCATCCACCTGTGCTGATGTCCACGGGAATCTAGCTGTTCTGCAGAGCTCTGAAAGACTATGTGCATTTAAGGACTTCATGTCAATTGAATGGTCATATATCAAGAGTTCTTCTACAGTGAGCAGTGACGGTTTAGAATTCCTTTGTTGTGCCAACATATACACTAGATGGTTGTTACAAAAGGTTGGCAACAGTGGTCATACCGTAAAAACCAGATGTTTGCATTTCTCTGGTTGATGAAGACTTTCTCAAATGTACATTGTCAGATACTTTGGGTTTACTTTGCCCTTCCTCTGTAATATTGGCTATTAGATGAATCAATTTAATCATAAAAGCTTTGGTTATAACTGTTGGGAACAAATGGCTTCTTGTACCCCGCTGTCTTTATCAGTGCCTGTAAATTATCTTGTTCTGCTCATAAATGTTGGGTACAAGTCAGGGGAAGGCATAATGTTTCTCTTCCTGGAAAAATTGGGCACAGAAGAGAAGCTTCTTGAATTGCATCATTGAAAACTTGGTTTTTGGAGTGCACATCCGTGGATAAACATTTGTTCCATATTAAAAAAAAAAAAGAAAGAGAGAAAAAGAAAATAGTAGCTAACCTGAGCCAAGATAAGTCCTTTTTTACTTACCAACCCCGGCTAAATGTCTGCTAGTGTCAATGTGTCTGACAAATTCTGGATGACTTGTACGTTTCACATAATACTCCTCTTTAAAGATTCAGTGGGAAAAACCTCAGATGCATTTCATTTTCCTACAATTATGTGTTCGTTGCTTGGTAATATAAAACAAAGGCCCTGGCTCTGTTTATGCATAGGAATATATTATATTGATGTTTGGTGCTCTGCTGAATGGCACATCAAGCAACATTAGTACAACATAAAGTTTCCCTACTGCCAAAACTGTTGTGCCAAAAAGAACGCTATGTTACAGTTATTTATACCAGAGGATCTACAGGCTTCTACTAGCTTACTTGTAAGATGTTTCAGTAGCGTAAGTCAAGAAGTTTTATAGAGACTACGCCCAGTTGAAATGATGCCCAGTGTCATATCATCTATAAATTTAACAAGACGGCTTTGAAAAGAATTCAAGTATAAACTTTCAGAATTATTTTATAAGTGGCTACTAAAATGCTGTTTCCTTAACAGCATAAGCCCCAAGCACATAAAATAGTAGAAAAACCAAGAGTACATCCCATCCAGAGGAAGAACTTGGAAAGACTGTGTGGGAACCTACATTTCCATTGAGACATCAGAACTCACTGTGTTATGGAGCTAATTTGCACATCTCCATATGTAGAAACTTCTGCATTGAAAGCATCTCCAGAAGGAAAAAAGAGTTCCTTTCTTTATTGTGGTTCCAACACTTAAGCAGGTGTCAACTGGGGAGGTTTACCTCCTTGGTGGAATGAAAACTGTTCTAACTAAGCTGACCCATCTAAATCACAGCTCCTATGAGTGTGCTTTACTTTTTTTAGGGGGTCAATAAATTCTCTTAACTTCCAAAAAAGTTCCAAGCTTGTTTATGCTCTAGGCTACCAGCATATCCACCGCTGGTGCTAGGAGGAGACGTGCTCCAACCCTTATATAAAATAGGGACAAGAAATTAGTCACTAGATCTATGGGCCAACTTTGAAAACTCCATCCCAGAGGGAATAGGTAACAGAACCAGGGCCTGAGCAGTTGAGGAAGTTAAACCTTTAGGTCCGCAATACTACCTTCCTTACCAAGGTTCTGCATAATAGAGGATATCGAATGAGTTTGTGGAAAACTTGGAAATAAGGCATGCATTAAAGTTCTTTAAGTGCTCCTAATATTTGTGTTTTACTTGGAATAAAATATATACTATTGGCACCAAGTTTATGCAAGGTTCCTTATAAAAATCAGAGATTACTCCTGTTTAATAATCTGAACTCACTCTATAATATCAATTTTGAGAAAATATAGATATATATTTGAAAAAGATTTAATAATCCATCCAACAGCTTTTTTGTTGTGTTTTCCATGACCAAATGGTTGTTGGTTTAAATATTATGAGTTTTGTTTAGACATCCATTATATTTTAACCTGAAATGTATTCATAGGCCTATTGCACATGATGTTTTTTAACTGCCATTGTGCTCAGGTGGAAGCAGATGTGTTGATGGCAAGGTGAACTGTCCATCAGAAATGGAGGTAAAGATTGGCAAAATTATTTGTAACCAATGTAAAATTCTGAATCCACAGTGAAGTTTTTTGGAATTTGGACATGACTTGACCATTTATAGACTGCCTGGTCATTGAGGAAGCTGACCTTGAAGGATTTCACAAGAGAGTGGACATAGCATTTAAGATGTCATCTGGTTTATCATCTAGAAAAGGGAATCTGCTGATAAGGGAGTTGTAGATAGATTGCATTCAACACTTTTTAGGTTCAAAATGTTTTAATTGAAACAAACGATAAAACAAGGAATTTCTCTGAAGATAGTTCCGTCTGAAACGTATTCTTTTTCCCATCAAGACTTTGACATCATCCTGCTTGTCTTGGATGGACCTTTCTAGAAGGTGGGCTGCTCAAGATAAGCACTAATGTAAACGGACACTGCATGGGACATCAATCACAGAGCCAGAATGGGAAAAGGTGAATCTTGTTTTCTTTCTGGATCAAAATAAAGATTGGCAATTTAAACCCTGGTCCCCCCCTTCACAAAAATGTCTGTCTGTTTTCAGCACAGGATTCACATTTCCAGACTCATGTTATGATCTGGAAGCCTCTCAAGTATCCACCACTGAAGACTTAAGTAACCGCAAAAGTGAGTTCTCCTGTCCAAGATGCTCAATGTTGTTGGAAAACAGCGTGTTAAATGGAAGAGATGGGGTTTCAGAAACATTGGGTGGGGGGCTCATTCCCCTTCTTTATAGGAATACTGTTTTAACATAATTCACCCCATTGATTATTTTGCATAATCCATTATAAAGGCTGCTTTGCCATAGCCAGACTTAAAGTGTCACTGTTTTGGACAAATTTATTGAATAGCTACAATTTCTTGTACAACTTCTATTCTCTCTAGCCTAACTGATACTTTTCATATTTTATTAATTGAAAGTAATTGTACTTGGCACTGGATATACGTAGAGTGCACAGTAGGACATCGCTTGGTTACCTACAGCACTGTAATTACCAGCTTCTCCCCTTCCATAAACTACTTAGTTCCTATTGCAGCTTCAAGGTTGACCCTGTAAAGGAGTTCCATAGGTGGAAGATTTTAACTATGTGCTTGGCACCACCATGTTACATAGTTACATAGTTACATAGTTAAATTGGGTTGAAAAAAGACAAAGTCCATCAAGTTCAACCCCTCCAAATGAAAACCCAGCATCCATACACACACCCCTCCCTACTTTTAATTAAAATTCTATATACCCATACCTATACTAACTATAGAGTTTAGTATCAAAATAGCCTTTGATAGTATGTCTGTCCAAAAAATCATCCAAGCCATTCTTAAAGGCATTAACTGAATCAGCCATCACAACATCACCCGGCAGTGCATTCCACAACCTCACTGTCCTGACTGTGAAGAACCCTCTACGTTGCTTCAAATGAAAGTTCTTTTCTTCTAGTCTAAAGGGGTGGCCTCTGGTACGGTGATCCTCTTTATGGGTAAAAAGGTCCCCTGCTATTTGTCTATAATGTCCTCTAATGTACTTGTAAAGTCTAATCATGTCCCCTCACAAGTGCCTTTTTTCCAGAGAAAACAACCCCAACCTTGACAGTCTACCCTCATAATTTAAGTCTTCTATCCCTCTAACCAATTTAGTTGCACTTAGTCTCTGCACTCTCTCCAGCTCATTTATATCCCTCTTAAGGACTGGAGTCCAAAACTGAACTGCATACTCCAGATGAGGCCTCACCAGGGACCTATAAAGAGGCAGAATTGTGTTTTCATCCCTTGAGTTAATGCCCTTTTTTATGCAAGACAGAACTTTATTTGCTTTAGTAGCCACAGAATGACACTGCCCAGAATTAGACAACTTGTTATCTACAAAGACCCCTAGATCCTTTTCATTTAAGGAAACTCCCAACACATTGCCATTTAGTGTATAACTTGCATTTATATTATTTTTGCCAAAGTGCATAACCTTGCATGTATCTAATACCCCATAGGCAACACATTTTCAGGCAGTAACCCAAACTCGAATACTCTTATTGCAACAAGATTAACCTTATTCCTTATTAATCACAACTGTAATAACAAGTTGGCTGAACCTCTACTTAAATAGAATTTTGTTTTTACAATGTATCTATCTAGCTAGTTATTTAGACTTGTTTCCTGAGAGAGCTGGAAGATGAAGGGAAGATGACATCACAAGAAGGAACATGTCTTGGCAGGGTCTCTTCTTACAGAGTACAGTAGGGAAAGCTGTGAATGAGTTTGAGAGACATTGTATTCTTCATGGTAAGTGCAACTCAAATGCACACAAATCATTTCCAATTCCAAATGTCTCTGCAATGCCAATATATAACTGGTACAGAGCTGTCAGGACTGTCAGGAGGGTAGGAGCCACTGGAGAAGAGCTTAGCAGTTAAAACTGCTTTAGTGTACAGCAGGAGCTCACAGGTGGTAGCAGCAGGCCGAGTCAGAGTAGAGAAGAATCCGTAGGCAGGCAGAGATCGAAGGGCTGGCGGAGTTCAGGCAAACCAGAAACAGGCCGAGGTCAGAAGGCAGGCGGAGTACAAGCGGTAGTCAAAACAAGCCGGGTCGATGGGCAGGCAGAAGTCAAGCGGTGGTCAGAAACGGGCCGAGGTCAAAAATCCAGGAATCAAGTTCAAGAGAGGTATAACAGCAAAAGTTCAGGAGCAAGGGAAATAATCACCAAGCGCTGTTTGCTTTTTCCGACAAGAATAAATAGGGGCAGATTGGCGCCAAACGTAAGGACGCAGCGTCAGGACGCCGTGCGTCAACTTTAGCGCGCCCGCGACCGTCGCGACGCGCGCGCGCCCGAATGAACGGACGCGTGCCCGTGCAAAGACGCGGACGCCGGAAACAGACGCCAAGAATGCGCAGAACCCTGCACACCCCTGCGCCTGCGCCCAAGAGAAGACTGAGCTGCGACCAAAGGTACCTTACAAGAGCACACATCTTCATACAGGCATAGAAGGTACATGAACCCAACTGGCTGTTTAATCTTGTAAATGTTTAACACCTATGTATTTCCAGTGGGATAGAGCCACATCTACCCCAACTCCATCAGAATGCTCTGACTATATCTTTAATGCCAAGAGTGTCTACGAGCTGAAAGTCAAGGCCATTGTCAAAAATAGATTCAGATTTGGGACTAAAGATCCAGGTACATGGATGCAAAAATAGACCAACCATTAGGGATGAACAGAATCTACTATACTGGGATTTGACTGAATCCTGAACCTAAGCAAAACCGTAATTTGCTTCTGCAAGTTATTATAATTTCAGTGCCAGGGGCAGCCATTAATCTGATACTCCCTGAAATATACTTATTCTGCTGGAGACCTAAAACCGAAAGACCTAAAACTTCCAGACAGCTCTGTTGAAAATCAGGTTTTAATAGTTAGAGATGTGGGACTTCATTTAGGTATCTACAGATGGAGTAGCTGTGATTTGTACATTTGGAACAAAGACAGAAACCTGTTTGTAAAAACAAGAAATTCTGCTGTGGACCCTGCATAAAGAACAGAATTGTTACTAGGAAAAGTGGGAAGGTATAGTGGGGCAAGATGATGAGAGCAGGACATTATGATGACAGTGCTATCAGATGGAGACAGCAGGACAAGATCAAGACAGTCAGGCAAGATGGAGGCAGCAGAGCAAGATGGCAACAGTAGGACAAAATCAAGATAATAGGAAAATATGGAGATAGCAGAGCAAGAAGGCAACAGTAGGACAAGACAGTAGGACCAGATGGATACAATTGGGCAAGATCAAGATAGTGGAGCAAGATGGAGACAGCAAGCAAAATGGTAACAAAAGGACAAGATCAAGACAGTAGGTCCAGATGACAGATGGCTATTACCGGGCAAGATGGTGACCATAGGGCAAGAATGAGTCACTTAAAAGTCGTATCATTCTTCACAAATGTCATCCTTTCAGTTGTTTATATGTACAACTCAAAGTGCCCTCAGACTGACCACCGGAAGACTTTGCTGCTTTATTTGCCCAAGATTTTCTCCTTAGTATGGTCTTCTGAAATGGCTTAGAGCTTACTGATTGATTTGCAGCAGCTCCCAAGTGCAGCATACTCTACATGAGACAAAGAACGTGGTCGGTTCTTAGAATCGAAAAGATGCAATAAAGTCTGCTTCTTACCTGCTTCTTCTTAACTAATTGATGTCCCAGTAGCTGTGCAGCACTGTTTTCACAATTAGGCTAAAAGCATACCACAACAACAATAAATAAAATAAAGAGAAACAGAAAACTTTATTTAGAATTGGAGATTGTTGCTGACCGGTGTTCATACCCATTTGCCACATTTAATCCAGAAGCTGAGAGAAAAAAAAATCACTGTTGAAATTTTGCCAAAATGTTTGTGTCTCAGACATTCTGTGCCCTGAAGTTGAAAGCCACCGGAATAGGAGCTGAAGAGTATGTAAATATATTACATTTAATGCTAATCCTGCGTTAATTCCATCTCGGCTCCTGCAAGACACTCACTATGTAAGAGCCTGAGGGAGGTAAGTTTTCAATTTAGGTAATAGGTCCAGGCTGAATTTAAATCATCAGTGAAGGACTGCACTGCTGCTGCTGACAGTTTTCTAAGATCTCGAGCCATACGTTGACTTGGGATGGAGCAAGCTGAAAAATGTTTCTTTAACCGAAGGTTCAGCATCAACAACAAACTTGTTTTTGCCTATTCCCGACAGCCGGCCATACTGAATGGCAAGACTTTCTAGATTAAGAAAGAGAAACAGCCATTTTTGACAACACTAAGGGCGATTTATCAAGTGTCGAAGTGAAAATTCGAATTTTGAATTTAAAAATGTGTATTTTCGAGTTTATTTTAGGGTAAATCGACTAGGGAATAGTTAAAATTCGATTTGAGTTTTTAAAAAAATTTAAATTTGAATTTAGAAATTTATCATGTACTGGCCCTTCAAGAATTCAAAAATTTATTCGACAACCTTAAACCTGATGAATTTCTGTTTTAGCTTATGGGGGATGTCCTGGAATCAGTTTGGAGTTGTTTGGAGACATCCTGAAAATCTAGTTTTTTTTTGGTGAAAAAACTTGAATCGAATTCAATTTGAATTCGATTCGAGTTTGCCGTTCGATCCCATTCACCCGAATTTGAAAAATTTGATTTTTACAAATTTTGAATAATTTGTTTTATACAAACTCCCGTGAACTCGAAATTCGACCCTTTATAAATCTGCCCCTAAATATGATGGGACAACTGGAGGTTAAGGCCCCATTTATAAACCATTGAAGCAGAATTTTACTTGACCATTTTATTTAATCAACCAAATAAGAGATAAAAGTAAAGAAATCCATGGCAACCAATCAAAATTTTCTACAGCCTTAGGCTGATTTTACCTATTGGGCCTTTTAGAGTCAGGGCACACAGGCAGATTCGGGAGATTAGTCGCCCGGTGAGGAAACTTCCAGCGACTTCGGAAAACGAATCGTTCCGAGTGCCATCCCACCGGCTAAAATGTAAATCGCATGCGGCATGGCACTTGGAGCGATTCGTTTTCTGAAGTGGGCCAAAGTTTCCTCGTGAGGCAACTTCGGAAAACAAATCTCCATCCCACCGGCGATTTACATTTTAGCCAGCCGGAAGGCAGGGGACGCAGTTCGGGGAGATTAGTCGGCCCGAAGAAGAGGAGCTTTGTCGCCGGGCAAATAATCTCCCCGAATCTGCCCTTATGTCTAGAGGGGCCAATAGTGCCCCTTTAGGCCTGATGGGTGGCAACTAAACTGGGCCCTGCAAATAGGGATGTAGCGAACTGCCAATTTGGTGTTCGCGAACGCCGTTCGCGAACACCGGCAAAAAATGCGAACGTTCGCGAACAGTTCGCGAACTTCGAACACCCGCTAAAATCGTTCGATCGAAGGATTTTCATTCGAATCGAACGATCGAAGCCATTCGATCGAATGATTTTATTGGATCGAATGCTTACAATCGTTCGAACGAATGGAAATCGTTCGATTTTTAGCGGTCGAAGGAATTCGAATGGTCGAATGGTCGAACGATCGAACGCGAACTCAAAATGCGAACGTCGCGCGACGTTCGCGAACATTCGGCGGACGCGAACGGTCGAAGTTCGCGCGAACAAGTTCGCCGACGAACAGTTCGCTACATCCCTACCTGCAAATGATAAGACTGGACCTGTTCTACTCATGCTGAGTATTTAAAATAAAGATCTGATTGATTGTTGTGGTTCACTAGAGCCATACTACTACTAAATTGGTTGTTTTTATTTATATATGACTCCAAGGAACTGACAATTTTGGATTAGTCCTAGGAGTGATAAGTAGGGAGGCATCAAAGAGCAGAGTTATAATTACACTGATATTTGCACTTTGGAATTAATGGTTCAACAAACTTGATGTTGTGAGTAACAATTCACATCACAGAAGACCACTCTATTAAGTCAGGGCTGCTGTAGGAATATCTATATGCACACAGACATTTGCAAACTCTTTTAAAGCTAGGGGTGTGCTTGCAATGTGTAGCGTCTAGATGTATTGATTCCTTGAGTGGAAATGTTTCCATCCCCAATGTACATTCAGTATAACACCAGTAGCAGAGAAAGTAAGGACACGACAAATGCACCATTCGGGGTGGTTATTTACATCCCATTCCTGTGTTCCATCTTCATCTCATTAAGAATTATCAAAGGCTCTTTCAACTTGCCTGCCCTTGTTGTTGTAATTTATCTCTAACCTGAAAAGAAATCAAAGTCAGGGCGAGGTGGAAATGCTCTTGACAAAGATCACGCACAGAACATGAACAACAAATGTTCTTCTGCATCGACCGTAGAGCAGATCTTGTCACCCATAAACCCTTTGCCCTACTGAATATTCCCTTTTGGGGAAGAAAAAAAAAACGGAGAACTGTTCATTCACATGAATATTTTATACAAGATAAAAAGGCAGGTATGTCGATCAAGGAAATGTTTTTGTATTGCATGAAAGGGAACGTTGCGCTCACCGCTAAATTTTGAACCGTTAGGCAATATATTGAAGCTGGCCAACTATGTCAAAGTCATCCATGGTCTATCCCCGTCCTACACTCTTATCTGATTTATTAATAATTCTACTACTTTATTATACCTTTTACATAGGGACACAGTTTTATTTGCAACTTGCTTGCTTTCAAGGTTACAACTAACAAAAGCTTGCCCTTTTATTGGCCACCACACGGATCACCTGACTATAGCTGGGAAGGGTGGGAGATACAACATGGAGCTGGACGCTTCTCCTGTATAACCTATTTGTGAAAAAAGGGATAATGGTGCTCACCACTATCTTTTAAACCATTAAAACAATATAAGGGCAACCATTTCAGAGTTTTAACCTTGAAAGCGAGCAAGCTGCAGTAAAACAAAAAGGGAACTTTGCATTATACCAAGAGCTCCTGTCATCTTCTTCTTCTCCACCATTGTAATTCCAGGTTTTCTTTCATTTAAACATTGACAGAACTATAATATCAGTTAAAGGCCTCAATTTACCCCAGGTATAGGTGCTCCAACTAATTGTCAAGCAGGGGAAATGCTAATACAAATCTGCCCAAGCTTCATTCTAGCTGTAAGGGCCCGAAGGCTCAAACTGGAGTAGTGGACCGAAGAGGAAGCTGAAGTCCAGCAAAGTTCTCGGTACAATAGGATTAGGCAAAAGAATGGTCGAAGTCCAGGCAAATAGGTCAGTTTAGGCGGCAAGAGTTCAATAACGATAAACAGGCAATGGGTCAAGATCAAGAACAGGAATCAATACACACTAACACACCCAGGAACACACGAAGTAGAACCTATAATTGGGCGATGTTTGCAGACCTTTAGGCTCCTTAAATAGGCCTCCTTTGGCGCCAAAAGACGGACGTGATGACATCACTGCGCTGGCGTTATTGCGCTGGCGTCCATTCAGGCGCTGGCGTCCATTCTGACGCCAGCAAAAACGCGCTGGCGTCACAGTGCCGCGCCTGGGAAGAACCTCGTGGAAGGACTGGGCGCCGCCATCTTAAATAACCGAGCAGCGTCGGCGTGGATGCGGAAGGTAATTCTCCCTTACACTAGCTAGACATCCCATCAACATTAGAGGTAATGTTTAAGAATTTTGAATGGATGGATTGAAGGTGGAGTTTTTATTTTAATGTGTGTGGTAATATTGTGGCCCATTCTACTTGTTGGCAGGGCCGAAAACCCAGGGGAGCCAACCATCCCTGGGGATGTTCTTCACCATTCACTGTTGTCTCCATCTTTCCCTACTATCTCCAAATTCTTCCTCTGTCACCACCTTCACTCAGCATCTCCTTTTTCCCCTACGGTTGCTGTGTTACTGTTACAATCTTGCTCCACTTTAACCTTCTTCCTATAATGTCTCCATGTTGTCCTACTTTTGCCATCTTGCTTAACTGTCTTCATCTTACCCTACTGTTGCCTCCCTTCCTTTTCATATCTTACCCATCTTATTTTGCCCTACTCTCACTATCTTACTCATTATCACCTTCATGGCCTACTGCTTTTTCTAGCAAAGCAACTGCTGCTACCCCTACACTTTTTCTATCTACAACTCCTATTGGCCAATTGGAAAGCTTTAAACAAAAGGTCCATAAAAGTTCCAGTCCAGCTATACTGTAGCTTTCTTCATTAGGGCTTTGGTGAAAGGTATGTATTAGTAAACTGCAAAGTCTATTTCAGATAAATAATCACTTTTTAATGTCTCCATAATACATCATTTGTCATATGTAATGTGTCATCATGTAAGCTAAAAAAATTCCTAATTTCCAGATAGGACTAGCAAAATAAGAAATGACTGCAAAATATGTAATTCCCCTCCAAAACCAATTATTATTTGTTAGAAAAGTTTAAAAAAAATGAAAGAAAAACAGGATTCCCCGTTAATGTTAGAAATATGTGTAGTGCTCTGGGCAGTTTTTTTTTCTGTAGGAAATTACCATTTTTTTCCCGACTGCCAATAAGATTGATATCTCTGAAAGGTTTTATTGAAAGTGAGAAATATGCAGAAATCCTTAAAGCACCTTGTAAGAAAGATCCATTAATAGATGTAGGTGCCGCAGGCTACAAATGTATGGCTCAGATACAGCTAAGATGCAACATTCTAGAGAATAACTAACTAGTTCTAATGTAGCTTTCTCAGGACGCACAACCATTGATGTCAGTTTTATTTTATTGTACCTTAGAATTGGTCGGATGGAAAAAGTAACAAATAAATACCAAAATGAGAACACAAAAACGGTTGTTAATATATGGTTAGGTAGTTTATGGTAGTATATTGGTAGCTTAGCATTTTGTTTCAGCCAATCAGAGTGGAGAAGATTAAGGTTAAACATATATATATATATATATACACAGTAAGCTGCACTAAACCCATTGAGTCACAGCCTCATTGCACCCCCGCCTAATGGTTTTAAAAATGAGTGGTGAGCACAACTTTCGTTTGTTTGTTTGTTGCTGGGTGCTGTGGTTGAAACATTCGCAAAAGCAAAAGGTAGAACGCACTTCGGGTATCTTTTTCTCCAATAATTTATTTAAGTTAAGTACAAATGATACATTTGGTTTACATCGACGTTTGTGGTCTGCAACCTTTCTCAATATGTGTGAATACAATAACAATAAAGAAAACAAATTCAAAAACGACAAAGCCCTGCCCACTTTGGGGCATCATTACCCCTACACCATTGTTTTCCCGACATGCGTGTTTAACAAAAGCCGGTCATAGTTTAAAATTAGAGGGAAAGCTAAAAGGTAAGTATTAGAACCCATGTACCTATAGATGGATAAGTGAAAGCATCATTTGGGATAATTATAAATGTACTAAAACAGAGCTAACACTTCTCCAGGAAACAACCAAAAGAACAATATTCATTTAAACCCATTGGTTTATATATATATATATTTATTTAAACATTAAGGTTACAATAGCACTCACCCCAAATCTCCCCCTAACTGACCTTCAGACTGGGCCCCCTTAGCTCATAACAAGGTTACAGATATATAGAAACATTGGGGTAACAGTCACCCTGCTATAGTTCCAGGGGTACCCAGGGTACAAATAAGCACTCACCCCAAATCTCCCCCTAACTGGCCTTCAGGCTGGGCCTCCTTGGCTCATAACAAGGTTACAGATATATAGAAACATTGGGGTAACAGTCACCCTGCTATAGTTCTAGGGGTACCCAGGGCACAAATAAGCACTCACCCCAAATCTCCCCCTAACTGACCTTCAGACTGGGCCCCCTTAGCTCATAACAAGGTTACAGTTATATAGAAACATTGGGGTGTCACCCTGTTATAGTTCCAGGGGTACCAGGGCACAAATAAGCACTCACCCCAAATCTCCCCCTAACTGACCTTCAGACTGGGCCCTCTTAGCTCATAACAAGGTTACAGATATATAGAAACATTGGGGTAACAGTCACCCTGCTATAGTTCCAGGGGTACCCAGGACACAAATAAACACTCACCCCAAATCTCCCCCTAACTGACCTTCAGACTGGGCCCCCTTAGCTCATAACAAGGTTACAGGTATATAGAAACATTGGGGTAACAGTCACCCTGCTGTAGTTCCAGTGGTACCCATGGTACAAATAAACACTCCCCCAGGGGTGCACCCTAGAGTGCATAGTGCAAACAATAAATACCGTGCTACCTTCTATCAGAGGGAATGTGAGGTGGGCAGCACTTGGGCATCCCCTGGAACACCTCCTAACCTGTGTTTCAATGGGAGCTCAAGGTATAGGAAAGCCCAGTAGCTCTTGGTTCTTTGACTTGTTCCAGATGTAACAAGACTACTGACCTATAAAAAAGTCCTCTGTGCATGGGCCCTAAGGGGTCTTCTTGCCAATGCAGCTAAATGACCAGACCAGAACACTCCTTCTCATAGTTAATCCCCATCAATAAACATTACAATATTTAAAGAGAAGATAAATAAAATAACCCGTTGTGAATATTTATGGGGATATTTCTCATACAATTGTTTTTTCCTGTCTAATAATTGTATAAATAGAGATGTGAACATTATGTATGGGAAAGTCCAAGGGTAGAGTTGCTTTTCCCACTAACACCCAGGCCGTTCCCACAACGCTGAGCTTTTCCGTACAGTTAAGAACTTGAATACATTAGAGCAAAGCTCCCGTTGGAGGATATGGAAAAAATAAAATGACCACATCTTCAGCCTCAGAAACCTTCACTGCTTCCACTGCTGGTCTAAAGTGAACACGTCCCTCTAATAAGGAGCAAATTTCCAGAACACTATGGGAAAATCTAAATGCAACATAATTGCAGCAGGTCATCGTTAGTTCAGACTTAAAATGTTTTCTTTGCTCTCGCTCCTTCTCTAGCAAGATGTGTGGCGCCTGAAATGGCACGGCCTGCTCCTTGGGAATGCCAAACAGACACATGGTCCTATCATGTTCAAAGGGTTCCTTTTATCCCTTACGTTACATATTAATGGCACCACCCAAACAGACTGATCTTGTACATGTGAATAGGCAATTGTGAGTAAAAGGACTTACATAATATAAATATATAAAACCTAAGTGTGCTCCTAAGACTGGTGCAGTTGACTGGCCAGGGGTGTAGAACATTTGGAGAGATAATGATGGCACCTAAAATCTATGAGGGACACAAATAATTTGACCTTTAAAGAGAAAATAAAAAAAGGAACAGTAGGATGAAGAAGCTGATTCCCAATCAGACATTCAGTAGGATGAGGGATGTAGGAAGAGCAAGAGGAACGGAATCAATGAGAAGAATGAGAATGTAGGAATTTGGGGTGATTTGGGGTGCAGTACTGCACTGGATTAATGGGCCTCTTGTATGACTCTGGGGCTGCTAAAAATACATGGTATGAAATACTTTTCCTTTTCCTTACTTTTCCTTACAGTAATATGTCTTCCATTGCTATACATGTTTTTTTCGGGTTGGGTTGGGCAGAGTTAGTCATCAATAAACTAACTGCTGCTTTGAGTTGGTCACCAAATGAGTGGAAATTTCCACAATTTGGCAAACCACATAGAAGGCCAGATCAGGTTAATCCAAGGAGGTTATTTATTAAAGTCCGATTTTTCTGGTCAAACTTTTAAGGGGAAAAATGAATGAGCCTGAACTCTTGGGTTCAAAGGGCATTGTGCTGAGTAGATATACATAAAATATAAATGCATTGGCACTGGATTAAGTCATGAGTAACAGTAAATTGGGTGGACTAGTAGGGGTTAGGACAATGTAGGGAATCAAATAAGCCTAGCCTCGGTTAAGATGGGAAAAAATGTGAAGTGTGAAATAAGTCTAGCTTAAGTGATGCCAAAGGAGTTTTGATTTCTCAGAATCATACAACTATGCAAGCACTGAAGGCATCACAGCCAAGGAAGCAGCCAACATAAACTAAAAAATATATATTCCTGTGAAAAAGATGATCACAACATGCAACGCGAAGCTAAATTGTGGTCCGCTATTGGGAAACATGCTCAAAATATTTTCCAGATTATTGGAACATTTAGATACTGTGACTGGTGTGAAACACATATTGAGGAGGACAATGGTTTATTTAAGAAGGAAGAAAAAAAAGTGAGTTGGTTGCCACCCTAGAAGTGGCTGCTGATGAAAAAGGTTTTTGTTAGTGATTTTAATGGATGTATGGGGCACTCGCTAGTTCATACCTGGATAAGTACCATTCAAGGACCTTGCTGTGACCTCTCTTTGCTACCGCTTTTATATGGAAGTAACCACAGGACTAAGAAAAGAAAACCTTCCTCTGTATTTTGCCCAAATTAAAACAGCGGCCCCAAAAAATGACATAAGACGATATGTCAGCTTTCCTGCAGCAGCTCTGCACCACGTGGCAAGGAACAATTCGGCAGGATTTCACTGTTTTATTCCGTGGTTAACCTCTCCAGCTTAAGTGGGACCCAAGAGAAATTACAGAAAACCCTTAGACAAATATAACAGGAGAACTTGTTTTGCCCGTCAGGAGCCATTAATAGAAGCCAATGTTCTTGGGGGTATGCAAGTTTTTTTTTATTATTTATTTGTGGCTCTGTGTGGGCTGAAAAGCTGATTTCAGACTGAATATGGAAAAAAAATTCCAAAACAAACAAGAGTATACAGTATATTTCAGAGATTTCTAATGCGCGGAATAATTTCTGGTTCCACTAGTGAATGCTTTGTGTAGTTTGGAGAAGCATGTCAAACAAAACAAAATGATTTTTCCTATTTTATGATTACTTTCTAAGGAAATGTTCCCTAATTATAGTCCACCAGTGAAGTTGTTTATACATTGAGTGTCTGCAAGGTGGTAAACATGAAACTGAAAGCAACAGTTGGGAGCCTGGTTCAACTAGTCAACTAGAACAAGGCCCTCTGATAATTGTGTGAACAGGGACAGCAAGATGTCACAGTCCAGTAGATAAGTACCCAAAGAAGAATGGACAACAAGGTTACAAGATCTAATAGGTCAGTGGCCTTGGAAAAACAGACAGCATGGTGTTATGGTCCAGTATATAAGTAGCTGATTAAGAATGGACAGCGAGGTGTAACAGTCCAGTAAATAAGTATCCAAGGAAGAACGGACAGCAAGGTGTCACAGTCCAGTAGATAAGTACCCAAAGAAATATTGACATCAAGGTTACAAGATCTAATAGGTAAGTGGCCTTGGAAAAATGGACTGCATGGTGTTATGGCCCAGTATATAAGTAGCTGATTAAGAACAGACAGCAAGGTGTCACAGTCCAGTAGATAATTAACCCAGTAAGGATGGACATCAACGTGTCAAGGTTAAGTAGATAAGTACCCAAAGAAGAACGGACAGCAAGGTTACAAGATCTAATAGGTAATGGATAGCAATGTATTATGGGCCAAAAGGTGAATAGGCAAGACAGAATGGACAGCAAGGTGTGGCAACCCAGTAGAAAAGTAGACAAGTAAGAATTGACAGCAAGGTGCCAATGGCCATTAAATAAGTAGCCAACTGAGAATGGCCAGCTGGTGCCCCACAAAGGAGGTTTTAAGACAATACAGAAAGTGAAATAATCCCCAAACTATGCTTAACAGTAGGGAAAGCAGACTCTTGCTTGCTGGGGCCCACTGGGGTCCTGAATGATGCCCAACTTCAATGAAGGTATTTGGAACTGGTCACCTTACTGTGTCATCTTACTGGTCCAGCATATATTTTTCTGTAGATCCTAGTAACTCCAAGTCAAGTCCCCAGTTGAGACTGTAGCCAAGGGAGGGAGAAAAAGCCATTTACTAGAGATGTGAGGTTATTGCTACCTACTCTAACCTATAATATGTGATGAGGAAAGTACTGCTCTTCAGTGAAGTCAAAAGTCACCCTGCTTTTAGAAATCCCTGGTGCCCACCTTCTCTGGTTAGATCCTGGGTGCATCTATTATATTTTAATATATATTATAGGTCATGCTTATTACCTTAGGACAACTTTAGCTACAGACTTAAGGATAATGTAATAAATTGTCTTAAGTTTGCTACTTGTCTAGTAACCGATAGCAACCAACTAGCAGGTAGCATTTAGTCTTGCTGGTGTCATAGTCATACTCATTGTGTGTAGTGCAACAGTGACATCAAAGCGTGGCAATTTACCCTTTTAAGAAGAGATGCAGGATTCTGATTTGCTGCAGTACCAACCAATCATCACTTTTATGTTATAATGAAACATTTGAAATCAGCTTTCCTTTGACCGAGATAAAGGCTTGGCTTGCATGCTCATTGATTTACAGACTTGAGAAGATGGAGAAAGAAGGGTGCAAGACACCGTGGGGAATTGGAGCCATAGGGGCAAATTCACTATGAGCCGAAGCGCCTAACGCTAGCATCAATTCACTAGTGTTGGTCATTTTCGTTACTTCGCAAATTCACTAACGAACGCTGGCGTAACTTCGCTAGTGTTACTTCGCAGCCTTACGCCTGGCGAATTTGCGCAACGGACGTAACTAAACAAATTCACTAACCCGCGCAGTGTACTGAACGCTACCTTTTACGCTAGACTTCCTTCGCCACCTCAGACCAGGCGAAGCGCAATAGAGTAGATAGGGATTGCTTAAAAAAAAAAAGTTAAAATTTTAACTGGCGTTTTTTCTATATTATGGGTGATAGGCTGAAAAAGATCGAAATTTTTTTTGGGGCTCCCCTCCTTCCCCCCTACATTTCCTGACTCATGGCAACTTAACTATACAGTGGGCACATGTGTAGGGCAAAATAAATGTTTTATTTGATGTTTTGAAGGTTTCCCAGGCATTTGTAGTGATTGTATGTATTCCTCCATTGAAATTTGAATTAGGCAAATTAACCATCGTTAGCGTAACTTCGCTTCCCTTAGCGAATCAACGCTAGCGCAGCTTCGCAACCTTACGCTACCCCTGAGCGCAACTTCGGATTTTAGTGAATTTGCGGAGCGCTGGCGAAACTACGCCTGGCGAAATGTGGCGATGTGCGGCGAAGTTACGCCTGGCGCAACTACGAATCTTAGTGAATTTGCCCCTTAGTTGGAGGTCAGCTGATTTCTTTATATTGTTTCTATAGACAGACAAACTGAGAATGGAATAGAAATTTAATTTACTAATCATTTGTGTGAATATTGTAATTGAAGGGATTCTGTAATGCCCCCAGTCATGTGACTTGTGCTCTGATAAACTTCAGTCACTCTTTACTGCTGTACTGCAAGTTGGAGTGATATCACCCCCCTCCCTTTCCCCCCAGCAGCCTAACAACAGAACAATGGGAAGGTAACCAGATAACAGCTCCCTAACACAAGATAACAGCTGCCTGGTAAATATAAGAACAACACTCAATAGTAAAAGCCAAGTCCCACTGTGACTCCTCCACTTACATTGAGTAGGAGAAACAACAGCCTGTCAGAAAGCAGTTTCATCATGAAGTGCTGGTTCTTTCTGAAAGCACATGGCCAGGAAAAATCAGGAGCCTACACACCAATATTACAGCTAAAAAAATAAATACTACAAAAACAACACCATAACAATCATGACAGTGTCCACTTAATGTGTATGGAGATATATATTATACCTTGCTTTTTCATAATGCAAAAAAACAAAAAAATTGTTATGGAGACAGCAACATATTCCCTTCTACTCCTCGTTGTAGTTGTCAAATAATCTTTCTTTTGCCATCATTTCAAACTAGCTGCAATATCATAGACAGGGAAATGAGATGCTGGTATGAATTTAATGCTCTTCATTTTCCGTAATTATTTTAAGGTTGTGGGTTTAAAGGTTGGACTTGTCAGCTCTTGGGATGGATTGTTGTTATTGTTGTTACACATTGTGCAAGAATAATGACTAGGTGAAGACAAGAGGTTATCAATCATAATTCATATTAAACAACATCTTCCATATTTTCCTTCAGAATTTATTTATACAAATAAATAATTCACAAAATCAGCCCCCGCAGATAATTTTGCATTTCTACACCAATTTTATTGTTGAAAAGCCAGTCATTTCTTTTATTTTAACAAATAAGTTGAGCCAACTTGGCCCCAGTAGTAATGTGAACGACTAATATTTTATTGTGAAACTGGTTTTGTTTTTGTGTTTCTAGAAATCAATCAAATTAGGTGAGAGTTGGACACCCAAACTGAAACATCATCGGCGTAAGCCACCAAGCTGACAGAAGGAGATCAAGGGATGCAAATGCCAACCAGTCCGTCCCCTCGCAGATGCCTTAGAAAAGGATCCAGGGCGAAAACATAGAGAAGCGGACTGAGCGGGCAGCCCTGCCTCACCCCAGCACCCAATGGGAACCTAGTGCCCTGCCAACCGTTGATCAAAGGGAAGCACTCTCCCTCCAGGTATAACGTTTTCAACCAATTGACAAATTGAGCTGGGACGCCATACTCAGACAAAGTAGCCCACAGGTACGGATGTTGCACCCGGTCAAAGGCTTTTGCTCGGTCAAGCCCCAAAAGGTATTTTTCACAGTTTATTGCTTTTGCATATTCAATTGTTTCCCTTATTGTAGCTGCTGCCTGAAGGACCCCTCTCCCCTTCACGGCACAATATTGATCTTCAGATCAGAGTAACAAATCAGAAACAGAGTACAGCCTATTGAACAGGAGCCAGGATTTTACGATCTGTGTTGAGCAAAGCTATGGGCCTCCAGTTAACAACTTGCCTGCGGTCTTTGCCTTTAGACAATAAAATGAGGGCAGATTCCCTCAGTGACTGTGGCAGCCTCCCTGTTTTCAGGCAATGGGTAAACACTTTCTGAAGGATTGTTGAGAGCTCCTTAGAAAAGGCTTTATAAAATTCTGAGGTCAGCCCATCAGGACCAGGGGATTTTTTGAGAGGGAGCGAGGCTATTGCTTCCATAATCTCACCCTCGTCTATCTCTCTTGTGAGTGATGAGAAATCTACGTTGGCCACGGTGTTCTGCAGAGGCAAGAAAACCTTCAATAAGAGAGGGATCAACTGCCTTATCTTTGAACATTTCCTTAGAAAATTCAGCAACTACTGTCAAGATACCTGTTTTTGACTTTTGTAGCTGACCTTTGGAGTCAAAGAAACCAGGGGTCAGGTGTCAAGAATTTGCCATAGTGACTCATATCGGGAGTACTGGAGCTCTCTGAGCCGCATCTTAAGAAGTTTAATGTCCTGTGGGGACAATTTGTTTGAGATGTGCATATTCTAGCTTACTTCTGACAGCCAGATAGGCCCAATATCAGCTAGCAGACTTGGCATGTGCCGAATGTTTGGCTTGCTCCCACCACTTACTGTAGGAGTCATAGAAAGAGACTCTTGAAAACCCTTGTAAGGTGACAGGGTCTGTAAGAGCATTTTGCTCTAGTTGCCACAAAACTTTACCCCTTGTGGGCACAGAGGAGACACCAAGAGTGACTGAGATGGCCAGATGGTCTGAGAACTCAACCACAACTTCCTTACAGTCAGTGAAAGCTGTAGTTGGGCTAGCGAACACAAAATCAATGCGAGATGATCGAGTACCACAGGAGTAGGTATTTGCCGAGCTCCTACCATTAGCAGCAAAAAGGTCGACCAGGCCTGCCTGGTGCACCAATGTCCTCAGGGACCCAGAAGTTTTAGATGAGGGAATGAGACCCTAATCAAAATCCCCCAATAACAGCAGAGTATATGGAACAATTAAATACTGAGCTATCTCGGATGGGACCTGGGGACATTTTTTTGCAGTGAAGGCAGAACAGTCTCTGTTCCCAATGAAAAAACAAGGTAAATCACTAAACTGCGCCTGGTTGGCCTTAGAAATGCAGATGTGTTTAACAGCCCCCTAATTAATAGCCCCCAACCAGCTGTGTCAATTAACCCTGGAATTAAGGGGGTTATTTTCTAAAGTCTGAATGCCAAAAACTTTTGCCAAAAGAATTTATGGTTTTTTAACTATAAAATCAGAATATTTTGTGGAAAAAAATTGAATTTTTTGAGATTTATTATACCCCAAGGATTGAAAAAGTCAGAATCCAAAAAGCCTGCATCTCAGACCTGCCGAGGTTGTGTAGAAGTGAATGGGAGAGGTCCCTATGCTATTTGGAAGTTTCTGTGGTCTGCACTGGAATTAGCCTAAAAATCCTACTATTTAGGACTTTTCGTGCAATAATCGAAAAAGTTCGGGTTTTTCGGGAAAAAGGCAGATTTCTTTTTTCGTGTTTGTTCCCGATCTGATTAAATCATGCTTTTTTTAATAATAAACACGGTCCAATCATGGATTCTAGTTTGGTTAGACTTTTTTTTTATTAAAATGATCAAAAAAATTTGGATTTTGATAAATAATTACCTACATCTCTTATTTTTGCTAGATTAGATTTTCAAAATAACTTTAGTGTTTAGGTGACAAATGGCCGGCTGCAGTACTTAAGAAAATCCAGCCCTCATTTGTTTTGCCTGTTGGCCAAGCCCATTCCATCTCTTCAACAGCTGGTGGTTGTTGCCAAGGATACACTGTACAGGTATGGAACCTGTTATCCAGAATGCTCAGGACCTGGGGTTTCTGGATAATGGACCTACTGTAATTTGGATCTTCATGCCTTAAGTCTACTAGAAAATCATTTAAACATTAAATAAACCCTATAGGCTGGTTTTGCTTCCAATTAGGGATGCACCGAATCCCTGAACCCCCGAATCCTTCACGACAGATTCGACCGAACACCGAAGCGAATTTGAATCCCAATTTGCTTATGCAAATTAGGGGTGGGAAGTGGAAAAGATTTTATTCCTTGTTTTGAGACAAAAAGTCACGCAATGTCCCTCCCCACCCCAATTTTGCATATTCAAATTCAGATTCGGTTCGGCCAGGCAGAAGCTGAAAAAGGCAGAATCCTGGTCGAATCCCGAACCGAATCCCAGATTCAGTGCATCCCTACTTCCAATAAGGATTAATTATATCTTAGTTGGGATCAAGTACAAGCGACTGTTTTATTATTACACAGAAAAAGGAAATCTTTTTCAAAAATGTGGATTATTTGGATAAAATGAATTCTATGGGAGACGGCCTTTCCTGGACAACTCTGAGCTCTATGATGGAGATGGAGCTCCCTGTATCACTTGGACGGAGGCAGCACATCATTAAATAAATAATGAATCATTTTATAGAGTAATGTCTATAATTTTTTTTCTAATTTCAACTTTTAAGAAATTTATTTTTTTTCTGTATTTTTCGCTTTAAAAGTTTCAATAAATATTACAATTTTCTGTTATTTTTTTTCTAGTTCAAAATTCTTTTGGCACTTTCTGCTCCATTCAATCACACATAGCTGCAATCAAGTTCACTTTTCTTCTGCCGCAAACGAAGCCCCATTAATCACAACTGGATCGATGTTATGTGTGAGGGCAACGAGGAATTTTAATTAATCATATTATATATGGCCTGCTTCCGTTTGATTAGCACTTTGGAAACATTATAACCCCGTTTTACTTTTTATTCCCCCCCTCACTGAGTGCCACATTTTTCATATTTATTTTGTTTAATTTACAAAATAAAATGCCTTTAGCGCGAATTAAATACAAATTGTGATTTTTTTTTTGTGGTTCTCGTGAGATCCTGTCATTAATATTCATTTGACAATTTGACATTTCAGGCGAGTTTTGTTCAATATGCTAATGCAGAAAATTGCATGTTGCATAAAATAAATGAATTAAAAAGTCAAAAGGTCAAACCAATCTTTCGCTTTTTATTGGAATGCCGTATTGGCATCTGTTTGCACTGGCAGAAAAATCCCTCCAATTTTACGATCTCCGCAACACGGGATTAGTCGCAGGTTCATCACTTGGCGCAATCCTGGGATTCTTTGGTCAAAAAATGTTTTGAATCAATTTGTACAAAAAGAGGTGCATTGGACGTTTGACTTAAAACAGTGTAACTGGTCCTGTAATATTTACTTGGTTAATGCAGGAAATTTGTAAAACTGTAATAAATACTAATTTGTACCAGAGATTTGTTAGTCCCATTAGGAAACTCTTGGAATTATGTAAATGTATTGGTTTGTTGCATTTACTGACTGGCTTTAGTCAGGGGTGATCCATGGGCTGTTGTTGCCTGAGGCCGGTCTCCCCCGATCCCCTCCACCCTTTTTCGTTAAAACCTGGAAATTCGACTTAAAGTTACAAGAGTTGGTTCTCACCTTATTGGGTGCAATACGAACACATAGGGGAGAGCACTCACCCACTTCCTCGCTAAGGGACGACCGGATTCCCTGTGCCAGCATGTGACCACTCCTCAGGAATCATACGAACATATATATCAACTTGTACTTTTTCACGGAGCACCAGGCAACTTCGAGTCATAAAATCTTTATTCTATTGAATCCATTAAAAACAAATTAAATAACCTGCAGTAGTGTTACAAACCCCACGCTTGACGCATTTCGTGGCTACATGCCACTTCCTCAGAAGCATAGCTGGAGTGGGTCAAAGGGGGGCCACACCACTAGTGCAACGAGTGCATTACTGAGCCCCATAGCAAATTACTTTCCAGGCCCCCAAAATGTCTAGAGGTTGATCTGTTTTACCAGCATTTATTGAAATCGTATATGAATTTAGAGTCTCATGGTGCACCTATATTTCCTGGGCCCCAGGGTCTGTTCCTCTGCAGTTACACCCCTGCATGCCTGTTAGATATCCTAATGGTTTTCCTTGTTGTGCCTAAGTCCACCTATTTATGTAGCGGAACCAGGGTTCCCACTCTGGGCTAAATAAATAGGCACAGATGACTTGCACCTAAAGATTCGCGTGCATACATCATATAAAGCCAAGCACCAGAAATTGCCCAACTCCTAATAATTTTGATGGCAACTTCTGATTTGTCAAAACAAATTGAAGAAAGGAAGGTAGAAAGATGGTACTTATTAATGAGAGTATATGAAGTAGAACAATCCCAATCCTTCTTGAGAGTATAGAAGTCTAATGGAAAGAAGGAAGGAGCCCTGGGTTTGGAGGTAAGACTGAATCAAAAACGTTCTGCTGCCATTTATTGCAATATTTTCAACAATAAGGACGTTGTTTGATTTATGTGTAATTGTATACAGTCTACCACTGGTTTAATCAGCAAGAAAAGTCATACAAAATGTGTTTTTTTGCTTTGTCACCACTGAAGATGGTGGGGTAGTGACTGCATAATGATCTACTATGCAGTGCTTAAATCATGGCTATGCACACAACCTGTCCCCATAGTGACGTCTACTGCTCCCATGTTGACCTCTACTGGGCAATGGTTGAATATAGGCAGCAGCAATTGTATTTTGAATTTAGGCAGCCCACACAACCTGCTCCTATTGTGGCATCTACTGCTCCCATTTGACCTCTACTGGGCAATGGTTGAATTTAGGCAGCAGCAATTGTGTGGTTGAAATTTGGCAGCCCACACAACCTGCTCCTATAGAGACGTCTACTGCTCCCATATTGACCTCTATTGGGAAATGGTTGAATTTAGGCAGTCTGTACAACTTGCACCCATAGTGACCTCTATTGCTCCCATAGTAAACTCTTCTGTGCAATGGTTACATTTTGGCAGCCTGCACAACATCTGGTGCCAATGCTTTATTTGTTCTCTTTCCCCGTCAACTTTCTCCACAACTTTTTTTACTTACTGTAGGAGGGTACATACACTTTTTGTTATAATGAATAACATCTTTTATTAATCACTCATTTATATTTAAAACGCAGAACCCAAAGAGAATGGAGTGACAGTTCTGCGTGTCCCAGAATCCCAGGAAAATGTTCTTTTGGCAAGCATTGCACAGGGTGTCTCACCATAGGAAATTATAGGTGTCTTTCTTGGCCGTAACCAAATGCTTTGAGGTAGGCAGTGTTTTTACTCACAGAAAACCTTTCCAATTTAGCAGTTGAGTAAATCTGTCTACAGACAGGTTCAGAAGGTCAGAGGAAGCAGGTTAGACACCTGCACTTGAATTCAGTGTTTTCATAAGAGATTTTCAAATATTATCCTTTGCTAAACGATGGGACAGCCCAACAGAAGTCTAGCTCTCATTAGAAAGCCCAGTTAATACATTTTCCACAAAAACACAAGCATCAGCTACAGAACCGCACACTGTGCTCCAAGGCTTGATCATTCCCGCTCTTACTCAAAAACTCAAGGATAAACACATTCCAAGCGCTTTTCCTGGTTAGACTTTGGGAAAGTCCAAATTAGGAAAATTAGATTAAGCTTATGTTCTTATGCAACTTGTAAAAAGTAACGGGCTGCCAACATTTTTATTTTCATGTACCGCAAAACTGTGAAGCAATGAGATGAAGGTAATTATTAAATGCTAATTATGAAGTTATGGTGCTCTTAGGAAGCCAAGTGCGAGACCCGGCACAGTTTCAGCCTTGGAACTCTTTTATTGCATTTGTCCTATTATTATATTGTTCATCAAGAATTTATAGGTTTTTTTTTTCAAGACTGAAGAGAATTATTTTCTAGATGGCAGAAGTTTATATAGTACTGCATAAACGTCTTCGACATCTGGTGATTGAGTGAGACTTGGTTTTAATTCAGGAAATAATGGACAAAAGGCGTCTTTACTAGGAGCCAAGATCGTACCGAACAGTCCACATAATGGTGATAAACTGACATATATTGCATCTTCAGTGTTTTTCTTGGACCTAGAGCCAATGATTTATTCTCAAAGACACAGCAATGGAATCTTATAATTCACAGTAAGGATCTATAGCTAAGGCCTATTTCTAGAGCTTAAAGGAATATGTGAAAAGCCATGGTGATAAGAAGAAGCCAATGCTGACATTTGGTGGGTAAAAATGTATTGACTACAAAGAGTGGTGGTAAATGGAACATTTTCTAATTGGACCAGTGTTGTTAGTGGAGTACCGCAGGGCTCTGTACTAGGTCCCTTGCTTTTCAACTTGTTTATTAATGACCTGGAGGTGGCCATTGAAAGTACTGGTTCTATTTGTGCAGATGAGACTAAATTGTGCAGAACTATAGGTTCCATGCAGGATGCTGCCACTTTGCACAGTGATTTGTCTAAACTGGAAAACTGGGGAGCAAACTCGAAAATGAGGTTCAATGTTGATAAATGCAGGTTATTCACTTTGGCAAAAATAATATAAATGCAAGTTATACACTAAATGGCAATGTGTTGGGAGTTTCCTTAAATGAGAAGGATCTGGGGGTATTAGATAACACGTTGTCTAATTCTGGGCAGTGTCATTCTGTGGCCACTAAAGCAAATAAAGTTCTGTCTTGTATAAAAAAGGGCATTAACTCAAGGGATGAAACATAATTATGTCTCTTTATAGGTCCCTGGTGAGGCCTCATCTGGAGTATGGGGGCAGTTTTGGACTCCAGTCCTTAAGAGGGATATAAATGAGCTGGAGAGAGTGCAGAGACTAAGTGCAACTAAACTGGTTAGAGGGAGGGAAGAGTTAAATTATGAGGGGAGACTGACATGGTTGGGGTTGTTTTCTCTGGAAAAAAGGCGCTTGTGAGGGGACATGATTAGACTTTACAAGTACATTAGAGGACATTATAGACAAATGGCAGGGGACCTTTTTACCCATAAAGAGAATCACGTACCAGAGGCCTCCCCTTCAGACTAGAGGAAAAGAAGTTTCATTTAAAGGAACAGAGTAGGGGGTTCATCACAGTGAGGACAGTGAGGTTGGGGAATGCACTGCCGGGTGATGATTCAGTTAATGACTATAAGAGGGACTTGGATGATTTCTTGGACAGACATAATACAAAGGCTATTGTGATACTAAGCTCTATAGTTAGTATAGATATGGGTATATATCATTTATGTGACAGTAGGGAGGGGTGTGTGTATGGGGCTGGGTTTTCATTTGGAGGGGTTGAACTTGATGGACTTTGTCTTTTTTCAACCTAATTTAACTATGTAACTATGTAACTATGTAACTACTGTATGACAAATAGTAGAAGAACTTTACATGAATAGATGCAGAGTTGTAATGAAGAGGAGAAGCCATTGCTGCCATTTTATGGGTTAAAATATATTGGAAATAAAACTTTACAAGAATAGAGATGTACAGAACCATGAGGAGAAGCCAATGCTCCACAGAAAGCAGAGAATTTCCGGCACACAAGGTTATTACAATGGGAACTAGCCCGTTGACTTTGTTATGCCAAGAACACACAATATTTCAGGGGTGTGCCCTTTCATCAGGTGATCAAGGGGTACACCCCCAAACATTGTTTGTTTGTGGCATAATAAAGTTAAGGGGCTAGTCCTTATTGCAAAAAACCATATGCCAGAAATTCTCTGCTTTCTATGGAACACTGGGGAATGACCGTAGCACCAAGGTTAAGTACGGAGGCCAGGGTGCGCACAGGGCAGTTTTTCTTCAAGAGAAGCCATTGCTGACAGTTAGTGGATTAAATGTATTGGCAAATAAGTGAAAAACTTTACAAGAATGGTGATGTTCAGAACCAGGATGAGGAGGAGAAGTCAATACTGCCATTTGGTAGGTTAAAACTGTTGAAAGACTATACAAGAATGAGATGTTCAGAACCAGGACAAGGCACAGATCCAGAAGTAAATGCACAGGCACTCATACAGGAGGTAGACAAGGACTAATTAATACTAGGAACTGGTTGAGTTAAGACTAGCTGTATCCTGGGTATGAGTCTGAGCCTAAACCATGCAATCCTGTACACCAATTTGAATTCCTTTTTAGTGATGGGCAAATTTATCTTGTTTCGCTTTGCGGAAAAATTCATGAATTTCCCGCAAAAGTTGCAACAGTGAAAAATTTGCGAAACTCGAAAATTTTGGGTGCCCAAATAGTATTGACGTGTGGAGGCTTTGACGCTGCGCGTCCAAAAATGTTTGACGCCGGTGAATTTTCACAGGAGTTTTGCAAGTGTATTCACTGTTGGCGAAACGAGGAAATTTGTAGTGAATTTGAGCCTGACGAATTTGTTTGCCCATCACTATTCCTTTTGCTTTGTTCTACATACTAGACTTGTCATGGGTTCCAGTAATAAAGAGCCGCAATTGAAAAGGCATTTGGACCTAGACAATAGTATGGCGATTATCTGCTTATTTCTAGTGCCGTAGGAGCTCTAAGGTTCTCATGCCTTAGGTATTGGTGAGCTTTGGACAAAGATGTATACAACTCGAATGTGCACATTGAATATACATTTTTTTTACCCTTTATTTTATATCCTGAGCTTTAAATTGTTGTGAAGTGTATTCCACAAAAATTCAGGGATAAGCCTATGGTTCAGGGAATTCACAACCAACACAAGGTCCTAGTGCTGCATCTCTGACTCTACTTGGGTCCCTTGGTCTATTGTAATCTAACTAATGTACTACTGACTGATCGTGTGCAGCAGATTGTATTTATTTTTTACTGCAACTAATAAATCTTTCCATAAACTGTGCAAAGCTTTAGATGCCACTCATCGCATCTACTTCAGTTTTGTGACTTTGGGAATACTTCTACTTTCCCAGTTTTACTCTTGTCCAAGAAAGATGATTTTTTTTCTGCCATGGCTTGTGCAACACTGAGCCATTCATCAGCAAGAAATGTTACCTGCTAACATGAATCAGTCTCTTGAGCACACATCGCTGGCAGGGAAGGGAAGGAGCCTTTTGACCTCCTGAAAATTCTCTTCATAGTGTTGCATAATATTAGCTGTGTGGTTTCTAATTCAGAAGCACCTAGAAACATGCATCAAACAACAGCACTTAACATGGTGCATTAAAATACATGATGGGGAAGGAATGCAGATAGAAAAGACTTAAAACTCCCCGTGTTGGCCTACCCTCGACTAATTCTTGTTTGAGCTAAACTGTGCCCATTGCACCTGCTTTGCTGCATAAGATGCATGGTACAAAGTAAAGGGCATGGAAACATGGAATGTCAATACAAGCACTTGCACAGAAATGTGTTGTGCACAACTGTAGAAAAGTGCATCTTTGGATGTGATACCTTTTAATGAATTGCATCCATATGCCCAACTACTGCAATTATTTTTGCACAACCACAACTGTAGCTGTGGGGGTTAATGAGCTATGATTTGCTGTAGGCTGAAAACCTAACATAAAACTTTGCTTCAAGGGAATGAGTACTCACTTATAACTCACCAACCAATTAGGCACCAGCCAATAAGGAGCCATTGAAAGTTTGAATAAAGTTGTCATTTTTATAGGTAATAATCATCATAACCTAAGTCTAAATCGCATGACCAATATTTTACAATATTTTTCTGTAATCAACATCCCCCTACTCTACAGTAGAAATTGAAATGCAGCTGTGGATACACTTGATAAAGAGCAAGAGCTCGAAACATATCGTGTTCGTGAATAAAGGCACCGTTTGCAGCAGATTCGCCTGCGCTTGTTTGTATCCACACCTACATTTGAATTTCTACATTGCCTGGCTTTTGGATGGAACTAAGGTGTTGTGATACTGGAAAAGTCATCTAAGGGCAGCATTGTACTAGTTCACCCGCTTATCTACTCTACAGTAGCTGTAGAACTTAAATTGTATTGGTTCTTGTAGACTCACCTTCACATTATTCCTTCTAGATGCTACAGTAAGCTACTCTCAGTGAAGGCTACAAAAGCATCTTCATTATATATTTTGGTCAATGTTTCAGATTAAGCTGTGGTGATGGCCTTGTAAATATGCGCTCTAGTTACTGATTGAAGCTTCTAGAACCCAACGTTACATCTCCTAGCAGGGACAGTCCTGCTGTATCTCTGCACTATATCTGGTGTTTCTACAATAAATGGCAAACCAAAACCATTTTTTTTTACATTAGCATGTTCTATAACAAAGCCAGTAGTTGATTGTAAATATCAGTTCTTCTCACACCACGTCAGACCTCCTAGGGATCACCAGAGACCCCAGAGCCGTTACATCTAAAGCATGCTCAGTACCATGGGTGTTAGATGTCTTAGATATCCCTTGATATAACATGACCCAGAACTTCTGATACCCTGGCAGGATATTTAAACTCTTTTCCAAAATAAAACCTGACAGAGGTTGCTGAAGTTACTCTTGTTGTGTTAGGCAGCTAGACATGAATGTCCTTATGTCATAACCACCAGATTCCTCATACTTTACTTGATGCATGGTTAAATGGTGCAGATAGCCGCGCCATAATTGCTGCACCACATGAAGTCTGTGAGATGGATATTTCATTAAAGTCTGGTACATCTTCTTACCTTAAACCTTTAAGTCGCTTCCCAGTGCTAAGTGATCTCTTGACGTCCTTATCATTGCTTATATGTAGGGAAATGCAAAAGGTTGTAACGGGTTCTTGAAAGTTTCACCACTGCATCTCCATTGTGTCTGCCATATTAATATCTGGGCACACTGCCTTGTTCCTGGGGAACTTTGCCCATTTCATGAATGTCATTTTGAGGAGATAGAGTCTAGCGAAAGGATTTAGAAGATTCCATATCTCCATAAAGAGTGAAATATAGACTGCTACCCAAACTCATTGGTTTCAATGGGCCAAGGCAACCATATCTCATTTTAGATGCCAAAAAATGTGAAGACACTGCATATTATTCATCTTCTCCTACTGAAAGCTATGCTGCAAAATGTATTTCACCCTGCAATATTCCAATGATTTTGGATGATTTAGTATCTACTTTGTTGGCGACAACTGCAAACAGAATTCTATCATGGAATTGTTTAATAGACTTCCTTGACTGTTCTAGGCCCACAAGACATGAATGATTTTTCCAAGGCAAATTTTTAGGTCCTTTAGTAGGAACATTTTAACAACTCCTCTGATGACCTAGATGAAGCAGAATATAGTAAAACTAATGGAATATACTGGGATGAACTTGAAGTTTTTTTTGGGCTTTAAGGGTGTAAAAAAGACATTACTCTTCATGAGCAAGAACGTTCTGGAATGCTTACTTTTAGCAGACCTTCATAGCAGTTCACCATTACATCTTTTAGGAATGTTACCAAATTGTGCTCAACAGTAGCTGTTCAAAAATTGCCTGAATTTTTTAAAGAGTTGCAAACGTCCATACACTTTAAGTGAGCCACTAAACTAAACGAGCCATACTAACTAAAAGAGGAGTCACCACAGACGTGTGCAGCTAGATCCCTGGCATATAATTGCAAGCAACACTTTTGTATTTTATGTCACTTTTGATTGACAGCTTTGAAGAATATGGCGTTTGGAACCTATGGTGGAGGTGCCAAGTACATTTGTCTTCAGGCAATTTCAAAAGGAGAGATTTTACGAGAACCCCATAAATGACCTGGCACGGCTGGTGGTTTTACAGCATTTGCTGGGTGCGTGATAAATGACAGAAAACTAATTTGTATATTCATTAATATGTTTTGATGAAATGTTTATGCAGAGATGTCACTCGACAGGGTTTGTATTCCAGCATCAGATCCATATTGGATGTTTAAAAGAACATAAAGTGCTGGTGAGAGCAAATCTTTGTCCTTCCTTCAGCCTAATGCAACGTCAACTGCAACCCCCTCCCTCCTTTATCAGTCTACGACTATCCACCCCTGATCTTCTGCAGAATGGAGAAGGCCATGGCTTTTTTACAAAGTAACCTCATAATTAGATGGATTACAATTAGATGCTTGGCAGTGCTAACCAACACACAGGGTGCTACCTACAGTGCTAGCTCCCCATACCAACTACATCAGCCATTTACTGGCATCCAACCCAACAGAGACCTTGAGTAAAATGTTGAACACTGGTTTGCTGCATTTCACCACTGGAACTCAGGCCCATTTGCCAAGTATTAGACAAAGCTGTGACAAGGTTTACCTGACACACCCTAGTCAGCTGGTGAAGAGGGGAAGATGGGTAGGATGCAGTTGCTGATGTTGGACAGCAATGAGCAAGAACCCTTACTTAATGTTGCCCCTGGTTACAACAGCCATTGCTCTTCTACCTACATTACGGCAACCTGATCCAGATTACAATCTTTCTGGCACCACCCAAGGCTTCTTCATTGATACATGTATGGTGCCCCCTTGTCTAATTACTCTGTTTCTTCCAATTCATTCCTTATATTTCCTACCATTGTCTACATTTTGATTGCTTATTCTCCCCTATTGATATGCCGAGCACAACTGCCTAATACCATAACAGAAGGGATCACCTTCTCCACTGTTCTGCACCTTTGGGATTGTTGGGATTGATTTGGATCCTAAACTAGAAGCCATTATAATATCAACCAATATCATTGGTACGTCATTGACTAAGGTATCCAATACTCATGGCATGCTTCTGTGAAGCCCATGATGATGCAGATATTTGCAAACAGAACTGCACTTAAGAGTACTTCCACCACTACCGTGTTGTGCCACATTCATTGGACACATTACTTGCAAGTGGCCAGTAACATACAGTACTATTTCTCTGCAAGGAACATTGAGACATTGAGGGCAATTCCCCTAACTGCTCAACTCCTTAGACTGGATAGAAATTAAACCCTACCAGTTTGTTAGACTTCCCAGCACTGATATGGCAAAGATACAGTAATGCTTTGAAACACAGTCACAAATTAAAATAACATATTTCGGATGAATTAAAGAGGTTTCTGCATTTAAAAAAACAAAACAAAACATTGTCAGGCTCCATTATATGCAGATCCCTGTGCTTTTTTTGAAACACGGGGCAAATCTATTATATGGAGCTGGGATCCCCAACATTTTTTTTTACCTGCGAGCCACATTCAAGTGTAAAAAGAGTTGGGAAGCAAAATAAGCATGAAAAAGTTCCTGGGGATGCCATTAAGGGCTGTGATTGGCTATTTGGTAGCCCTATGTGGACTGACAGCTACAGGAGACTCTGTTTGGCAGTACATTTGGTTTTATGCACCAAAACTTGCCTCCAAGCCTGGAATTCAAAAAGAAGCACCTGCTTTGAGGCCATTGATAGCACATTCAAGGGATTGAATAGGAGCCACAGGTTGGGGATCGCTGATATAGAGAAATTATACTTTTGTTATGGGTGGGAATTGCATGTGAAGAACAGTTGCCGCTGGTATTTGTGTGGGTGTGTGACATTTTTATAAGACTATAATGCCAGTAGCTCAACATAACTAATAATTTTGTGTTACCTGATTAATTATCTAACAAACTCATAAACTTAATGTAGTGAGAACTAGGGTTGCACTTTGGTGACTACGTTGCCCAAAACAACTGAATTGAAAACTGTTGACTGAACATATAAGATGCACAGAACTGTTTGTTACTTTCTTCTTGAAATGGTTTCCCTGTATTTTTCAATGCAATTTCAATGCATCTTGGCTATTTATTATAATAATGTTCTGAAACATTTCAAGATTTTTCTGAAGCCTTCTTACTATCTGGCTCCATTGTCCACTTGTCTCGACTTCCCTGTTGTTTTATCTGTCCAAATATGCCCAAGAATTTGCTTTGCAGCCAAAAACATTTTGGCTGAGTATTTCCTTGTCTGACACAATTTCAGACTGTCGACCCAGGTGAAAGATCATAACATTTTTTGGAAAATGTATCTTTGTTTTTTATATTTTACATGTTTTAATCTATAAGGGAAAATGTAAATGTGGGAAAATCTAGCAACAAATCAATTTTTTTGATAAAATGTGAAAAGTGAGCATTTTTTTGGACTTTGACCTATTTATCAACATTCTCATTTTAGTGGTTTTAGAAGTTTTTGAAACCATGCCTTAACTCACTTTCTCTAAAACTCCAGATGTCATGAAATTTATTAAAAGATCCAAATATAAAAATAACAAACAATGAATGCGCTGAACGATCCAAAAAAAAGTCAAAACCTCTAAAAATTCTAGGTTTTTTTTGGACAATTACTAGTGAAAAAAATAGACTACCTTTAAAAGTCTGAATTGATTAAAAATGGTCTAATAAGACCAGTGTATCTACCATTAACTTTTATAGCACCTCTGCAACTTTTACATGACAAATTTTTGTATTAAAGGTTTTTGTGGTTTTTACACTTAATAAATTTTAAATTTTTAGAGCTTTTAAGAAATATATAAAAAAAAGATTTTCAGATTTTCTGAAATTCATTGAAAAAATAGAAATTTGATTGTTAGTATGAGGTAAATTTTTTTCTTTGAGTGTATTTTTTTCTAGCAGGTTTTTTTCTTCTAGAAATCTTAAAAGTGAATACACCTGCACCTTAAACCTGGAGGGCTTTTTATTATTCTTATATGAGAATAAAAATTTAAAAAAAAAATGCTTTTTAAATAGGCAATAATAAAAAGAGTCCAATAAATTAAGGACATTTTATTTAGTTTATCTTTATATTTTAAGATTTATTTTTTATATTCAATGATTTTTATAAGTAAAAACCCACTAAAGGATTAAAAAATGGTGCTTAATTTAAAAAAAACCACACCATTGTGATAAAGAACCCAACAGCATTTTTCAAATCATCAGTTTTTTTCCCCATAATGGTCTTTAGTTCTAAAAATGATAAAATACAAAATATTAAAAGTTTGCTACCTACAACCTCAGGGCCTTTCTATTTTTTATATTTCACAATTTTTCGAACAGCAAACCTGTATAACGAAAAGATCAATTTTAAGAAAAAAATCAATCAATCGTTATAAAGAAAAAACAAATGACCTGATGCCGAACCTTTATTTTTTAAGTAAAAATAATTTTTCATTACTTGTGTTTCTAAGTGAATGGGACCCAGATAATAGCTTCCGTTCTATGGAAATTCTGGGACGAGAAATTACAGAAGAAAAGTGAAATCATTTAGAAATCACAAAGAATTAAAAAATGAAACAAATGACAAAATTGTCTTTGAGTTTCTCACACTAAAAGATCATTTATATTTGAGCATTGCCTCAACTATTTTAAGAAGACATCCTACAAGCTATTAGAGCTTTCCATTTCTGTAAAGTTTTGTACAAAAATTGTATAGTCAGCTATTACAAAAAAAAAAAGTTCCATAATCAGTTTTAAGTTTTCTCCCCATCCCCAGGACATTTCATTTTTTTATTGTTGGGCCTGAGGTTCTCCCAAGGAATTGGCCCTCAGATCTTTGGATAAACCCAAGCTTAAATGTGTTGGGAATCTCAGTGGTTGGTTTGAAGAAGCCACACACAAGAATTTTTTTTACTCACAAGAAATGAATCTTAACGGATCTTGGTTAACCTAGGAAAAACAAAACAAAAAAGAACATTTGGTATGAAGTGTGTTTCTTGGAAGGAAGCGTAAGATCCATTCTTTGCCCACAGGCGTGAAGTAATAGTTGCATCAGACACTGTGGGATTTCCCTATGATGGCTCATTTGAAAGTGAAATTCTTGGATGTCTCACTACAGTTTGGATAATTTAGTGACAGCTACTGTTACTGGTAGTAAGACTACGTTTCTTTGGAATAACCCTGATGAGATCACAATGGCCGCTGGCAATGTAAGGGGTCAGTCAGTTGTCTGGTTGCTGATGCATCGCCTATTCCCCTAGCCCAAATGTGTGGCATGATGGCACCGACCCAGGACATATGAAGGACCTTTCATGCCTAACATTCACTCTAGTGCTTTTAATAAAAAATGTTCTGCCTTGGATAAAGGGGAAGCTGTATGTTGTCTCTACTTCTTCCTCTGTTTATTGCTTTTAAATTGATGTTTAGAGAAAGTCTAGTCAGTGATGGGGCATCAGGTCATGAAATGAATGAACTGTCTTTACTCATTCTGGGGTAGTCAAGTCAATGTACAACACATTTGGGGAATGCCCCTTCTTCAGGTCGCCCAAATCCTTTAAAAGAGCAGACACCATGAATACATTGTTGCTTGATTTGTGAGCTGCACATTCTGATATATCATCTCAAAATTGGGCTTATTGGAAAACTGGACAGCAAACTGGAAAATGAGGTTCAATGTTGTTAAATGCAGGTTATGCACTTTGGCAAAAATAATATAAATACAAGTTATACTCTAAATGGCAGTGTGTTGGGGGTTTCCTTAAATGAGAAGGATCTTGGGGTCTTTGTAGATAACAAGTTGTCTAATTCTGGGCAGTGTCATTCTGTGGCTACTAAAGCAAATAAAGTTCTTGTATAAAAAAGGGCATTAACTCAAGGGATGAAACATAATTGTGTCTCTTTATAGGTCCCTGGTGAGGCCTCATCTGGAGTATGGGGGCAGTTTTGGACTCCAGTCCTTAAGAGGGATATAAATGAGCTGGAGAGAGTGCAGAGACTAAGTGCAACTAAACTGGTTAGAGGGAGGGAAGAGTTAAATTATGAGGGGAGACTGACAAGGTTGGGGTTGTTTTCTCTGGGGGAAAAAAGGCGCTTGTGAGGGGACATGATTAGACTTTACAAGTACATTAGAGGACATTATAGACAAATAGCAGGGGACCTTTTTACCCATAAAGAGAATCACGTACCAGAGGCCTCCCCTTCAGACTAGAGGAAAAGAAGTTTCATTTAAAGGAACAGAGTAGGGGGTTCATCACAGTGAGGACAGTGAGGTTGGGGAATGCACTGCCGGGTGATGATTCAGTTAATGACTATAAGAGGGACTTGGATGATTTCTTGGACAGACATAATACAAAGGCTATTGTGATACTAAACTCTATAGTTAGTATAGATATGGGTATATATCATTTATGTGACAGTAGGGAGGGGTGTGTGTATGGAGCTGGGTTTTCATTTGGAGGGGTTGAACTTGATGGACTTTGTCTTTTTTCAACCCATTTTAACTAGGTAACTATGTAACTATCTCAAAGATGTATAACACTACTGCCAACACTAACTGCCACCAACAGCAAACACCTTCCCCCAGGAACTGTAAACTGGAACCATCCTAAATAATGCTATATTGTTATTTTTCACATGGCACTAATATGGAGCTCGTCCCCCTTTAACACAAAAACTATAGACTGACACAATTGGAATATTTCATATTGGACTTGAGCCAGTCTCTAACCCAGGTATATTTCAGCCTGAATTTGTACTCAGTACAGAAGGCACTGGGACTTCATGATTACCATATAATGAGACCTTTGCTTGGTCACGCAGCACAAAATGTGTTTATAGTAAAAACTTGGCCAAGGAGTTATTTAATCCTCTGGGTACATGAACTGTGTGTCTCTGGCTGCTAAATGTGAAGCTCTCATCAGCTTATTATCACTCTGATACACAGGGAGAAAGAGAATGCGGATTTGAGAGCCCTTAGTAACCTCGTAGGATATCACATACAATAAAATATACAAAGGGAGTCATTAAGGGGATTGTTCATGCTCCAGTTCTAGCAATCCACAAAAACCAACATTTAGCATTGATTGCTCTGATTGGTTGCTCAGAGTTTGATCTGTAGAAATTTCCAAGCAAATTAGAATTTTTACCGATCATACCAGGGAGATGATGCCAGTTGTGGCACACCTAAAAAGTGCTTCTTATGAAATATAGGACATTTTTTATTTTTTAAAGGAAATAAGAACTTCCTCCTTGAAGAATTTACTCCCCTGTTGTACGGATCCAGAGTGGACATTTGTAGAGGTTATTTAACAGAATTTGAAGGCCTCAACACTGGAGCATCAGGACACAGTATCAGACTGGGCCTCCTACAGCCCAACAGAGAACATGACAGCCAGTATCTACTCGTAGGACCATTAGATTTAAAATGTACTAAATGTTGTTAGTAGGACATAGATCTGTGGTGGAAATAATTGAGCCGGTGAGGATGCAAATTGTTCCACTGGGATATTTCCATTTAATAAAAGCTAGCCTGGAAAGTCTCATCAAACAATGGTTGTGGTTCTCTGGGTCAGTAGTTGTTCAATTGATTTGACTCATACCTACTGTAACTCTGAGGTCCAGCAGTTCAGAAACAAAAATAATCCACTGTTGTACCAGCCTTTTAACCATTGTTCCAAGAATATGTAGGGCAGCAAATAAATATTCATGGCAAAGCTATCCCTCTGATGTTCAAGCTGGGCTTTCAGGTGTATCTAAGACAACAAGTAGGTTTCTAACCCCAAAAAACTCTTCAGGTTAACCCCACGCACCACTGCACCAGGTAGCCAACAGTTTGGGAACCACTGCAGACAGCAATTCGACAGTCTCTTTCGCTAGCATTTGTTCGGTCGCCAGGTGACTTTTCGCTCAGGCAAATGGTCGTTGCTCCGCAAATTCACTAAAGTGCGGGTTTTACTGAACGTTACCTCTTTCGCCAGAGTTGACTTCTCCACATCAGACCAGGCGAACTGCAAAAATGAAGCTACATCCTCCTCAATCTTACGTCACTGACATCATATCCTGTCTGCCGAAAATGAATTAAATTTGAAAAAACGCTGGCGACTTTTCCTTTTTTTAAGCAGGATTGTCTGCAAAAGTCCTAACTTAAACTTTTTTGGGTTAACATTTTTCAACCAGACATTTGACGGCTATGGAACATTAATTTTACAGTGATCTCACGTCTAGGGAATAAAAAGTGGCCACTTCAAGCATCAACAACTCTAATATAGACGTCCATACAACTTTAATCTACCCGACCTATTCAAATTGACCTAAGCGTAAGATCACTAGCGACTTTTCGGTAGGCATAAATGCCTGTGGGAAAAGTCGCCAGTGTTCAGTCGCCCAGGACGCAACTTTGCATTTCAGTGAATTATCGTAGTGATAATGAATTTGCACCAAGCAAAGTGGTGCGAATTGTGTGAAGCGGTCACTGGAGACAATTCACCCTTTAGTAAATCTGCCCCAAAGACTAAGACCAACGTTGAGCACAGGAAAAACAGAACATTCTGTATTTGTGTTCAGCCAATAGGGGCATAGATATAGTAAAGTGCTACCAATAGCGTTACTGTTGTCAGGCTCCCCTGGCGATTCAGAGGTTAAAGGGTTAAACACTTCTCTACAGTAAATATGTTACTGGATGACACAATCGAACCCCAGAAAGGGTCAACGGTGTTAAAACTTGCCTGTTTTATTCTATTTCCCTCTTTCACGTCCCTCAAGAAACCTTTTTACATTGCAATGCATTAAAAATAATATGAAACAGTTGCAGGCATATTTTATCCTTTCTCTTGGCTTTTAGAGGAAACCCAAAATCCGGCGTTTTTTAACATTGCGGCGTCTGCGCTACCTCCCCTGACACGGTGCGACAGTGCATGGCGCTGAGTGCAAAACATGTGGCTTCTATTATTTTGGAAAGGTTTTGCATCGGGGGGAAAATGAGGAATAATTGCCAAAAAAGTGACAAAGAGAATTTTAGAAAGTAAATCTTTGCAACTGTCTAAAAAATGGTGCCAATGTGAGAGTCATGTGAATACCAAGATAAGGTAAATAGATGAAAGCTATTTTTGAACAGTTAAACTAGAATTTAGTGTTCTGTCCTCTCTACGTCTTACCCTGGGGTATCTAAACTCCTTCCTTCATTAATCCACTGACACAGGTTATTGGGCTTCAGTTTTATTAACTAAGGGGAAGGTGTGACACTAGGAAAACAAAAAAAAAGACTTAATATCATCATAACATACATTAAACACTGTGGATAAAAGCTTGTATAAGACAGACAATAAGAGAGGCATCCATGTAAGAGTAAGGCCTAGATGCCTGGGTAATGACTGATATAGTAGTGCCATGAGGAGACTGCACATATAAAGTTATAAACTTGCATAAAGGGTACAAAACAAGTAAATAATGATCTGCATTTATAAAACAGGATTAGGGGGTAAGTAATACCTACCAGGGATGCTATCATGAGGCTGGATGGGGTAAGATTAGCTGTCAACAGTACAAAGATGGCAGCTAGATTTATCATTCCCTGGATTAGACATGGTAGGGGTATGGTAACCTAAGAAAGACATTTCTAAAAGCAAAACACATAAACCATTGACTAAACCACTAGGGGATGATATACAAACAATGAAATATTGCTGGAGGCATTACATAGGGAACTACTACACGTAACTATCCATGTGGTCTTTAATAACAGATCCCAGCAACCAGTGTGTAATATGGTAGGGATTTGGCACCCAGATATTCACTGCCGAAGGCTATTTATCTTCAGTTTCCAAAGAGAAGTAACTAACTTCAATTCACACATAGTTGGATCTGCATCGGGCAGTTTTTATGTAGGAAGAATGGGGTAGAATGTATTGAAACTGAAGGTCAAGTAGGGCAAGATGTTTGCAAATTTAACTGGCAGTAGCACTAGATAGGGACAGTTTATCAAAATGGGGTTAGTAAGGGCAATATGGGCATAGAAGTGAAAGATGGCCACTGAGTCAGCATGGAAAGAGAGTAATAGAAGTTCAAGATTGCCATAAGGTCCTTATCAACATGAATGCAATAAGAGACAACCATAATCACTGTAAGGCAAATGAAGACAGAAGGACAAGATAGACACTATGGAAAATTAGGGTAAGATGACAACAGTAGGGCAAGATGTTGTCAGTAGAGTTATGTGGAAACATTAAGACAAGAAGGAGACAGTACGACAAGAAGGAGACAGTAGGACAACAGGATGACAGTAGGACAAGAAGGAGACAGTAAGACAAGAAGGAGACAGTAGGACAAGAAGGAGACAGTAGGACAACAGGATGACAGTAGCAAAAGAAGGAGACAGTAGGACAAGAAGGAGACAGTAGGACAACAGGATGACAGTAGCACAAGAAGGAGACAGTAGGACAAGAAGGAGATAGTAGGACAAGAAGGAGACAGTAGGACAAGAAGGAGACAGTAGGACAACAGGATGACAGTAGCACAAGAAGGAGACAGTAGGACAAGATGGAGACAGTAGGACAAGAAGGAGACAGTAGGACAAGAAGGAGACAGTAGTATAAGGATAACATTATCCTACTGTCATCAATAGATCAAGATGGCAACAGTAAGGCAACGACGGTGTCAGTAGGGCAAGAAAGTGACAGTAGAGCAAAATGGAGACAGTAAGGGAAACAGTAACAGTAGAACAAGATTACAGTGAGGCAAGATAGAGACAATTTGGTAAAATACAGTCAATTATAAATCTTTCTGTGTTGCCACTTTCCAGTCAGCCATTTAACAGAAATGGTGGCCATACAAGAGCAGTTATTTGCTTCCAACTGGACTTGTTCTGAAAGCAACTTTAATAGATTGCTTTAGGTCAATTTTGTCCTGTTGTTCCTGGAATTCCACTTTTTCCCCAGGCCAACCCATATAGCTTAGCTTATTAATATACCAAGACAGCTATGATATTCATGGCATTTCAACCATGGCATTCATGGCATCAAAATGAGAATATTAAGCATAGTTCAACTTGGTTATGTCTTGAACCGGGTCCCTACAGGGCCTGCCAGCTTTGTATAGTACAATATGCACATGCATTGGTTTATTAAATGTTCAACTGATTTTTGGTAGACTTATGGTACAGAGATCCAAATTAGAGAAATATGCCTTATCTGGAAAACCCCAGGTCCAAAACATTCCAGATAATAGATCCCATACCTGTACTTAGTTGAAGTACAACACACAATTGTGATATCAATTATAAATACCTCTTAACCTTGAATGGGACTGTGCATCATCCAATATATTCTTTAGATCGAGCTTCATTAGATAGAGCTTCACTTACCTTCTGGGTTTCTTTGGCATTGCCTTCTTCTTCAGTGTTAATCCAGCATCAGAGGGCATGTCTGTCAGCAGAAAAAGCTGTAGATATTCATTCCTAGAAAAAGTTATTGAAAGAGGAGAAATTCTGGCAGTTATATCTAAAATAAAGCTTTATTATTCTGCTTTAATGAGAAGAATACATGAACAGATGTTCTGGTCTTGGGTACATTTTGTCTCTGAGGTTTGGTTTTACCGCAGGGGCCTTTCACTAAATCAAAATGAAGCTTTCCAAGTTAAATGAAAACGTGGATGGAGAACATCTCAACTTTGATCTGGAGAGAAGGACTAAGCTTAATCCCCATATTAAACATAAGGCAGAAAGGCTGATAGAAAAGGAAGAACCTGTCAGTCTGATCACTGGTTCTTCATTAAAACATTTCCACAAATGAATATTTAATTCTTTTTCCCAACAGACGAGAAAAAAAGTGGAAAATATATGCATTCCGTCTCAGGTAAAATTATTCTTGGCACTGGCACTTAAGGAAAGTTTGATTTTTTTTTGGCAGTATTATGGAACTAGAAAGGTGTGAGGATTCCCATAAAAGACTGGGTGCAGAATTCTGTCCTTTTGTCTCCAATGAATAAACAATCACTGACGAAAGTGAGAGTTCATATCCCGCAGTGTTTATTTGTACTGCTGGGGTTGTGCTAATTACACAAAATTGCGTAAAATTGTTGATTTGTCACAATCTTCTAAATGTCTCGGGGGAGATGAGAACATTGCACAGAATTACGTTAATTTATCTTGGCTTTCATTAAATGGGTTAGCAATTGCTCAAAGGTGGCAGGCATGTCTGGGCTCATTATTTGGGTTTGCCATGACAAATAGATAAACATTGATCAGAAAGTGATCAAACACATAATATGGACATGTAAGAACCCAAAGGATAATAGGCATTTCTAGAGAGTTTTGAGATCTTGAATAATTTCTTAATGAATCATGTGGATATATGTGTAGCTTGTGTAGAGTCAAAGTTAGATTTAGTCTACCCAAGTTAACCCAAGGTTTCCAAATAGTAGACCCCATACCTTTACCAACAGACAGTTTTGTTATGAATTATTTAGATCTCCTCAACATTCTGTTGATGCATTAATTTGATGTTTTGCTAGATCAAACTTGATTTTAGCTATGTTGGGTTAAGTTGATGTGGTTACTGACTCAACTACTCTAGCCATTTTCTCAGCCTAAGATGAATGGTAATACATGGTTTATTCCATAGGTTTTAGACCAGGGAGTAGAAGTAGAAGGGTAAGGTAATCAGCCTTTGATTTGTGACTCTGGTTCAATCTCTAGAAACTCCTCATGGTCCTATATTAAGTCATTACTCTCCCGGTGTCGTAGCATACTTTGTGCACCTACAATGGCTGCCTTGATAACTGTAACAAATAGTCTCACTGGAAAAATGAGCCGTAAAAATGATTCTCTTTACCTTTTAAATACTAACTGCTCATTGAATGCTATGGTTAACAGAACTGGTACAGATTCTGCACCTTTACTACATTGCCCCCATAATAGTCTAAGGCTATAGTAAATTGAGCAGCACCATTGTCCTAACTCAGGGATCTCCGACCTTTTGAACCTGTGAGCAACATTCAGTAGTAAAAGGAGTTGGGGAGTAACTCAAGCATGAAGAATATTCCTGGGCGGTGAAAAATAAGTGTTGTGATTAGCTAGTTGGTAGCCCCTATGTGGACTGGCAGCCTCCGTTTGGCAGTAAACCTGGTTTTCAAACAACCAAAACGTGCCTCCAAGCCTGGAATTCAAAAATAAGCTCCTGCTTTGAGGCCACTGGGAGCAACATCCAAGCGGTTGGAGAGCAACATGTTACTCACGAGCTACTGGTTGAGGATCACTGCCCTAACTACTAGCGTTACACCAATATTTGCTCCAGATGAAACCTATTATTCTCAGGAGGTGAGCCCTCGCAACGGTGTGGAGGCAGGGAACAATATAACTGTAAGCAGTATATCTTTAAAAAAATGGAATATTAACCAGAATATTCTTGAATATTCTTGAATATTAACCAGAACTGATTTATTAGAACAATCCACAAAGGAGAATAGCAATGGAACAGAGCACAGTCAATGAATAGTCAGTACATACTCAGAATAAGAACTATTAGGAAAGTCGTCCCTCTTGTAGCACCTGAGAGGAAAATGTCACTATTTCACTGACTAGGCAACAATACCCATGGGAGTCAAATCCCTTCTACTATTCCTTGGTGGAGCCAATAGCTGCTCATATAGGTAGCCCTAAACCTGGCTATCTCTCCTAGACAGATGTGGTGACAGGATCTAGCTGCCCATTACTAAATCCTGGACTAATAATAGCTTCCCGGTGACTCACATCCACTTGGGGGAGTGTCTGGCCAAACTCGGGATAACTAAGGATCATGCTTTGACCCAGGAAATTCTCCATCCACAGACTAAGGGGCCCCATTTGGGCCCAATCCTTAGGGGAATGCACAATAAATGAGGATTTATGAGTCGCCTACAATACTTTAAAACTTAAAGCAATAGCTAAAGCCCATAGGAAATTTTATGTATTTCTCAAATGCTAATGCAGGCTGAAATGAAAATCCTTATTGTTGATCAGCTAATTGTGCTACATCAGTGTATTGCATACATTTTTATCCAGCAAACTTAATTAAAACTATCTTCCTTCCCATCATCAGCAAAGCAATGTAAAGAAGTGATTAACCATCTGCAATTGCCCTTGGCTAAACTAAGCTTACACATATAATAATAATTAAGAGGAATTTTTATGGCTTCAAAAAAAATGGCTGCACTCATGCCAAGGTTTATGACCACCACACCCTCCTAGGTGTGCCCTGTGCATTGAAACACCCCAACTTCACAAGTTTGGAATCACCTTGCTGCCTTGGGACATTTTACACATAATGGTTGGCATCTTCATAGCCCAAAAGGGCATGCCCTCTCTATTTTGATGGATTTCCCATGTACTTAATGTACTTAATGATGGGACACAGACAGCAGTTAACACACCCTCCTGTTCAAAATCATCAGACACTTTCCCATAATTTTTAGGGCTGTTAAATGCTATTTTAGGTGTTTAATTACCACCCTTCTAATTGCATGAGGGAAACTCCTTTGAAATGTTTGCTCCACATCAATCAATATCCATGTTGTGGTTAGGTTATCCCTGGAGATGGAAAGGTTGCGAAAGTCTGCAGAAGACTTTTATGGCATTCAAAAAGGACAGGAACGTAAATATTTTCATCCTCCAAAGCACTTGGATATATATATATATATATATATATATATATATATATATATATATATATATATATATATAAACACATATACAGTTACGGATAAGTGCCTGCAGTGAGGGTACCCTGAAGTGTTCAATCCATGCTAGGTTCGTGATACGGCCAATGTGTGGTTAGGCAGCAAAGCCCACCACCTGTAAGAAGTCCCAGGAGACTGGCATGTGCAATTACTCGGTTCCTGGGCTTCCTTTGGACACGCGTCTAGATCAAGTTGCGCGTCAGCATGTTTGGACACGCACATGCCCATTGATGCTTGCGTCGCAACTAGTTTGACGCGTGGTGCATTGTGAAAACCAAGCGTGCTGACATCACTTTGCTGCCAAAATTCAAAATAAAGAGCACTTTTTGTTTGAAATTCATTGCCCAATCTAGTATTCTGATCCTGCTCAAGCTATTTGAGAGCATCTCTCCTTGCCTGGTTATCGACTTCTGAATCTTGCCGCCTGCCACTAACCCTTGCCTGGATATGACTCTGACCTTGCCTGACCCTTTGGTACCACGCTTCTGACTACCTTGGCCGTGTGTAGGATCCCTGCCTGCTTCATAGCAGAAAGTTCTGGGGCCCCAAAAGGGTGTCGGTGAAGACCGGAGCTGGTAGGGCTCTCCTGCTACACCTAAGGGTTAGGTCTTGGCAGTTATGGGCTTCTCTACACTACTAGCAGTAACACAATCATTGTCATGACTGTGTGCAAAATAATAGTACTAATGGTGCGTTCCTTTGGGGGTAGTTACAAATGACCAGACAAAGAAGTTTCTTTAGAAGCTTCAAGTTGGAAGACCATGTTGACAATCTAAGGGCTCCTGCACACTTTGACATTGTATTGCTAACCATGACCAATGCAAATCAGTGAGGGAACCTTGCAAACCAGTTAGCAAATGAACATATCTATCACCAGTTCAGTTGATAGGATCATCATCCACCCTTTTGTTTTTTTTTAAAAAGGTTTTATCAATACAATAAACACAATTCTCAAGATAAATAAGGGTTTCCAGGCAGATAGGCAGATATGATAGATTTCACAGGAAGTTATCTAGTGTATTGCAAACATTACACTATTTATAGATTGTTACAAAGGAAGGTATTACATCATTGTGACAACCCTAGATCAAACCATGGGGTCCAGATGTGCCCCTGGCCTCTGATGTAAACTTGATGAGAGGTATCACTTTGTTGACTAGATGTTGCCACATGGGGAAATTCTGTAGGGTTGTTCCTATCCAGTGCATTGTAATATCTTTTCTGGCATAGAATAACAGGTACTGGTGCGAGTTATGGACATAATTGGTGGGAATGATGTCATCTAGAATGCCAGAAGGCAGACGTTTGCTGATACTATGTGTGGGAAAGCTAGATCACTTCTGAATATTAATTTTATTATGGCAAAACTTGGTTATTGGTGGTGTAGGATAAACCTTAGACCTATATCAGTCAGGGATGGTAGCTGGAAATGTCTGCAAAATATTCCAAAATAAACAACAGTAAACTTTTTCCAGTAGTGCCCCTGCACTTGAACATCATGGTATTCTTCTTTCTTTGACTACATAATGATTGGATTGCCAGCTCTTTAGAATATAGAGAAACAATCTATTATTAGAAAAGTGATTATTTCTCAGCCATTTCCAAGGGTGATACTGAGGGTCCTATTGATAAAATGTAAGCAGTTGTATAATTGGCCATAGTTTCCAAATTTGGCCAATCTTTCCAACTTGTTTCATGTATGAAACGTCAAAAATTTGTCACTGTGATATGACTTTGACTTCGTCACGTTATATTTCAGCACAATAAAAATTCTCTAGTTATTTCTCCACATTTGCTCGGTCACCTGGCTATTAATCTTCTCAACAAGATCTCAACACAATATGTTGGCGCTATATAAAGACATGTTAATAATAAACAAGGAGAGAGAAGCCTCACAAAGGCTGCTACCTACCAATGGGTATTTTGTGCCTGACACCAATCAAGCCAAGTTTCATTCATTTCACCTTTCTTGTGTCATCTCTATTATAAAGGATGATATTGTTTTGGTTCCAGCTGCTAAAAGTTGACATTTACCTGCTTAAAATAAATAGAAGGCAATGTACAGTAGTTATAAATGGGCAGAAACGTTTTGACCGATGCTATCCGGAGCAGTTTTCATGTGCAGCACACTGTGAGTAGTTTTACCGGGTGCTCCCTATGAACTGTTTTGCTTTGCAGAAACGTCTTGCCAATTTTAACAGATTTGGCAATTTATTGGTCCATGTGTGGGGCCAAAACTATTCCCTAACACAGCATAATGAAAAATCCTGCATACTCCTTGAGCCTGGCCAAATGGGTAGATTTTGTTTGGTATTTCTTTGGTTTAGGTCAACTTAAAACTGGTTAGAGGGAGGGAAGACTTAAATTATGAGGGGAGACTGACAAGGTGTCAGATACTTACCAACCTTCAGGGAGATGCGGCTCTTTGGCGCGATGCGTTCCAACGATGCGTTCCAGTGACGTCACAACGTGTGCGCCGTGACGCTGGTGCAGCAGATTCGTTGGATGCAGGGTATTGGCGCAGGCGACAATATTTCTTTTAGCGCAGAATTTCTCCCAGTGCTCGTACATCGTTTTCCTAGCTAAAGTGAGTAAGTTACTCTGATTTCTGAACTTTGGTTTTGACCCTGTTTCTGCCTGTTTGACAACGCTCCTGCTTAACCCTTGGAACCCTGCTTGATATTTGAACTCCTGTTGCCAAACCTGCTTGCCTTTGACTACGCTTCTGTATTAACCCTTTCAACCCTGCTTGATATTTGATCTCCTGCTGCCAACTCTGCTTGCCTTTTGACTACGCTTCTGTATTAACCCTTGGAACCCTGCTTGTACTTGTTATCCTTTTGCCTGTCATCGATTACGCCTTCTTGCCTTGACTCCTGGTACCATCTGAACTTTGATCACCACTGCCGACCCAGTTTTGTCCCACCCGACTACGCTCCAGCTTTCACCCTGGGAACCCTCTTCCTGTGGATACTTCCATCAACGTGACGCCGTCTGTTCAACCAGGGAGTCTAGTGAAGCGGTTATTGTTTCATCTGTGCTGACCGTCATATCTGCCGACTACACTTCAATATTTGCCTGCAGTTGACGCTAAGGTGATTGCCGCACTAGTTGCTGTGACGTCCTCCCTACTCTTAGCTACTCCTGCAACTAATCCTGCGTCTTCCTATACCTCTACAGACACAAGACCTGCTCCTCCACAGACAGGAATCTCAGGCTCCCATACTACACCTTCACTGATCTCCCTCTGTTTCCAGTCGAGGGTGTATTGGTAGAGGAGCTGTAAGGGTTGTCTTCCTCACCATCCGTGGTCCCTTCCGGTTCAGTAAGTCTGACACAAGGTTGGGGTTGTTTTCTCTGGAAAAAAGGTGCTTGTGAGGGGACATGATTAGACTTTACAAGTACATTAGAGGACATTATAGACAAATAGCAGGGGATCTTTTTACCCATAAAGAGAATCACGTACCAGAGGCCTCCCCTTCAGACTAGAGGAAAAGAAATTTCATTTAAAGGAACAGAGTAGGGGGTTCATCACAGTGAGGACAGTGAGGTTGGGGAATGCACTGCCGGGTGATGTTGTGATGCTGATTCTGTTAATGACTGTAACTATGTAACCATTAAGATGTCCAGACGTACACATTGTCAAACCATACAGTTTTGTGTCATCAACAATCATGGATATATTACCTTCAATGTCAGCTATGAGGACTTATGCCTCTAGTCCAATTTTTTATACAATGGAGCTAAAAATGTAAGCTTGGGCTGACCTATTAGCATTGTTTTATGTAATGGCTAGATCAGAAGAGAAATAACTAAACAAATTGTAGATGGTTTCAGCAAGAAAAACGTTTAGCTTTGTAATCTGAAACAGAAGCAGGAAGGTGAGACGGGCTAAAATAAAAATGGGAGCAGCCAAGAAGACACCCAGTGGCTGGAACATGGGGTGAATGGTTCAGAGCTGTAGCTTAATATATACAACATGCTTTGGTGAACTCCCATCCTTAATTCTCAATCAGCATTGGTTCCATTAACCTGGGATATTGGATGACACACACCTTCACATGTGTAATTTGTCATAATTGAATCAGGCCGTTTTTACTCTGATGGGTGTGGTGTATAAATAAAGGGCAAACCCATTCCTGCAATTAAAATGATCCATACTGGCATCGACATGGGAACAGACTCCCTCTGTAGATATTGCTACCTTACAAGAATTTGCTTTTCTCTGCCTATGAAAAGTAGTTCTCAGACTATATAACTTGCCCTATGGAGGCCCTAAGTACTTAATGGCATTTGCATATGTTGTATATACTTTCTCATCCTCTTAAATACTCGAGTCACTGCCCTGGTGGAGCTGTCATTAACAACCCTTTCAAGTCCCGTCCCTGACCTGCTTTGAGGGTTGTTTGAGAACCTTTCCCACCGAACATTGAGAAGAAACTCATCAAGGGTAGAATCTAATTCCAAAGGGATTGGCCACCTGTGAACAAGAATGAACAGGAGACCTGATGTTATTGTTTTTCCTTTGGTTTAATTTCTAGAGAGTTTCGGTTTGGAACTTCATTGGGTTTGAGCTTAGTTGGGTGTTGTTCTGCACCCCGTAGTTGATTGTGGATTGTAGACATGATTTTGATTGCATGCTGAATATATAAGCAGTATCTAAGATGGGAGTTTATTATGGCATAGCCATACTGTTTATTCTCCAACTTATAATATACTGAAGCTAAAAGGGCCATCCCAATGCAAGTGGAATTGGTGTATTTGTAAATTCCAGTAATCCAATAAGCACAGACAGCCAGAACCAGACGCTCCCTGGAGACGCATATTAATCTCCCCATTGTAACTATTCTGAGATGAGAGATGGGGCATGATCTGGGAATCCATTGTTGCTGTGATGGCGATGGAAAGCTCGAAGCAACTAAGCAAACCCTGCCAATGAAAACCAGATGTTCCGTGTGTTAGTGAACGTGTTTGGGGCAGTTTTCAATTACAGTAAAATTAGAATAATAATGAGGAACAAAATAGTATGATTTCTTGGACACGCGGTGGAACACAAGGATTAGTAACTTATCTGACATGTAGAAGTGCTTTACTGAACAGTGTTAATCATGTTCTACAACTCAGCCTTCAGGGACGTCACCTAACCCCATGTCATTGGGGGATATTGATTAATTACAGGCATTTCAGACCTTATTTCGTGTTTCATTTTAGTGTGATAGAAACTTAGTGTGCAAAATATCCAGGGCTGGATCATTAATACTTATTGTACTGTTTGTCAGAATTTCAGTTGGAATTATCCTCAGAAGTACTGCCTTTAGCCCCATCAGCTCATGTATTAAAAGGTTACTACTGATATATAGAAACATTGGGATAACAGTCACCCTGCTATAGTTCCAGGGGTACCCTGGGTACAAATAAGCACTCACCCCAAATCTCCCCCTAACTGACCTTCAGACTGGGCCCCCTTAGCTCATAACAAGGTTACAGATATATAGAAACATTGGGGTAACAGTCACCCTGCTATAGTTCCAGGGGTACCCAGGGTACAAATAAGCACTCACCCCAAATCTCCCCCTAACTGACCTTCAGACTGGGCCCCCTTAGCTCATAACAAGGTTACAGATATATAGAAACATTGGGGTGTCACCCTGCTATAGTTCCAGGGGTACCCAGGGTACAAATAAGCACTCACCCCAAATCTCCCCCTAACTGACCTTCAGACTGGGCCCCCTTAGCTCATAACAAGGTTACAGATATATAGAAACATTGGGGTGTCACCCTGCTATAGTTCCAGGGGTACCCAGGGTACAAATAAGCACTCACCCCAAATCTCCCCCTAACTGACCTTCAGACTGGGCCCCCTTAGCTCATAACAAGGTTACAGATACATAGAAACATTGGGGTGTCACCCTGCTATAGTTCCAGGGGTACCCAGGGTACAAATAAACACTCACCCAAAATCTCCCCCTAACTGGCCTTCAGACTGGGCCCCCTTAGCTAACAACAAGGTTACAGATACTGTATATGGAAACATTGGGGTAACAGTCACCCTGCAGTCACCCTAGGGCCAAATAACTGAATTACAATAAATAATAGGAGAGGCATGGTGGAGGGCCAATACATAGGCAGATAAGTTCTACCAACCAGGAGTCATGTAAAAAGAGACACAAAGTCACCTGCAGGTCTAGTATCCTATAGCAACAGTCAGGGAATCATTTCAAGGTCCTCTGTTTATATGCTTTAAACATTTATATGGTTGCTATCGGTTACTAGACTGCCTATTACTACATTACACTAATGTAGGAACAAGAGCACAAGGTGAATAATACACACACTGCAAACAGGGCTGCAATTATGAGGATTTATAAGGAATGTTTGTTTATTTCAAACTCTAATAAGTCAGATATCTACTGCCTCGTGGTCTTCAGGAGCACTGGGTATTCTTAAGAATCTGTCTCACAAGCTTTATTCCAGCTCCCCTGTCCCCAGACCCACAACAAGGAATTGCACTCATACCTCTTGAGATTAACAGAGAGATGCTGAGGAACTGGGACACTGCATGGCAGTTTGATAAAGTGCTTAGTACCGAGAATGTCTACACTGGCATCATTTTATGGGATCTCTCTGTACAGACTATGAGCAAACTTAGGGGGCTGTTCCTGCTGAATTGTGCTTAGTACAGGGAATACCTATGCTGCCATAGTTTTATGGAATCTCTCTGTACAGACTATGAGCAAACTTAGGGGATGTTCCTGCTGAATTGTGCTTAGTACAGGGAATACCTATGCTGCCATAGTTTAGAAGGGCTGCGCATGCGCACAAACGCGGCGCCGCGCGCATGCGCACAAACGCGGCGCCGCGCGCATGCGCACTAGCCGCCTGCAGCACTCCGGAGCAGCAGTGGCGGCTCGAGGGGGCCCTGGGGCAGTAGCCCCGGTGGGCCCCATGCCTCCCAGTCCGACCCTGAACTTAGGGGACTGTTCCTGCTGAATTGTGCTTAGTACAGGGAATACCTATGCTGCCATAGTTTTATGGGATCTCTCTGTACAGACTATGAGCAAACTTAGGGGCTGTTCCTGCTGAATTGTGCTTAGTACAGGGAATACCTACTGTATGCTGCCATAGTTTTATGGGATCTCTCTGTACAGGCTATGAGCAAACTTAGGGACTGTTCCTGCTGAATTGGGCTTAGTACAGGGAATACCTATGCTGCCATAGTTTTATGGGATCTCTCTGTACAGACTATGAGTAAACTTAGGGGACTGTTCCTGCTGAATTGTGCTTAGTACAGGGGAATACCTATGCTGCCAGAGTTTTATGGGATCTCTCTGTACAGACTATGAGCAAACTTAGGGACTGTTCCTGCTGAATTGTGCTTAGTACAGAGGAATACCTATGCTGCCATAGTTTTATGGGATCTGTCTGTACAGACTATCAGCAAACTTAGGGGCTGTTCCTGCTGAATTGTGCTTAGTACAGGGGAATACCTAGCTCTAGCTGCAGTATTATGCTAATTATAATGCCATGCATAAAGTGCATGTGCTTATCTAAACTCAACTTTTATACCCCAGTTGTTTGGTTGCACCTTTGTTGCTGCATGAAACACGACATACACTGGCTCAGGAGCGAGGAAACCCAATATAATGTAAATTGCACCTACTGGCAGTCAACCTGCACCTTTTCCTTAAGTAGTAAGTGCCAATTGCACCCAAACAGTGGACATTTGGTCACATAGTTAGGTAAGGTAACCTAATAAGGACCTTTGTAATAATAATACATGTAATAATGAAACCAGTAGGTGGAGTAGGAAGAACATAATCCATAGAGTAGTGCAGGAGGCATCACAGTTACAACTTCATGACTGCACACTTTACTTATTTTGTATAATTGCAATTAGCGGCTACATATAAACCAACCAAATTTGTAAAATGCAGTTACTATTGAAAGCAGTTTAATTTCCCGAGCTGCTGGTTTTGACTCCAGGGAGCAGAAAGATAGACTTGCACGACCCCCAGCCAAATCCCATTGTTAAAATGCACTGCCGCTTTACAGCACTGGCACAGGGGGAACAAGATAAGGGGCCGTCTCGCTGCCATAGAATAACACTTCTTCCAATTCTTAACGGCTATTAATTCATCTTCAACTGTAACCTCTATGTTCCTGTTGTACTGGGCTTTGTACAGGGCAATATTACTGTTATTACAGGATGTCTGCTATTCCCAATTCTCCTTCCATGCAAAGGTGTTATCAGGAATGGGCGAACAATGGTGACTTATATAAGGCTGAATCTGAGAAAAAGGAAATCATTTGCAAAAATTTGGATTATTATTTCCTAAGCACAATTCAGCAGGAACAGTCCCCTAAGTTTGCAAAAATTTGGATTATTTGGACAAAGTGGAGTCTATGGCAGACGGCCTTTACGTAGTTTGGGGCTTTCTGGATAATGGGTTTCCAGATAATGGATCTATACCTGCGCCATGTGTTCTGGGGGCAATATATTGTTTTGGAACTACGTAAATTCTGGGATTTTATACAGGGTGCTGACCATGGGATAGTCTTCAGGAATTTGTGCTGTTAGTTAAATTTTCCAAACACAAATAACCCTACACCTCCTTTTAGTGAAATCATTAGTGAGTTCCGAGTTCTTTAGAAACAGTCTGGAAAGGTCCAAATGGTCAGTTGAGAATTGGGCCTAAGAGGAGACAGAGAAGGCAGTAAAAAAGTTGAAATATTGCAGGACAGTTTTCCCTGTTTTGAGCCCTTCTAGGGACCATTCCTATTGTCTTCTCATTGTTGCATTAATTTGTTATATATAAATACATACCTCATTTATCAGTGTAACCCTTTACACTCCACGTGTGGCACTAACCTGATGACACGGGCAAACCTGATTCACTCCGCAGTGATATTGGGAGAGACTGGGTACCTGGAACTAGTGCAGTGCCTCCACCTAGTGGGATTCAGGAATGCACCTATGGGTGGCCCCACTAGGAAAACAGTGATAATTCACACACAGTAGACGGTAAACTAAATAACGGTTTATGTAAAATAATTTTAGTAAAAGGCAAAGTAATACAATCAACTCTCCTGACAACGTGACAATGGGCCTCATTAAGTAACTAAGGCCAGTGCAAACTAAAGAAGGCAAAGTCCTTTAATGTAATTTCCAACAAACACAGTTTTTGAAATCTCCAAGCGCTCATTTAGGATACTGTCACTTTAAATATTAATACTCATTAATACTTTACAGTCACTCTTCAGGTGAGTCAAACACTTATCATACCTCCCAACATTTTGCCAATTTTTTTTGACCAAGCCCATTTTTGCGGCCACACCCTGTAATTACCATGTTCATTTTACAAAATTTGGCAGGTTATGAAAGTTTGAACATATTTCTGGGGTTTTTTTTCAGTTTTTACAGTTTTGCTAATGAAGATGAATTGCCCTTTAAGCTGTGAGTCTAACTTCTCCCAAGAGACCTGCTTATCTTATATTGTTACAATTACTTATTTGCTTATCTCAAAATTGTTACAAAAGTATCGTATCTGCAGCTGTGGCTGTTCTGGGCTCTCTGCCAAAAGCCAATGAAGTTAGAAACTTTGTTTCTTTTTCTGCCTGTTCAGTGCAGAGAAAAACGGGACTTTCCAGTACAAACGAGGAACTGCGGGTTGCGCTGTCAAAAGAGGGACTGTCCCTCTAAAAACGGGACAGTTGGGAGGTATGCAATATGTTCCCCTACCTAGACCTGCTACCTGACCCAAATAGTAAGCATATCTTTCGACCCAGGGTCTCGTGAAACTGACGTCACTATGAGCCGGACATGACATCTCACTGGAGTCTAATCAGATGGGTAAGGAAAGGAATCCTCCATCAAATCTGTATATCTTGACCACCCATTATCCTATATATATATAGATATAGTGTAAAGGGGGTCATGTGGTTCTGTCATATGGAAATATCATATCTAGTTAACTGCTCTTCTACTATGTTGTTTCTCCTACTCAATATAACTGAATGTGTCTCAGTGGGACCTGGATTTTACTATTGAGTGCTGTTCTTAGATCTACCAGGCAGCTGTTATCTTGTGTTAGGGAGCTGCTATCTGGTTACCTTCCCATTGTTCTGTTGTTAGGCTGCTGGGGGGGAAAGAGTGATATCACTCCAACTTGCAGTACAGCAGTAAAGAGTGACTGAAGTTTATCAGAGCACAAGTCACATGACTGGGGGCAGCTGGGAAACTGACAATATGTCTAGCCCCATCGCAATTAAATATAAAATAATCAGTTTGCTCTTTTGAAAAACGGATTTCAGTGCAGAATTCTGTTGGAGCAGCACTATTAACTGATGCGTTTTGAAAACCCATGACAGTATCCCTTTACGGTATTCAAAACTACATTAATTTCTTATTCATAAATATGGTATAGTTTCCCTTGAATTGTTTAGTTTATGAAAAAAAGAAAAAGTTGTACTGTACATAATTCTTGTGCAAATGCTTCTCAGAGTGTTAAGGGCCTAAAACACGTTTACAATATTTCATCTGATAAGTCATTTGGACTAGTTCTGTTTGTGCTGGTTCTGGGCCAGTTGGGTAAAGAGCGGAAAGACAATGACAACTTCTTAGTGCTGCTTCTAATAAAAATAAATACAAACAGTCGAGCACTCACGGAGGTTTCCTCTTTATCCCTCTATCCCTGAAATACGAAGAAAATAGGGCAAATAATGAAAATCGGAATTCTGAGCAGATCAACAGTTCAGCGCAGATGAGCCCTTTTGGCAAGCGCCGGAGGATTGAAGTTGCAGCCGCCATTTGGAAATGGGAAATTGCTGAGCTAACAATAACAAAATAAAAAGAACACACTGTAAACAATGAGCAAAAGGTTTTAACTTAATGCAACTGGAGATTTACTGTCCATCGGAAAACCCTGTCTAGAGAGAAATGTCCCGTATGCAAAATATCTCCCGAGCTTAAAGGGATCCTGAGCTCAATATGCGCAACTTGAATGGACAATTTGTTGTGCGTTGTTTGTCTGGTTAGACAATTGATTTTTTACCTCCATATATTGCCAATATAGTAGCCCTGTATTCCCCAATACAAAACAAATATCCATGGCTTTCTGAAACCAGAATATGGCTCATTGTTTAGTCTGAGAGTTTAATATCCTTATCATTTACAGTAGGGGGTACATTATCCCTTATAATACATGAGTGATACTCAGAGTTCCCTGTATAACTCAGCCTGCAGCCTTGTGCCTTTATATGGTCACAGAACAACCCCTCAGTGACTTCTAATATCCTTATCATTTACAGTAGGGGGTACATTATCCCTTATAATACATGAGTGATACTCAGAGTTCCCTGTATAACTCAGCCTGCAGCCTTGTGTCTTTATATGGTCACAGAACAACCCCTCAGTGACTTCTAATATCCTTATCATTTACAGTAGGGGGTACATTATCCCTTATAATACATGAGTGATACTCAGAGTTCCCTGTATAATTCAGCCTGCAGCCTTGTGCCTTTATATGGTCACAGAACAACCCCTCAGTGACTTCTAATATCCTTATCATTTACAGTAGGGGGTACATTATCCCTTATAATACATGAGTGATACTCAGAGTTCCCTGTATAACTCAGCCTGTAGCCTTGTGCCTTTATATGGTCACAGAACAACCCCTCAGTGACTTCTAATATCCTTATCATTTACAGTAGGGGGTACATTATCCCTTATAATACATGAGTGATACTCAGAGTTCCCTGTATAACTCAGCCTGCAGCCTTGTGCCTTTATATGGTCACAGAACAACCCCTCAGTGACTTCTAATATCTTATTCACTGCACAATTCTGTTAAAATTTACTTTATTTTAGTATGTAAAGAACTTCCAGGGCAGGATGTACAGAGTGATAATAATAGCTGCTGCTTGTAAAGAATATAAATGTCTTGAAGAACTTCTGGCCATTGATCAAGACTGAAATCTCTGTTTGTTGCCCTTTTAGGATATCTTTCCAGTCTTCTCTCAAGTTTCCAGTGTTTACGTACGACATTATAGCTCTGATCTGTGATTTCTGGCCACGGTAGACGTGTGCTCCCAGGTTTCCAAGCTTGAGCCTTTGTATATTTCTGTGTTGTTTTTAGCAAATCCTTTGTTTGGCATTGAGCTTGACTTATTGATGTTTCTTAATTCTGGAACAGAAAAATTGAGGGTTTAGAATGACAAAACTAAAGTGAAATCGTAGAGCGATGGAAAGTCTCTCAAACAGGAAATGTTGCCAACGCTACCTTAAAATATTTTTTGTTGAATTTTTTTTAAATGATAGTAGAAGCAATTTATATAACTGTAAATATTTAATAGCTTGAGAAAAAGGGCAAGAGAACAATGAATTCCAGAGAGAGAGAGAGAGAGAGAGAGAGAGAGAGAGAGAAATTCAAAACATTCATTCGTTGAAAGTTAAAGTTTTTATTCTTTTCTCCTTTCCAAAATATTAAAATATATGATTCCTATACCTATGCTAATAATAGGTCGGTCTATATAGGAAGACTTACTGTATAGGGATGCAGAACTTTGTGTCCCAAAGCCTCTATGAGTCGGCTCTATCGCAGCCCTTTATATTTATTGACTCTCCCTATGCACAGAAAGGCAATAGTTTCCTCACATTTGTTCAAATTCATACATATTCATGTAAGGATCCATAGAGTTAAGCTCCCCTGAAAATCCCACAAGGTTGGAAATCCCCAGTTGTGGCCAGCTAAGTGTTGGACCTAAATTGGATCTGGGAGTGAGTCTTCTGTCCCATGTGCAGTCCTGACAGATTCCAGATTTGGCCTGAAGGAGACACTGTTGCGGAAGAAGTATAAAAAGCTGAGCTGCCATGTTCTCAGGGTCAGTATATTTTCCTATTCACTGCAAGATGGAGTGAGTCTTTTCGGCTGGAGATCCTTGCAGCAAAAGGCCCCAAGCTATGGAGATAATCCACATTGGTGGTAATGCCCTTGGTGGGCTTGGGGATAATTGGACCCCGATAATCGTTTGGAGCTTGGAGGCAGCAGAGAGGGTAAAGGAGGTACCTGGTAATGGACTCTGGTGAAAGATGAGCGTTGGAGCTGGCCTGAAGATTAAAGATCCTGTGAGTTGCTGTGGATGTCTATACCAGCTCTGTGTGAGCCCTCAGTGAGTTTTGGCATGAGGAAAGGGTATTGAAAGATCCCAGCATTTGCCCCCTGTGTGAGGACAGGTGTTGTCCATGTGCCTGCTATGTGGGAACAACTACTTCTGTCCATCAGGAGAGGTATTTGGGCAGGTAGTGCTTCCTGAGGAAATTTAAGAGCTCTAGGAGGAAAGGGACTGTGATTCTCTTTATCCACCCGGAGTGGAGTGTGAGACTGTGCCTGGGCAAGGACTGTGTCAGGGTTGGACTTATCACGTGGGTTCCCCAGGGTTATTTATATGAAAAATGCATTTATTCTGCACTTCGCCAGTTATATATAACATTTTATTTGTTTTACTGAAACAGTGTGGTTAATTATAATTTCCTAATAGGGACACCTGTAGGTGTATCCCCGGATCCCACTAGGTGGAGGCACTGCCATTGAGAGAAATTCTCAGTACCCTTTTATTTAGCAAAGGGGATTCAGGACCTGTGGATGGTAAGGTATTAATCATATACAGCCTATAATACATGTGGTGTCAAAATAGGGTTATATTCATGTTCAGGTTTTAGGACCCATTCTTTTCCTTGTTTGAGCGTACATTTAAAAACTTTATATAATGTTATGGGTGTGCAAAAACAATTATGCTGAGGTTTCCGTTCATTTCCATTAAAACAACAGGAGGTCAACAGGAACCAACAAAGCCAAACAAGTCAGAGTCTGGAATGAAATAACAGTTCCTAAATCAGAGGTGCTACGAGGAACCAGGTCAATGGAATCCCCTTTTTTAGAGGTCTCAGTTGTGCTTATAAAATTCCCGTAAATCCATATCCCTTGCATATAGAGCATGGAATGGCACGTTACATTGGGTAACTGTTGCCAGTGTGTAAAGCACAACACTTACATATACGTGTGAGCCGTGGCCACTGAGATTTAACTCACGGAAAATGTCCAGTGGTGCCGTTTCATCTCGTCTATGGAAAGTTCCGTCAGCAGGAGAAAGACCATGGGAACGAGAGGGACTGTGTCTGATTCATTCCCTTATTAATCTCTCAGATCATAAAACAGCTACGTATAGAATGGAAACAGAAGTCGCCAAATACCTGTTGCACCCCCAGAGGCCACTCACTCCAAGAACCAGTAACACAATGTTTTAAAGTTGTGCCCAATGAAGAGTTTCAGTTCTGGCCTCCTGGGTTGGCCAAAGTGACCCATCACATTGTAAATACCAAGTTATTGATGCTGCTGCTGGTCTGGCACAGGGCGCTACCCACAAAACTAAATGGAAAGTGACTGCTATAGTTGTCGGCATCAAGTTTAATTGCCATTAGCAAAAGTTGATCTGGTGGCTGGTGCATTTCAAGCAGTTTATCCTTCCCACGGGCTGTGACAACACAGGGAAAGCTGATAATGTACCTTACTCACAAGCCATTAGAGTTTCATTGCCAAAATAATTAGACATAAAATTCTGGGAACTTTATGACTGAGTTGAATTTAAATTTTAATGGTTTGTTTTGCTTGTTTTCTTTCATTTTGTTCCCATTTAACTTTGCACACAAAGATGAGATTTATGCATGTTTGAACGTAACAGGTACCAAACAGGTGGGGGAAATAAACTTACCATTAATACTGGAGACGGAACAGACAGAACTACACTATTCTGAGAATAATGTTCCCATTTTATTTAATCCTGAATAGTAGCAGCTCCTGTCGCCACAAGAGCAAAATTCTGTTCTGCAACACAGTTGTAGGGAATCTAAGTTTTCCGTATAGTAAATCAGGCAGTTCCCCCTTTGTATTTGGAGACCTAAGTGGTCAGGCAGCTGCGATTTACTCTAGGCTATGGTTTGCCCACTAGGGGGGTAGTATGTGTAACTATAAAAGGATACAGTCCCATGTGCTCAAGGTCTTTCCTGGGACCTCACCTCTCTGGGTGGTGTTACTGGCTCAGGGCTGCACTTTTGGTAAAAGTTAGATAGAGTAATATAGTGCTAGTAAGTTTTGTCATAGATGCTTTAGTTGCAAGAGGAAGGCTCATGGTAGATAGTGAGCAGCTTCTGCTCCAACGAGGAGAAATAGTGGGGTTAGGAGCTTGTGGTGCAAGGACTTGTTGAGGACCAGTCAGGGTGCCAAGATACAAGACCCCAGGCTGAGAATCCCTATGCACAAGGCTCTACTCCATGGGAGGAATTGCCCCAGGAGTGTGATAACCTATTTTTTGCTTATTTACCTCTGGCAGTGATTGTTTATAAACCAGTTATAAAGGTACCGAGAGTTGCAGGGAGTTGCTCGTGTACACATAGGTCAGTGGTACAGTACAAGGACACCTATTCCTGCTCACACACAATAATTCAAACAGTGAAAGTCCACTTAAGGGTGAGCTACACAGTCTTTTAGCCAATACACCAACGAAAGGAGATATAGTCACTTACTATGACCCTTGACAGATGACTTCTTCTGCACTTCTGCCCAGGGTTTGCATGCACTTAGAGGTCAATAAAGAACTGAACTCAAGGTGTAGAGCACAACAATGGAGGATGCAGTAATGTCTGTAGTCTCTTAAAAGCCGCAAGCTAGTGGCGGGGGAGGATCTGGACTAAAACCAAGGTTCAGGAGACATTTACTTGCATATATACTGAATTACTTATGAGACGGGGATCAGGAAATGTGCAATGATTCATTGGCTAAGTCAGTAGCACTTCCATTGTACTTTAATACATTTTTACTTAGCCTTAGGAGTGCTCCCACAACCCATTTTTTGTATTTAACGTCTGCAGGAGGTAGTACTGTATTTATGGGGTGCATAGGGCTCTACATGGAGGTATGGAGCACAGAGACATGTGGCAGTTCCTCTTCCTTCTAAGGCTAATGCCGAATGGGCTGAAAATCTTCCTGCTAAAGTACGCAGGACCAGAATCAGCCCATACGCAGGAATTATTCTCCTGTCTTGTCTGCACCTGGAACATCTACGTAGGCCTGGTTGAAGGCACCCACAACATATTTTGGCATAAGAATGTAGACTCTTGTGTTTCTTTGCCAAAGTCCCCCACATGTGCCTTTGCCAATGAGCCATGCGCCTGCAGACAGGACATAGGACAGGAAATAGGCATCAGTAATGCCACACAGGGCTTCAAATCAGCCTGCTTAAATGTATAGGCCGAGACTGCAGGTGCCTGCACCCAGGCCAACTTAGATGTTCCAGGTGCAGACAAACCCCTTTAAGGTGACCACAAATAAAGGGATATTTTGACATATGGAAACAATTGGCCCACAGGTTGACTTCAAAATATCTAACCAATTTGGTCACAGATGTGGATTTTGCTGCTCCAGCAGAATTCTGCACTGAAATCCATTTCTCAAAAGAGCAAACAGATTCTTTAATATTTAATTTTGAAATCTGACATGGGGCTAGACATTTTGTCAATTTCCCAGCTGCCCCAAGTCATGTGACTTGTGCTCTGATAAACTTCAATTACTCTTTACTGCAGTACTGCAAGTTGGAGTGATATCACCCCTCCCTTTTTCCCCCCAGCAGCCTAACAACAGAACAATGGGAAAGTAACCAGATAACAGCTCCCTAACACAAGATAACAGCTGCCTGGTAGATCTAAGAACAGCACTCAATAGTAAAATCCAGGTCCCACTGAGACACATTCAGTTACATTGAGAAGGAAAAACAGCAGCCTGCCAGAAAGCATTTCTCTCCTAAAGTGCAGGCACAAGTCACATGACCAGGGGCAGCTGGGAAATTGACAAAATGTCTAGCCCCATGTCAGATTTTAAAATTGAATATAAAAAAATCTGTTTGCTCTTTTGAGAAATGGATTTCAGTGCAGAATTCTGCTGGAGCAGCACTATTAACTGGTGCATTTTGAAAAAAACATGTTTTCCCATGACAGTATCCCTTTAAAGTACAACAGTATTGTCCTGTGTTCCACAGCAAATAGGCATCAGTCACACATGTACCTGGACATAATCTATAGTCCATTATATATTGTTATACACTGTGCAACTCTCTGCCTCTATTACATTATAAAACTTACACAAATAGTCTACATTAGTATTTACTGGTATGATATTCCATAATAGCAGCCCTATGTTTGTTTTCATGCATATTGATATATGATCAGGTGCAGGGAGTTGCAAGGGAATAAATGCAGCAGTTCCAAGACAATTTGCAAGGAAATATATGCAGCTATTCTGGAACAATTTATGATCAGGTGCAGAGAGTTGCAAGGTAAAATGCAGCTGTTCTGGAACAATTTATGATCAGGTGCAAGGAGTTGCAAGGGGAAATGCAGCTATTATGGAACAATTTATAATCAGGTGCAGGGAGTTGCAAGGTAAAATGCATCTGTAGTGGAACAATTTATGTTTGGTTGCAGGGAGTAACAAGGGAATAAATACAGCTTTTCTGGAACAATTTATGATCAGGTGCAGGGAGTTGCAAGGGAATAAATGCAGCAGTTATGGAACAATTTATGTTTAGTTGCAGGGAGTTGCAAGGTATAAATGCAGCTGTTATGGAACAATTTATGTTTAGGTGCAGGAAGTTGCAAGGGAATAAATGCAACAATTTATGTTTAGGTGCAGGGAGTTGTTATGGTATAAATGCTGATGTTATGGAACAATTTCCAGATGATGTTCTGGAATTGTATAACATATGCAGGGAGTTACAAAAGAAAACCGAAGAGACGTTGATTGCTTTTTGAAAACAACATAATATACACATTGCCCCAGAAAAGAATAAAATACTTTTAGTAGCAGAATATGTTTTATTTATACAGAAGTTTGCTTTTCTTTCCTGCCCCCCAGTTTTTGCAGGGCAAGAGAAAGGAACAAGCAGGGAAGGGAGGGGGGAGGAGGAGGGAGGAAAATGTACAGGGCAGAGACGGGGTTAAAGGAACAGGGCAGAGAGGGAGAGAAAGGAGCAGTTCAGGGAAGGGAAAACAAGCAGTAAGGGTTAACAGATATCTGCAGAGAAGGACTGAGTGTGACATCACAGACACGCCCACTCCTCCCTCACTGGCTGTTGCTCTGTAGTTTAGGCAGAAAGAGCCATTGGATATTGGAGAGTCTTGGACAGGAAGTTGCAATGGGGGAGGGGCTGAGCACAGTTTTCAAGCTAATAATTCAGGTATTAAAATAAAAACGATTTCTTCTATTTTACATTATTTACATGGTTTGATGCATTGTGAAAATTTATGCTATATGTCCCCTTTAATATATCGGAATTTCTACTCCTAAAGTTACGAGGAGCGATTTTTTTGCTGCCCCAGGCAACTTGTGGGTTTCTCAACCTGCCTCTTGGGTTTGGCAAGGGGATCTCTACTTGATTCGGCCCATATAGGGGTGTTCATATTGTTTGGCTCCCGGGCTGGATCATAACGGGGACATAGGGAGACTTCAGCAATATGCCCATGTGGTCCTTGTTGAGAAATCATTTACTAATTTGCCCGATAGATATGTCGATATATATGTATTTTGTGAGATATTGTTGGGGTCGGCCCTCAAAAAGGTTTCCTACAGCAACTGTCATTTCGCTATGTGTCATATTATCTCTGTGTCTCCCCCACAGTTGAATCAGGTGCCGAGCCCTTAGATTCTTATCTGTAGCTGCAGCTGAACCCTCCCCAGATCTCACCGTGCGACCCCGGCCAATGCAGTCGGGGATTAAATGGAATCGTTTAGAAAGTTCCAGCTTCGTTCCAACGACTATTTTGGATTTAACAACGAGCGTCTCGCACACGTCCCATATGGAAGTGATCAGCCTAAAGTCAAACTGGAAGCAAAAATAACGTTTGTTTCAGGAACTGTGGGAATGGGCCCGAGAAACTGCCTGCGGGAATTGATCCATCAAGGATTAAAGGAGCAGCATTTTTCTACAATCGCTCAATCACTTTCTGCAGACTTTATTTATCATTTCTTTAACGCTACTGTGTTTTCTGCCCCAAAGTGTTCCCATGGCATCTCTTTATACTCAGCAGTTATGTACTTCTGTGTAGCATTGTCCTTAGTACAGGGAAATAACCGAGCTCTTATATGTTTATGGGATCTCTCTGTACAGACTATGAGCAAACTTAGGGACTGTTCCTGCTGAATTGTGCTTAGTACAGGGAATACCTATACTGCCATAGTTTTATGGGATCTCTCTGTACAGACTATGAGCAAACTTAGGGACTGTTCCTGCTGAATTGTGCTTAGTACAGGGAATACCTATACTGCCATAGTTTTATGGGATCTCTCTGTACAGACTATGAGCAAACTTAGGGACTGTTCCTGCTGAATTGTGCTTAGTACAGGGAATACCTGTGCTGCCATAGTTTTATGGGATCTCTCTGTACAGACTATGAACAAACTTAGGGACTGTTCCTGCTGAATTGTGCTTAGTACAGGGAATACCCATGCTGCCATAGTTTTATGGGATCTCTCTGTACAGACTATGAACAAACTTAGGGGACTGTTCCTGCTGAATTGTGCTTAGTACAGAGGAATACCTATGAGGCCATACTGTAATGGTATGCTTATAGCCTGTACAGAGAGAGACCATGAAATAATAGGCAATTCCTTGTACTATACTTACTTCAATACATTTTTATTGTTTATAACAGCATTTGTGTACAGACAGTTATTGTTATCAGACAGCACAAATCTACATGTCAACATAAATATACTTTAAACATATACTTTAGTGAAATAAAGTAATATACCTCTTCTGCACTGATACCAAGCAAGAACGGGTGCAACTATAGAGACAAAAGCATATTGGGAGCTCCGGGCCCATATCTCAATCCAGGGGCTCCAGGTTAACAGAAACTTCTGGTGAGTATCTAACAAAGTGATGGTTATTTTTTCCTGGGACATGATCCCGATTTTACTGGGTCTATAGGAATTTGCCTTTGTCTCCAGGCCCCGTCAGGGTCCTCTCAGCCGCCAGAATTATGAAAGAGAATAAGCGAAACTGGGTATTGGTGAGATCTCGAGGTTTAATGTTTAGTAGGGCTCTAGCAGGGTCTCTGGGCAAAGAAACTTCAAAAATGGAGTAAATCATGGTAAAAAGCCTGATCCAAAATCTCCGGGCTCCAGGACAAGTCCAGCATGTAAGGAACATGGAGCCTATTTCCCCACAGCCTCTCAAGCACCGGGATCAGCAGTAGGGGCCTTGCACTATACTTAAGTGACTACAATGATTTTAGGAAGTGGTGGCCCCGTAACCCTTTGTGTGCCACAGAAAGAAGAATCTATACCCCGAACACTGAAGACCTACAGCAATGCCGTCCTGCATCTCAAAGGGTTAAACCTAAAAGAGGAAGAAATCGGGCAAAACGTTTCTTCTTTTGTCGTGACAGATATTGTAAAGTACAAATAAAGCCGGAGGCCGGCGTTCAGCATTAATAGTGGGAATGATAATAAAACAGACTGACGTGTTGGTAATTGATAGGGAATAAGAAAGAGACAAGTCGTCTCCGGCCATTTCTTGTCATTACCTAATAACTAAGATTTAACTTCCCACAATACAGACATTACATCAGTGGACGGGCTGGTTTTTAGGACACGGCTATTTGATCCTATAGCCCTGTGGCCCCCAGAACACTTTCACCACGTCAGTCCCACAGTTCTAGGCAGGACATGTGGCAACAGCACCGCGCAGCATTGCTGCAAATTTCCATTCATATTCTGCTTGTCCAACTGTGAGATGTGGTGAAACCCAAGAAACTCATGTGTTAAATATTTATATATCTCTCAGCCCCGTCATTCCAGTGTCTCGATTATTACATCTGATATGTGGTCCTGCAAGCCTTATTTAATTGTACATTCACTGTCTGTATAGCTACTAAGTAGTATCACAACTATTCCTCAACATCTGTAACAGGATGCTACAATCTCAGCTGCCATAAAGCAGGACAAGACTGCTGCTTATAATGTTGATCAGATAGGATCTGTGCAGCCACTGGGACAGAATGTTCTGTTATACAGATAGCTAGAATCTCAGCTGCCATAAAGCAGGACAGGACTGCTGCTTACAATGGGGATCAGATAGGATCTGTGCAGCCACTGGGACAGAATGTTCTGTTATACAGATAGCTAGAATCTCAGCTGCCATAAAGCAGGACAGGACTGCTGCTTACAATGGGGATCAGATAGGATCTGTGCAGCCACTGGGACAGAATGTTCTGTTATACAGATAGCTAGAATCTCAGCTGCCATAAAGCAGGACAGGACTGCTGCTTACAATGGGGATCAGATAGGATCTGTGCAGCCACTGGGACAGAATGCTCTGTTATACAGATAGCTAGAATCTCAGCTGCCATAAAGCAGGACAGGACTGCTGCTTACAATGGGGATCAGATAGGATCTGTGCAGCCACTGGGACAGAATGTTCTGTTATACAGATAGCTAGAATCTCAGCTGCCATAAAGCAGGACAGGACTGCTGCTTACAATGGGGATCAGATAGGATCTGTGCAGCCACTGGGACAGAATGTTCTGTTATACAGAGAGCTAGAATCTCAGCTGCCATAAAGCAGGACAGGACTGCTGCTTACACTGGGGATCAGATAGGATCTGTGCAGCCACTGGGACAGAATGTTCTGTTATACAGATAGCTAGAATCTCAGCTGCCATAAAGCAGGACAGGACTGCTGCTTACAATGGGGATCAGATAGGATCTGTGCAGCCACTGGGACAGAATGCTCTGTTATACAGATAGCTAGAATCTCAGCTGCCATAAAGCAGGACAGGACTGCTGCTTACAATGGGGATCAGATAGGATCTGTGCAGCCACTGGGACAGAATGCTCTGTTATACAGATAGCTAGAATCTCAGCTGCCATAAAGCAGGACAGGACTGCTGCTTACAATGGGGATCAGATAGGATCTGTGCAGCCACTGGGACAGAATGTTCTGTTATACAGATAGCTAGAATCTCAGCTGCCATAAAGCAGGACAGGACTGCTGCTTACAATGGGGATCAGATAGGATCTGTGCAGCCACTGGGACAGAATGTTCTGTTATACAGATAGCTACAATCTCAGCTGTTATAAAGCAAGGCATGGAGGTTTGGAAATCAGAGTGAAATTAAACACACTCTGCTAATGGAGCCCAGATATAATTCTATCTAATGCTTGGACTCATCATTACTAATTACACACTGGCTTCAAAGCAGAAACAGAGACTATAGTTTGATAAAAGCCTTTTGACCGTACCATATTATATGAAGTAATTAAATATTCAGGGACCACCCACTATATAAGAAACCCTTAGATCGCTTTAATCAAGGAAAAATTCATTACAGATTATTGTACTTACCCACTTTTACGCAAGGGATGCGCAGTATAAATCCCAACTAAGGACAAATGCACTCGCTGTCGCACAAACGCTGCATTTATTTATTTAGTAATGTGCCCTCTAAATATACTCATTTATTTCTCTCTGATTTATTACAGAGTCTTGCACAATATATTGTTGTTAGAAAACTGTGATTGATTTGCTGCCATTTAGACTCACTTAAATACCCTTCAATAGAGCAGCAACACGAAAAAACTGATATATTGCAGCAAAATGTACAAAAACATTGTGGGATTAAAGGTACTTGTTTAATTTTACTTTCTTCTGGTTCTTTCATGTTGTACACAGCTGCTAATGAGAAGTAGTTATTCTTACGTATCAGTGACATACAGAACCTTGTTTTCTATGTAGACTGTGAGAAAGTGCAGTAATACTAGTACAGACACTACAGGGACTGTTCCTGCTGAATTGTGCTTAGTACAGGGAATACCTACAGTATGCTGCCATAGTTTTATGGAATCTCTCTGTACAGACTATGAGCAAACTTAGGGACTGTTCCTGCTGAATTGTGCTTAGTACAGGGAATACCCATGCTGCCATAGTTTTATGGGATCTTTCTGTACAGACTATGAGCAAACTTAGGGGACTGTTCCTGCTGAATTGTGCTTAGTACAGGGGATACCTATGCTGCCATAGTTTTATGGGATCTCTCTGTACAGACTATGAGCAAACTTAGGGACTGTTCCTGCTGAATTGTGCTTACTACAGGGAATACCTATGCTGCCATAGTTTTATGGGATCTCTCTGTACAGACTATGAGAAAACGTAGGGACAGTTCCTGCTGAATTGTGCTTAGTACAGGGAATACCCATGCTGCCATAGTTTTATGGGATCTCTCTGTACAGGCTATGAGAAAACGTAGGGACTGTTCCTGCTGAATTGTGCTTAGTATAGGGAATACCTATGCTGCCATAGTTTTATGGGATCTCTCTGTACAGGCTATGAGAAAACGTAGGGACTGTTCCTGCTGAATTGTGCTTAGTACAGGGAATACCCATGCTGCCATAGTTTTATGGGATCTCTCTGTACAGACTATGAGCAAACTTAGGGACTGTTCCTGCTGAATTGTGCTTAGTACAGAGGAATACCTATGCTGCCATAGTTTTATGGGATCTCTCTGTACAGACTATGAGCAAACTTAGGGGACTGTTCCTGCTGAATTGTGCTTAGTACAGGGGAATACCTATGCTGCCATAGTTTTATGGGATCTCTCTGTACAGGCTATGAGAAAACTTAGGGACTGTTCCTGCTGAATTGTGCTTAGTACAGGGAATACCTATGCTGCCATAGTTTTATGGGATCTCTCTGTACAGACTATGAGCAAACTTAGGGACTGTTCCTGCTGAATTGTGCTTAGTACAGGGAATACCTATGCTGCCATAGTTTTATGGGATCTCTCTGTACAGACTATGAGCAAACTTAGGGGCTGTTCCTGCTGAATTGTGCTTAGTACAGGGTAATACCTATGCTGTCATTTTTTACATAATCTCCCTACATTTCAGTTGGCACAGGTCCTCTCCTCCCTTGGGATTTCCGTGTTTACTTGTGGGTTGGGTGGGTTTATGACATTCTTGCACCTGCTCCACCTCCCCTGATGATGTCAATGATGGGCAGGTCAGGCAGAGCTATATAAACGATTGGTGTGTAGTAGTGCAAACATTACAGAATGAAGGTTTGACTTGCATCCCGCATACATTATTAAATACTTCCAGCACAAAAAAACACAATAAATACTCCTAATGTAAGAAATTGAATAACAAAAATTTCTCTAAAATATATTATTATTCCTACGGAGGGTTCATTTTCATTCATTATAAATATTAAGAGAATGTATGATTTTTGGATCCTCTGCTAGACATACAATATCTGACTCAGTTGGTTTACCCCATCTTACTATGTCACACCATGATCCTACCCCCTGGAATGAGGTTTAGGGGTTAACTTTCCCTTACTCTTCAGTAGGTGTCTGGTCAGTCACCTACAGTATATTCTGGGAGAGGGAAGTACCCCCCATTGGCCCAAGAGTTTTGCCTCAGTTCCTGGTTCCCTAGTGTATCAAAGGAAACTTCTCTTTTCTGGACGTCATCATAGTAGAAAGTGGATCTGCCAGAGGGCCTAAGGTAGAGGTAAACCTTAGTATTCGAGGGGAGAAGCTCACACCTTAAGCTAACTGTTCCTTATAAAGTTGGGGTTGCAAGGACCTCCATGAACAAGGTTAGCTAGTAACAGTCTGGCATCTTGTTATAGTACTAGGGTAAAATATTGTGTAAGATAGTCAGGGCTAGTGGGCAAGAGCAGTCCTGTGCTCCACCAAGGAGAAGTAGTGGGGTTAGTATTTCCCAGGCGATCCCCACAGAGTAGGGATTTCAGTTTGGTAAGGTTCAGGGCAGACTACATTCCCTATGTTTGATAAAGGACCCAGTGTGGCCGAATGTTACCAAAGTTTGATGTCTACTTTGAGCCAATAAAAGCACTTTCTTTGCACTACAAGTTGGACCAGTGTGCTACAGTTTCCTTGGACTTCTATGATATTTTGACCCTGAGCAGGGGGTCTTATAGACTATTTAGCACCTGGCACCTGAAAAGGTCTATTGGTTCCAGATGAGCACTCTAATTTTGTGTGGAATTACATTCCCTATGAGCACCATTGAATATTTAATACACTGAGACTGACACACGTTGTGAGATTAAACATTGAAGTGCTCACCCATTAAGCCTATCCTCTGTAATGTACTGCATGCAAAATGCAAAGTACATGGGACAGAAAAATTTCGCGCAAATTTTCATCATCGGCAATAGAGCAATAGGGATTGGCGCATGGGAAATCAAAAAAAATATTGTATCTCCTGCACATCCCCAGTGTTTCTGAACCAATGTGGATGTGGTTGGGCAGAATGCCGCCCCCTAAAATCCTGCCACTGTAGGCTCCGGCCTTGGTGGCCTTTCTACAAATCCGGCCCTGTGTGTGAGATCCCCCACACGGGGGTTTCTGCCTGCCCTGAGTTATCCCAGGGTGGTCATCATGCTGGTTACTGCTTTTTATATGAACCACGAGGAAAGTGAAACAAATAAACACAAATATCCCATCTACAAACAGACCTGTATAGGCATATTTACATATATACATGCAAACAAATAATATATATCTCTATCATTTTATTTCCGCTCAGTTTATGTCAATTCCATGTTTCTCCGGAGTTGTATATATCCGACATGAACATAAACCGAGTTTGCAGAGCGTGTGTCCATCTATAGGATCGTAGCTCGGTCATGAAACTTATTATATTATATATATATATATATTGTAACGTGTGCTCCTGAAAGCTCATGTGTAAAGCACCTGGAATAAACAACAAAATAATACAGAAAGGAATCACTGTTACAAGAAAATAAGATTTACCATAGCTGGAGAGAAGAACTTTATACTAAAACTTGTGTTTGGATCCAGCCCTTTGTTGATGCAAAAGCCTATAACTAAGTGCCCCCCTAAGCATCAGGCTTTTTTGTTCACACTATGGTAAAGGGCATTAGAACATTTTAATAATAAAAAATATAAAATTGTACAGCATCTATTGACTAAGGTCCTGATTATGCCGGCTCGTTTAATAGATGAATTCCTTTTTTGATGAACCTCAATATTCTTTAAGGCTTCTCAGTGCCAGGAAGGAGCTGAGAAGCCTTTAAAGATTATGTTTTGAGTAAAACGATGTAAACAAAGTTGTGTGTGAGATTAGCTGGTGGTTCAGTGGTAGTGCAGTGGGGACGCCAGCCACTTGTGATGACTCCTCATTGTGCGCCGATTCCTAAATGAAATACGCCGCTTCTGCTTTTTGCCTCTGAAATCATTGCGCTTGGTGCGAAATTCAAATATTTAAATGGGCCATGGGCAATAACACACTGCCCAATGTAGGTCTATTTTCAATAGTTCTTGGATGCGATTTCTATTGTCTATGATCTGTTCCTGACCTTGTCTAGTCCGCTGTCTTTCCTGACCTTTGCCCGTGTACTGACTACTCTCTCGGATCCTTCTTTGTACTGTGAAATTAGTATGTTTTGACCCTGCCTGTGACCCCGGTTACACTATTGTCTCTTCAATCTGTGCTGCTTCTCCTGATTGGTATTGACCCTTGACCACCCTTCTTGTTCTCCGTTCCAGTTACAACGTTCAGTTCCCTTTCCTGTCCAGAACTCTCTCCTTGGTCCTCTCACGTTAAGACCTGTCGGCATCTGAGTAGAAGAGGGCTCTTCCCGAAGAGAAAGGTGGTTGTTATAGGAGGAAGAGTGAGCCACAACTGGGACATTGCTGCTAGTTCTGGGTTTGTGACTCCGTTAGTTACATTGTGTCATGGTATAAATTATTGGTTGGAGTGCAAGTTGAATATAAAAGAATATAAAAGTAGAGTTTTGTATCTCCACTGAAACAGGCCACAACTGGCCTTCTATTTACAAAAAACTCAAGAAGGTCAAACAGAAAAATGATGGAAAGTGCCCAAAATCTAAAAGGAAAAACCAACCAACTGGAGGTTGTTTTTTTTAAAAAATGAAATGAAACTAGTAATCTCTGTTCAAGGAAATGCTGTCAAAGGTAGAGAAGAGAAGTTATATACTGTTCAGTGCATTAATGTAGAACCACAGAAAGGTAACGATATCCCCATTGTGTAGACACATCCAATGTCCCAGTGCAAGGTTCCGGCATCTTCTGTATTTCATTTTGGTCTTTAATTTAAAGCCACAATTGGTTTCTGTGCTGAGCTCATCTATGATTTGAATTTCTACATCAAAACAAAAATGCAGTGGAAATAAACAGTTTGTTTATAACAAGATACTGAGTATCATAACAGCATGATTTTATGCTTCCTCGGGCCCCTCTGACTTATTGATATCTTGGCCTCGTCAGCCTCGATGCCGATACACAAGCACATCCTGCCCAGAATTACTCACTTGGAGACCATCTCCTTTACAGATTCCATTGTAAACAAAGGTTCTGGATGGACCCGAGACTCTTATTGAAACCAGTCGCTTCCTCGAATATTGTTTAAAGTTCAGGTGGGTGGTAAGTCCAATTCTGGTGGTTTCGGAAAACATTGACCCGTTTCAGATATTCCCAAATCAAAGCTTTTTATTGTTCGACGTGGACCTTTGCCTGAGCCGGAGAAGCAATGATTACTTTAGATGGAATTTTGTTGATAGATTGACCTATGACTTGTGATGGTTGAATGAAATCCAAACTGCTTCTTACTCAAAATCCAATTATCCCAGAACTTGACATCTAAACAGGGATTTTCTATGTATAGTCATTAAGGGGAAGAGGCCTTTTCATCTTAAAAATGTTTACTGGCAGCCGAGTGACGGGTGTTTCATGAAGGATTTAAATAAACGTGGAAATACTGGAAGTTAAGGGAGATAATTTGACTTCCAGTAATGTAATGAAGATCCTTCTTTCTGGTCCAAGTGTTGTAGACCAGTTTGAGAAGCAACCAATGAGTTCCATGATGCTGTTATTGTACTTTAATTACATATATACGTTTATTTCACATTGAGCTCATATTTCCGCATGGAGGAGAACCTTCTCTTAACTCATGTAACTTGTCTTAGAATTACGACTAATAATGAACAAGAATAATGTCACTCTCCACACTTTTTAGTAGAATGATGGAGCTCTCCTCATATTCAAAGGGAAATATCAACTTTCCTCATCATTTAGGGGTCACAGTTTCATGGAGGAATGGAAAGTTTCCCATGGAAAATAATTGATTGCTTCTTTGGAAAGAAAGGCAGATGTATTGGTTATTAGGGAAATGGAGATTTCATTAATTAATGAAATTTACGTTTGCTTTTCTCTGTAAACGTAAAGGCAGAATTTCTGTCTGTATTTTTTACTGGTTATTAAAAAAAGTCACTGTAGAGTTCTGTGACCATATAAAGGCACAAGGCTGCAGGCTGAGTTATACAGGGAACTCTGAGTATCACTCATGTATTATAAGGGATAATGTACCCCCTACTGTAAATGATAAGGATATTAGAAGTCACTGAGGGGTTGTTCTGTGACCATATAAAGGCACAAGGCTGCAGGCTGAGTTATACAGGGAACTCTGAGTATCACTCATGTATTATAAGGGATAATGTACCCCCTACTGTAAATGATAAGGATATTAGAAGTCACTGAGGGGTTGTTCTGTGACCATATAAAGGCACAAGGCTGCAGGCTGAGTTATACAGGGAACTCTGAGTATCACTCATGTATTATAAGGGATAATGTACCCCCTACTGTAAATGATAAGGATATTAGAAGTCACTGAGGGGTTGTTCTGTGACCATATAAAGGCACAAGGCTGCAGGCTGAGTTATACAGGGAACTCTGAGTATCACTCATGTATTATAAGGGATAATGTACCCCCTACTGTAAATGATAAGGATATTAGAAGTCACTGAGGGGTTGTTCTGTGACCATATAAAGACACAAGGCTGCAGGCTGAGTTATACAGGGAACTCTGAGTATCACTCATGTATTATAAGGGATAATATACCCCCTACTGTAAATGATAAGGATATTAGAAGTCACTGAGGGGTTGTTCTGTGACCATATAAAGGCACAAGGCTGCAGGCTGAGTTATAAAGGGAACTCTGAGTATCACTCATGTATTATAAGGGATAATGTACCCCCTACTGTAAATGATAAGGATATTAGAAGTCACTGAGGGGTTGTTCTGTGACTATATAAAGGCACAAGGCTGCAGGCTGAGTTATACAGGGAACTCTGAGTATCACTCATGTATTATAAGGGATAATGTACCCCTACTGTAAATGATAAGGATATTAGAAGTCACTGAGGGGTTGTTCTGTGACCATATAAAGGCACAAGGCTGCAGGCTGAGTTATACAGGGAACTCTGAGTATCACTCATGTATTATAAGGGATAATGTACCCCCTACTGTAAATGATAAGGATATTAGAAGTCACTGAGGGGTTGTTCTGTGACCATATAAAGGCACAAGGCTGCAGGCTGAGTTATACAGGGAACTCTGAGTATCACTCATGTATTATAAGGGATAATGTACCCCCTACTGTAAATGATAAGGATATCAGAAGTCACTGAGGGGTTGTTCTGTGACCATATAAAGACACAAGGCTGCAGGCTGAGTTATACAGGGAACTCTGAGTATCACTCATGTATTATAAGGGATAATGTACCCCCTACTGTAAATGATAAGGATATTAGAAGTCACTGAGGGGTTGTTCTGTGACCATATAAAGGCACAAGGCTGCAGGCTGAGTTATACAGGGAACTCTGAGTATCACTCATGTATTATAAGGGATAATGTACCCCCTACTGTAAATGATAAGGATATTAGAAGTCACTGAGGGGTTGTTCTGGGACCATATAAAGGCACAAGGCTGCAGGCTGAGTTATACAGGGAACTCTGAGTATCACTCATGTATTATAAGGGATAATGTACCCCCTACTGTAAATGATAAGGATATTAGAAGTCACTGAGGGGTTGTTCTGTGACCATATAAAGACACAAGGCTGCAGGCTGAGTTATACAGGGAACTCTGAGTATCACTCATGTAAACAAAGATATTAAAGTAATTCTTTCAAACTAAGAAACATTTGTGCCTTGTGCAAAGTCATTATACTGTATATTCCCTATATAATGTATAAGGATTCTGCTAACCCCAATGACCTTAAATTGCCACTGGCTATATCACTCAAGTCTAAGGTTTGTTTGTTTCTTCCAGGTCCAATTTCACTAATCAAAAAAAAAGACAATAATGTAAATCTTAGAGATCCACTTGGCTGCTGGTTTAGTGCCCAATCCAAATCCAATGAGTAAGGGAAAGCCCAAGAATAGGGCACAGGTAACTGACAATAGAGGAAAGGGCTTTGCCACTACTTTCCCCCCCACTAACAACAGAGATTTAGATGAATTTTATGATACAGCTGCAACTGACTGTATATTTTATTTTATGTGAGCCAAATTAGCGCATGTGTATTGATAATAACATAAAGGAACCTAATTATGTTCTGTGGTTGGAAGTTTGCTTGCATTATATTTACATTATATTTACATTATATTTACATTATATTTACATTATATTTATTGTTACAGATTTCTGCCTTCCCTCCTGTTCTCTGGGGACACGTGTTCTCGTTTGTTCTGTTTCCACTAAAAACGAAATTCAACTCCGTCATCTAAAACAGACATCAAACAAAGAAGAGCCCTCTACGAGCTAGCCCTCAGACAGAAACCCTAGCCACCGGCGGGAGGTGGGACTACACAAGAGGGCGTTTGTCTTACTTATAAACTGTTATGGGCTGTGATTGTAATAAACCTTAAATACTTAATGATCAGGCCCCCTGGGGGTCGGCAGCTTCATTTCTACACAAACAGGAATGAACACTTAAAGCAGAGCTTGGAGAGAGATAATCCTGGATTTGCGACTGGGGTGTCAGTAAAGGACCCATAGAACGAATGTTCTTGGAAATGTTTGATTCTAATTCTAAAGGCATAAGGGATCATACATGTTGTTGAAGCCACTGGCAGGGTACAAAGTGCAAAAAAGAGGTACAACCCCCCATGTTTCTGTACTTTGCCCCCTGACTTCCAGCATAGATGATTAGCCGCAGGTCTGTTTTGGTGCTTTGTTTCGGAGCACAGAGCAGTAGTGATGTTTTCATAATGGTGGACAATGCTTCCAACATATAGACTTCCAACCTTCCACCTATTACCAGTTCCTTAAAGGAGGAAAACTAAACCCCCTGCAACTTCTCCACTGCCCCCCCTCTATGCTTTCTCCCCACATTTGGGGGAATGTTACGGCCCTTACACATGCTCCCCTGTGTTCTGGTTTCATGCGTTCAGCCGCAGGGGAGAGCAGGAGTAAACGCACGCCGTTACTGTTACTCACACAGACACATGTAAGCGCCAAACACAGGTTGAGACGCAACATGTTGCATTTCACCTACGTTCGGTGCTTGCATGCATCTGCATGAGTACACCGTAATGGCGTGCATTTACTCCTGCTCTCCCCTGCGGCTGAACGCATGAAACCGGAACACAGGGGAGAGCAGCTCAAAATGCCCGTGTGTAAGGGCCCTAATAAAAGTTGCACAGAGCAAAGCAATTTCCACAAATAAGAATAAAAATTTTCACCTCGCAATGCAATACTCTTCCTTAAACTGTTATTGCATTGTGAATTGCCCACTTTTGCTGCTGAAAGTGCTTGAAGGTGTCATAATGTTGTGAGCAAACATAACAATTTTTTCAGTAAGACATTTTATTACATTCACTGCGCCCTGGCGCAGTTTCGAAAACTCAAAAACTTTCTTCTACGGTCGCTAAGCAGTTTCCGTGTTCGCAAAAGTTATATTAAATTCGCACAAAGCTAAATTTGTTCGCGCGATGGCATAAGTTTTTGCTTTGTGAATAGTTTTTTTCCGTTACCAACTTTTATTACACTCCCCCAATAGTGTTTAGTGCTGAATGGAGCACATATTCTTATCGAATACTATGCTGAGAGAAAGCAGGGAGGGCGGCCAGTGGAGAAGGGAATGGGGGTTTGTAGTTGTAGGAGGATTTAGTTCATGTCATTCAGTTGCACAGGTTAGAGCAGGGATCCCCAACCTTTTGAACCCGTGAGCAACATTCAGAAGTAAAATGAGTTGGGGAGCAACACTAGCATGAAAACTGTTATTGGGGTGCCAAATAAGGGCTGTGATTGGTCATTTTGTAGCCCCTATGTGGACTGTCAACCTACATTGAGACCCTGTTTGGCAGAACATCTGGTTTTATACAACCAAAACTTGCCACCAAGCCTGGAATTAAAAAAATAAGCTCCAGCTTTGAGGCCACTGGGAGCAACATCCAAGGGTTGGAGAGTAACATGTTGCTCACCGGCTACTGGTTGGGGATCACTGGGTTAGAGAATGGCAGTAGAAACGGACAATGAGACCCAATGGTTAACTCTTGCCTTATGGCTGGGTTGCTCCCACCGACATTATGCTCTGCACCTTGGGTCTTCACTCCTTAGTGTTCCTCCATTTGCAGCACACGCATCAGATTGTTCTTCCAGGTGGGAACCTTGCCGGCATACGGATCCAAGTTCAATCCTTGTTTTGAGATGTTCAACAGAAGGAAAGACAGTGGAATGTGGTCGTAACCCACCATATACTGGAATCACAAGACTGCTTGTTAACCAATGACATTATGGGGGATTTGTCATTGGAAGAGGCTTCAGGAAAACTGAAGAAACCACAGGCCCACAAAAATAAAGTAAATAAGTCTACGTTTATTTGTTTACATTAACAATAACCATCTCCTACATGCCCTATGCATTCCATGTCCTTAAGGCACTTTTAGCTCATGACTGTGTGTCTTAGGGGCACGAAATGCATAGGGTCTGTAGGAGATGCTTATTTTTAATGTAAACGCATAAAGGAGGCTTTTTTAACTTTATTTTTGTGGTCCTGTGGTTTCTTCAATGTGTCTGAAGTCTCTTCCAATGACTTGCTTGACAGTTGAGCTGAGGGTCTGGGGTACGTGCACCTAGACCACCATTTCAATTTGGAGAGTGTACCTGCTATTTGTGGCACCTTTTCATCTCTTCTGGTTACTATTCATGGGGAGTTGATCGACGTCATACGGTAGTAAAGCAACTCTTGATAGAATCTAGATATTGGCCAAATATTTTTCTGTAAACAAAAAGAGATATAAATATTGGATTGAAATGAGAAAGAATTATTAGGCAGCACAATTGTTCTGTGCGGTTAGTAGGTAAGGTAATCCCAAACCTTGATCCACTGGAACTTGGGACAAAATCTTGTGCAGAGTCAACTCAAACTCTTAGGGGTTTATTTATTAAAGTCCTACTTTTTTCAGTCAGACTTTTAAAGGGGAAAAACTATTTTTCAGAGGAAAAAAAACTTGTTTTTTTCGAGATTTATTCAACTCTGACGTTGTTAAAAGTCCGAATAAAAAAGTACTCAGACCTGCCGAGTTCATGTAGAAGTCAATGGCAGATGTCCCGTTTACATTTTGAAGATATCCTGATCTGAGCTGGTTTTCGGGCAGCAAATTCTAAAAAATCATAGTGTTCAGATTTTTTTCACGATTGTATCGAGTCTTTTCCTGCACAAGAAATTTTAGTGAAAAATTATTGATAAATGGGGGAAAATGTACAGTATGTGCGGATTTGGTCAGAGTGGTTTTCAGAAAATAGTAAGAAAATTTCAGATTAGTGTGCTGCATCTTCTCTTGATGGGTAGAACATTACTGTGTGTAATACTGAAGGTGGTCAAAATTAATACGGTTCTACTCAGGGGCGATCCTCCAGCTGCTGCCACCTGACACCCCCCTGGTAACTGGCCACTCACTGCTGCCTGAGCCAAAGTTCTCATCTTGCCTCATGGAAGGAGCGGCCCTGGTTCTACTGGAATAGCCAAGACAGTGATGTGCATGTTGTCTGCTTCTCTTAATTGTACTGGAGGACTCAGGGCCACCATCAGGGGGCACAGGGGGTTCTCCCATATCAGGCCCGGCTGTGCTGCACTTTTCGAAAGAGCCAGGTCCCCCCTTGAAAGCGCTGAATCAGTGGTGCCTCTTCCTAAGTCACGAACCGCCGAAAAGCCAAACAGCATAAGCCCCGAAGCAGCGAAAGACCGGAAGCCACGAAAATAGACAAAGTTGAAGTCCTGAAGAGGTGGAAAGACATAAAGTCACGAAAATATTTGAAGTTGAAGTCCTGAAGCGGCAAAAAGAACTAAAGCCACGAAAATATTTGAAATTGAAGTCCTGAAGTGGCGAAAAGACTCGAAGTCATGAAAATATTTGAAGTTGAAGTCCTAAAGTGGCAAAAAGACCCGAAGCCACAAAAATAGACGAAGTTGAAGTCCTAAAGCCACGAGTTCAGTTCTACTGAACAGTAATGTGTGTTTTTTTAATCCCCTGGCCACCAATGTATTATTTTAATACTCTAAAGGCCCCTGCCACCAATTTTATTTAAAACTTGTTGGGGGCCCTGACCAACAATGTCTTTGTAAGAACTTTTATGGAGGGCCCTGGCGCAATTTTATATTTTTATTTATAGGGGGGCCTTGACCACCAATGTTTTTTTTTTAAAAAACTATTATGGGGCCCTGGCACCAATCATTTTTTTTTACTTATAGGGGGGCCTGACCACAAATGATCTTTTAAAAACTTTTATGTGGGACCCTGGCCGCCAATTTTTTTTTTTAATTATAAGGGGGCCCTGACCACCAATGACTTTTTATAACTTGTGAGTGGGGGGGTTTACCGTTTTTAGCGCTGGTGTGGACTTTTTACTGTGGTGTGGGATGGGCGGGATCTGGGGTGGGGCTTGAGGGGGGCATATAGGGTGGGCAGGGACCAGGGGGCCCAGAAAATGTTGCTATATGTAGCCCCTGTGATTTCTTATGGTGGCCCTGGGAGGACTACTATAGATCTGGGGACCTCACTTTATGAAACGCATCTGGTGGGGGTCTCTTAGGGACCCATGAGAGAACCTGACATCAAGGACCTATGGTAGAAATAAGGAATACAGAAGCTAATGGGGATTGTCCTTGGCTGGGATGGGGCCCACCAGCTGGTCAGTCCAACTTTGATCACAATGAAGATACAGTTACATAGAACTCCATAGTGTCTGTGTTCCTCGCACTCTTACTATACAACAACTTTACTCAGGCCCAGCTGTAGAATTTATGAAAAATAAAGAGGTAAAAATATGATACTCGATGCTGCCGTGGCGTTTTTTATTAGCATTGTAAGTGGAATCATGTCACTCGTTTCATTCATGGTCCAGTAATCAGCCCCAGCGATACAGGGGGAAAAAAATATTCCTCAGACACAATTCTCAGCGGCGATGTTAAATCCGAGCAAACTATTCATTTATCACGTATATCTTTTGTAGAGTAAATAAGGCATAAAAGGCAAACAGAGCTACGGTCTCTTTAATGGAAACTGTCGGTTTAATTTTAAGCGCAAAGGCAGACGTGGACGACCGCGGCCAATTCTTGTTTTAAAAGGCTTAGCACCTTCTTTCTTTTGACTTTCAGTTGCATTTATATTTTTGGCATAGGAATCCAGCTCCTGACTTCTAGAATAATGTCTCCTTTTTTCACCCACAGCATGTCTAAGGTCTCGGAAGAGCTACGTTCAGGAATAAGTCTTAATGGGTTTTGCATTAGGCAAACAAGGCATCAGAAGAATGGACGAGGGCAAAGAGAAATGCTCTTTATTGTGTACGATAATACCATGTGAGCTCGATGTTCATGGGACTGTCAATGCATCATTCATTCGAATGTGGAAAGGGTGAGGGTTGTGTGCCAGATGTCCAGCTGATGGAGTCAAACATCTTCCACTCTTCTCTGTTATCCACTGTTTGATTCCATATGACATTTCATATTTCTCTGGCCGTGTGGAGTTCATATCCATAGTGTTGGACCAGATGCAGGCACTCAATGAGGATTTCAGGAGCACTGAAATCTGCCATATGTGCCTGTACCTGGGCCCACACAATGGATCTGGATTAAGGCAAGGTATGAGCTGGATCCAATGTAGGGTCTGATTCTCAGTCCGGCTGACACACTACAGAGCAGAAAGCACATTCTGCACATCAAAAGCAATGTGCTCCAATCAGGGACGCCATCAGAAATCAAAGGGCCTCGTAGAACAAAATTTTATGGACCCCCTGTAGATGTCACTGAAAACATAACACCTTATGCTCCTTTTGAGGCCTCGGGTCTTTGTGTGGCTTCTGGGCTTTAGCTTTTGCTCCTTTCATGGCTTCGAGTGTTTTTGCAGCTTCAGGAGTTCTACTTCGGTTATTTTCATGGCTTTCTGTCTTTGTCATTTTGGGTCTTTTTGCGGCTTTGTTTGCGGCTTCGGGTCTTCGGCGGTTTGGGTTTTTGGATCTTCTGGACATCGGATCTTCAGGACTTTGGCTCTATGGGACTTTGGTGGTTCTGCACTGTCAAAGGTGCCTGGCCAATTTGAAAAGTGCAGCACAGCCCTTTAGGGCCGGGCCCGGTACGAATGTATTCCCTGTGCCCCCCTGATGGCAGCCCTGGCTCCAATTAAGAAAATAAGACATTTTAGATTGTAAGTCTGTGGGCTTGTTTAGAGCACTTAATGACCGGTTACAGTCAGAGGGGAAGGACCAGGTATCACTTTATGAGAACACAGTGTTAGGAAAGATCTGTAATAGCTCACTCTAGAAGTGAGAGGCAGGATCCAGGTAGTTAGTAGACCAGCTTGAAGCTCCAACAAGGAGTCCTGAATGGTTAGTACTCTGTGTTGTCTGTTTCTCTTTAGTATAAACAGCTGTACTATTTGCCATGGAAATGCTCCGCTACTCCTTAGCCATCTTCTCCCGTCCTGGCCCAGTGCGGCTTTGCACACATATCTGCTTATTTCTGGGACTTACTGGGCTTTCTAAACCATTCTCAGTTCAAGTAGCTCTAATTAAAACCCAGTTGTGCAAATGGACAGGAGACAGAGATGATTTTATTTTAATGCGTAAAGTGATGTCATCCTTTCATTACCCTTAAGGGACTCTTCTAAATAGTGTCAACAGGGATAAACATGTAAAATATGTTGTCCTCTGAGAAGTTTCCCTTCTTTCCAGGATAGTTAAAAGCTCAGAGATGAAAAGATCATAGAAGGAATTTGTGAGTGACCCTGCCTCGTATGCCAAGTGCATTCTTTCCAGATGGAGAAGTGGTAAAATGGGCCACAACCAATCACCTATTTGATACTTGAGGTGCAAGACCTGTGGTGGCCCCTACTGTTATAGATATGTAATCCCCATAAGCCTCAACCAGGCATAAAGTGAAGGAGCTTGGAGACATTGTGTTTCTGGGTTCAGTGATGAATTATCAAACCTCCTATTGAACATTAGCGCCTGGTTGTATGGACAAATGGGTCACTGGGTGGTAGCCACAGCTCTGGCCCACCAAAAAAAGGGGTTGACCTTTAAAAGGATACAGGGGTTAACTGGAGCATGTATTCTTAAAAGGTCTCCTGCAACATTGTGCTGTTCAGGGATGGATCATCTATGGTCACGCTTGTTGTGTCCTCTGTGATGGCACATTTCCTGGGATGATATTTACAAATTCTGCAATGATGCAATATAACTGTATACTTATGCCACCCATTGACTCTAATGGGTGAAAATATTTGTTACGCATCAAAAATTGGGCGCAAGACAAAAAAAAATGGTGTCGCCCATTGACTTCTCTGCATTTCAGCAAATTTTCGCTGTTTCATTAATTTTTGGCAAAGCAAAAGAGTCAAATTGGCAATCGCTATTTCTCAACAGTAGTGATGGGTGAATCTGGCATGTTTCTCTTTGCCGAGAAATTGCAATTGCAAAAATTTGCCAAATGCATTGAAGTCTAAAGGCGATAATTTTTTTTTGACGTGCAACAAAAAACCCATTGGAGTCTATGGGTGTCTTTTTCTAGGCTAAAATTTCGCTCATCACTAGTAAACATCACTCCAGCTCTAAGGAATTATCAATCTAGAGCTAGAAATATCACTGCAGAGCTAGAGACATCACTTCAGAGCTAGAGACATCACTTCAGAGCTAGAGACATCACTCGAGAGTAAGAGACATCACTCAACTTTTTTTTTTTCAAACTCCTATCTACTCTATTGCACTTCGCCTGGTCTAACCTGGTGAAGTCAACTCTGGCGAAAGAGGTAACGTTCATTAAAAAAAAAAAAACCTAGTAAATTTGCGTAATTTCGCCCCTTCACCAGAGTGCAACTTCGCCAGGCATTAGGCTGCGAAGTTGCACTACTCTATCTAATTCGCTGGCGAATTTTCGCCAGGGCCACAAAGTGGCAAAATGACGTCACGCTGGTGAATTTTCGGCAGCGTTAGCCACTTCACTGTTTAGTAAATTAACCCCATAGAGACATCACTCCAGAGCTAGAAATATCCCTGCAGATATAGAGACATCACTCCAGATCTTGAGTCATAGAGTCATAAGGACATCGACTCTCCCCTGCTATTATAGGGTATTATTGGAGTCCCAGCATAAACCTTCTATGAGCAATAATCACATTTTTTCCCATATGCACCATTGAGCATCTACCCAGTGACTGGTGCAGGTCCATTGGTGCAGTTAAGTGACTGATACATAAATACATTCTTACAACTTTGTGCATCTGACGTACGTAACATCACAGTAAATAACAGCCCAGCGCTGTACAATGTGCCAGTTTAATACTCCATGCCACTTCCCAAATCTTTTCATCCATTTCCACTAATCTCCCGCCTGTCACGTAGCCCCACGGGTTTGTACAGTAGCCTTTATTGTTTACAAAGTGGCCTCCATCCAATATTGTTCCGTGCCAACTGCGCCCGGCTCTGCCAAAGCCTCGACAAAAAGACACAATAATTGCTTTTGTTATAGCTCAATGCCTTTTAAATTAGCGCTTGTTAAATATCCACTTAGATATGTATCTGTTGATTTTACTTGTCTATAAATGACTGGTTGTCAGACACATGGGAAGTAGTCGCAACTTTATGGTGGTGGTGCAGACAGCAGTGTATTCTCAGCTGGTGCCGACATCTAGAATAGTGTCAGGAGCTGAAGTCATTCGATTCTAGTAGGATAATATCTCTTATACGCAACGCTGCCTGTAGTTGTAACAGGGTCTAACGGTATTTTGGACTTGTTTCCCTTTGAGCTGACAATCATTTGGCCAGGACCCCTCTTAGCTGTGACTTATGGAAACGTCAACTGTCCCTTCATAGCTCCAAGAATATCAAGAAAAGGAAAGATTCACAACTAATCTCATTCAATTCATCCTCAAGTTCATAACTGACCATCATGCTGTGCCCCCCCCCCCACCAGTTATTGCTCCGCAGTTTGGGAACCACCTGCCCAGGGTAAATCAAATGTTCCTGTGACACCAACGTGATCCAGACTAATCAATTGCAACATCAATGTAGTAGTTCTGTTTGTTATTGACTCTACAACATACAACAACCAGGCAATATGTTGTACCACAGTGAACCCTTTATTATTGTTTTAAGTGAAAAATTCCACTGGTGTCAAATTGTTGAAAGGAAATAGGGAGTAGGGGAATCTTTTTAACACTTCCACGGACCTTACTTAAAGACTACTATTTTTCTCTACTATACCTGCTATCCCACAGTCACACTCCCTTCCCAGAGACTAATATCCACTGTTACTATAGACACCACCTCTCCCTACTATACCTGCTATCCCACAGTCACACTCCCTTCCCAGAGACTATTATCCACTGTTACTATAGACACCATCTCTCCCTACTATACCTGCTATCCCACAGTCACGCTCCCTTCCCAGAGACTATTATCCACTGTTACTATAGGCACCATCTCTCCCTACTATACCTGCTATCCCACAGTCACACTCCCTTCCCAGAGACTATTATCCACTGTTACTATAGGCACCATCTCTCCCTACTATACCTGCTATCCCACAGTCACACTCCCTTCCCAGAGACTATTATCCCACTGTTACTATAGACACCATCTCTCCCTACTATACCTGCTATCCCACAGTCACACTCCCTTCCCAGAGACTATTATCCACCGTTACTATAGACACCATCTCTCCCTACTATACCTGCTATCCCACAGTCACACTCCCTTCCCAGAGACTATTATCCCACTGTTACTATAGGCACCATCTCTCCCTACTATACCTGCTATCCCACAGTCACACTCCCTTCCCAGAGACTATTATCCACTGTTACTATAGACACATCTCTCCCTACTATACCTGCTATCCCACAGTCACACTCCCTTCCCAGAGACTATTATCCACTGTTACTATAGACACATCTCTCCCTACTATACCTGATATCCCACAGTCACACTCCCTTCCCGGAGACTATTATCCACTGTTACTATAGACACCATCTCTCCCTACTATACCTGCTATCCCACAGTCACACTCCCTTCCCAGAGACTATTATCCACTGTTACTATAGGCACCATCTCTCCCTACTATACCTGCTATCCCACAGTCACACTCCCTTCCCAGAGACTATTATCCCACTGTTACTATAGGCACCATCTCTCCCTACTATACCTGCTATCCCACAGTCACACTCCCTTCCCAGAGACTATTATCCACTGTTACTATAGGCACCATCTCTCCCTACTATACCTGCTATCCCACAGTCACACTCCCTTCCCAGAGACTATTATCCACTGTTACTATAGGCACCATCTCTCCCTACTATACCTGCTATCCCACAGTCACACTCCCTTCCCAGAGACTATTATCCACTGTTACTATAGACACCATCTCTCCCTACTATACCTGCTATCCCACAGTCACACTCCCTTCCCAGAGACTATTATCCACTGTTACTATAGGCACCATCTCTCACTACTATACCTGCTATGCCACAGTCACACTCCCTTCCCAGAGACTATTATCCCCACTGTTACTATAGACACCATCTCTCCCTACTATACCTGCTATCCCACAGTCACACTCCCTTCCCAGAGACTATTATCCACTGTTACTATAGGCACCATCTCTCCCTACTATACCTGCTATCCCACAGTCACACTCCCTTCCCAGAGACTATTATCCCCACTGTTACTATAGACACATCTCTCCCTACTATACCTGCTATCCCACAGTCACACTCCCTTCCCAGAGACTATTATCCACTGTTACTATAAGCACCATCTCTCCCTACTATACCTGCTATCCCACAGTCACACTCCCTTCCCAGAGACTATTATCCACTGTTACTATAGGCACCATCTCTCCCTAATATACCTGCTATCCCACAGTCACACTCCCTTCCCAGAGACTATTATCCACTGTTACTATAGACACATCTCTCCCTACTATACCTGCTATCCCACAGTCACACTCCCTTCCCAGAGACTATTATCCACTGTTACTATAGACACATCTCTCCCTACTATACCTGCTATCCCACAGTCACACTCCCTTCCCAGAGACTATTATCCCCACTGTTACTATAGACACATCTCTCCCTACTATACCTGCTATCCCACAGTCACACTCCCTTCCCAGAGACTATTATCCACTGTTACTATAAGCACCATCTCTCACTACTATACCTGCTATGCCACAGTCACACTCCCTTCCCAGAGACTATTATCCCCACTGTTACTATAGACACCATCTCTCCCTACTATACCTGCTATCCCACAGTCACACTCCCTTCCCAGAGACTATTATCCACTGTTACTATAGGCACCATCTCTCCCTACTATACCTGCTATCCCACAGTCACACTCCCTTCCCAGAGACTATTATCCCCACTGTTACTATAGACACATCTCTCCCTACTATACCTGCTATCCCACAGTCACACTCCCTTCCCAGAGACTATTATCCACTGTTACTATAGACACCATCTCTCCCTACTATACCTGCTATCCCAAGAGAGGAAGGCTTCTTTATGCTAAAGATAATTGTTAGGACAGAGGAGTTATATTTTTAGGTGGAGACATTGACTTAGAGTAATTCAATGAACGAGGCATAGAATTTAAGCCTAATGGAAAATACTTCCTCAACATTAGTGATGTGCACTAAATTAACAATAAAATGACACATTTGTGACTGATGTTTTTCCACATTAAAGAGTGTATAGAAAAAATAGTCACGTGCAGACAGACAGACACACAGACACATGCACACGCCATTATAGAATGAATTACAATGGTGATGTAATTACTCCATAAAACAGCAATCAGTTTGCATTCTACCTCATCCAATATGAAATAATCAACAATATAATGTTAGTTTAAGTGAATATTTAATCTTTTAAACATATATATATCATGGGATTTTCTAGATGTCTAATTCTGGGCAGTGTCATTCTGTGGTTACTAAAGCAAATAAAGTTCTTGTATAAAAAAGGGCATTAACTCAAGGGATGAAACATAATTGTGTCTCTTTATAGGTCCCTGGTGAGGCCTCATCT